>NC_050578.1:210381141-210703256 GCF_011100635.1 Trichosurus vulpecula | reverse complement strand
TGTAAGCAGACATGGCCAAGACCATCTAACAAAGGAGGCTCCCTGCATGCCAACTTTGACTGAGCACCAAACTGAGACAGTCACTCTTTGGGGCTCAGATTATTCCTGTCTACTTCTTTGGGTGAAGGTTGGAGTTCACTCCCAGAGTGGGCACCACAAACTGGACCTGTCAGAGGAAAAGACTTTCCTCCTTTGCTCTCCCTCTTTTTCATCCTGGCTCTGAGAAATGGGACTGGGACCTTTGTTTCTGTTCTGTTCCATTTGTCCTTCTTAGTTCCAGGTGCCTGAGATGACAATCTCCGCTGAACCTGGGAGATCCAGCCAGGATTCCCTGCTGAGTATGGAGAACCTTGGGGTAAAAGAGAAATTGAAACCTGTCTGGATTCCAGGCAGTGAAGGCCACTAAAAGCAGTGTTACAAGTACAAAGAACTGAAAGAAATAATTGGAAAAATACTGACAGAACGAGTATCAGGAATGATCTTTATATCAGAAAGTCCAAATATCCTTAAAAGGATTTTGTTGAAAAAGGCCATGTTCATCAGCTCCATGAAAGATAAGTTATACCGAAAAGAGTACTGGATTTGGCCTCAGAATTTCTGCATTTGAATCCTAATATTGTTATTCAATGCCTGAACAGCCTTGAGCAAGTAATTTCACTTTTCTGGGCCTCCCTCAATTTCCTCATTTGTAAAATGAGAAAGCTGGAATGGCCCCTAGGGATCCCTTTCAACTACAAATCTATCATCCTGTGACCCTCATTTGGTCCCAACCAAAATATTTCCTATATATAATGAGGTTCTACAAATACTCCTTGTCACAGCTGCTAACACAGTAATCACATCTATGTCCCAGAATATCACAAAGCTTGTTCAGATAACTCTACAGTAACGTGAAAGGACTAATCAGACACACTAGAAAACAAATGGAATGAAAACATATATTGCCTGTCATGCAACTGAACAGGCAGTCCATGGAATCAATGTGTCAACATATATGTCTGTGTACATATATATATATATATACAGATTTATATATATACATATATATATATACACATACATATGTCTCTTGTAAAAGCAATACAGGTGCATCATGATCTAGATCCAGAATTGAGGAGCAAAAGATTAGGTTGAACTGCATTTTGGAATATATCCAGTACTTTCAATCATCTCAAAGTGCTGGACATTCCAAAAGCTGATCCCAACATCAACATTCTTTAGTTAAGTTACATTAATGAATGGAAAAGCATTTATTAAGTGTTTATTGTGTTCCAAGCACTGAGCTAAGGTACTGGTAATAAAAACAGAAAGGCAACAATCCTTGCTCTCAAAGAGCTCACATTTAGCTGGGGGGTGGGGGGGTGGCAAGAGAAGCTAATACATAGAAGAGGAATTAGTTGCAGGAAAGATGGAAAGGTCCTCTGGTCCTCAGTGTGCTACAGCAGGATGGATGAACATCAAGGCTCAGGTGACCTAGAAGGCATAGCTGGAGTGAAGAATGTAAGGCCTGGTGGTTCAGGAAATACTGCACTATGCTAAGCAGAGAGGAGTATAAACACCTGAGATGCAAAGCCAATGACCAAGGTCATGGGCAGTTCTAACACTCAATGCCTAGCCCTCTGAGACAGGAAATGACAACATATGTAAGAAGTGCCAGGACCAAAGAAGAATTAAAATTACGACTAATCCAAAATGCAATAGAAAATGTGATTGGAGGAATAAGATTGCCTCCCCATTAAAAGGAGGTAGACTGGCCATGTAGGGGAAAGAGTAAAAAGAGATGCGTAGCCCAAGTGGTAAACAGATACTGCAAGGTAACAGAACAACAGGAAGAAATGAAGCTAAAAAAGACTGAATCCAGATTGTGGATGGCATACAAAGCCAAACTAAGGAGTTTATACCTTATCTTATGAGCAATAAAGTGCCATTCAAGGTTTTATGGTCAAGCCTGTTCCTTAAGAAGATGATTCTGTGAAGTACAACCTGAATAGGAGACAGAGAGATCACTTGGGAGGCTATCGACCAAAAGTGAGAAGAGGGTCTGAACAAGTCAACAAGCATTTATTAAGCACCTACTATATGTGAGGCATCATGTTAAGTACTAGAAACCAGAGTGATGAGCAAGGGTGATGACAGTGTGAGGAGATGAGGGAGAAACATCCAAGATAGATTGTGGAAGTAAAACTTATAAGACTTGTCAATGGAGAGGAAAGAGTTAAAAAAAAAATCTTGAGCTTTTGAGTACAAAAAGATGGTGGCACCATCTTTCATCAATAGGAAAGGGGGAGTTGGATACATCTCTATTTATGGCAAAAGGCTGGGAGAATACTAGGGTAGAATATTGGATATAGTCTCTGAATTGCTTGTTTTTGTTTAATTAATTTGTGAAAAAGTATTTAAATGCTTACCATATTTGAAGCCCTTCACTCAATGCTTTTTTCAGTTGTGTTCAACTCTTCATGACCCCATTTGGGATTTTCTTGGCAAAGATACTAAAGCAGTTTGCCATTTCCTTCTCCAGCTCAGTTTACAGATGAGGAAACTGAGGCAAACAGGGTTAAGTGACTTGCCCAGGGTCACACATTTAGTAAGTGTGGGAGGCCAGATTTGAAACCAGGAAGAGGAATCTTCCAGATTCCAAGCCCAGTGTTCTATCCGCTGGACCACCTAGCTTGGTGTTAATGATAAAAATAGAAAAGGAAGACAGCTCCTACTGAATGAACAATGTTGCTGCTGAACACTGTGGCTGTGTAAGACTAACAACAAGAGCACACAGAAAGGCTGCCAACACAGGCTCTTTGATTGGCTTTTCTAAGGAAAGCAACTTTAAGGGGTTAACAATCTCAGTTTAATTAAATATACATATATCATTCACTTAGTTCAGGGTAAAAGATCAGCCCCCTGAACTTCAGGGCATATACAAACGGAAATTAGAAATCACATACATTATATAAACAGATCAAATAACACAAACCAGTCTATCCATAGCAACACATAATTACCAGAGAAGCACCAACATCTGGGCTATCAAAGACGAGGGGGGGGCTATTTCAACAGCTTGCCCAGAGTCTTGTCACCCTTTAAATGAGTGTACCCCCAAAAGTGTAACCTTCCAACACATATACCCTGGAGACTCGAGGCTCACCATTTAGGATGTGGGAAATCACTAACACCAGGGTGTGGGAAGTTGTTCAGTTACTAGTACCACATCATATACATTGTTTCCAGTCAGTGATTCCTCATTGCCTTAGTGCTAAGAAACACTCCAAGATAAAAAGATCCCACTTCACCTGCCCCATTCAAACAAAGGCCAGACTCATTAAAGGCACTTGATAGCCTTAGCATCCCAAAAGAGAAGAACAGCAAAAAAGCCCTGCCCTGATTACCATTACACCTCCTCTCAAGAAGTTCACACTCTAATGGGGAAGATAACACATATAAGAAGTTTCAGCTGGAAGTCAGATGGAAAAGCTTACAGTGAGTGGCCTTTAGGGTGCAGCGATAAAGCAGATGGTAACGCATCATCTTTACTGCCATTTCCATTAATAAAACCACAACTACTGAGCCATATGACAGTCCCAAGAGCATTGTTTTCTGGTTCCTCAGTAGCTATGGATGCTGAGGAAGCAGGTGCCAAGTCATAACTCTTCAAAAGTCACTCGCTTGAATGATGGCTACAGGGGGTAGGCTGGGTGAAAGGCTGGTGTTTTGGGGGCACTGGTGTTCTCATGGCCCTTGGGCTTGGTGGCAGTTGGGGTACATAGTAGCAGGGATGGCAGACCCCTTCTCCCCAGAGGCTTCTTCCTTGGATGCCAGCTATGGAGACAGGGTAGAAGTATTTTATTGTTAAAAGGAAAAGTTCCACCAAGATGAGAAAGGGTTTTCTCCTGCTCTGGTGTACAGTCAAGGTTTCATCCTCCTCTCTTCACTCTCACCCCCTCCATCCAATTAGTTGTTGCGTCTTGTCACTTCTACCTTTATAACATCTCCCATGGATCTCCATCTCTCCTCTGACACTGCTACCATCCTGGTCCAGACACTCATTACTCATGCCTGGATGACTGAAATAGTCTGCTGGTTGGTCTCTCTGCCTCAAGCCTCTTCCCACTTCCATCCACCCTCCACTCAGATGTCAAAGTGATCATAAAACACAGCTCTGACCAGGTCACCCACCCCCACCCCCATTCAACAAACTCCAGTGGCTGCCAGCTACCTCTAAGATCAAATATAAAACCCTCATAACCTAGCTCCTTCCAACCATTCTCATCACCTTACACCTTATTCCCCACTTCACATACTCTGCAATCCATTGACACTAGTCTCCTTGCTGTTCCTTATACAGGACATTGCATCTCCGCCTTCAGGCATTTTCACTGGCTGTCCCTCATGACTAAAACTCTCTCCCTCCTCATCTCTGATTCCTGACTTCCTAAAGTCCTACCTTCTGTTAGAAGCCTTTCTCAGTTCTCCTTAATTTTTGTGATTTTTCTCTTGATTATCTCCAACTTAGCCTACACCTAACTTGTTTGAACACAGTTGCTTTCATGTTCTCTCTCCCTTTAGACTCCAAAGCCTTTGAGAGCAGGGTTGATTTTTTTTTATTTTTGTTTTTTGCCTTTCTTTGAATCCCCAGGCCTTAGCACAGTGCCTGGCACAGAGTAGATGCTTAATAAATGCTTGTTGACTGTTGATAAGATATATAAATAAAATTTATTTTTAAAATTATATTAAGTTAAAAATAGGAAATTTGAGAAGAGGGGCAGGTTTGGGGGGAAAATTAGTTATTTTGGAGAAGCTGAGTTTGACGTCAAGAAGTGGCTGAATATGAGAAATTGGAGCTTATGGGAAGAGGCTAAGGCTGGATACGTAAATTTGGGAATCATCTGTATAGAGGTAACTGAATGCAGTTGTAGATAAGAATGCCGAAGGATAGAGTACAGAAAAAGAAGAAAAGTAGGTTCAAGAAAGAAGACAGGTAGACACCTACACCAGGTAAAAGGGCTGTGATCACCAAGAATGAATGGTGTTTTGGTTTCATGGTGTGTTGTGGGGTCAACTCAAAAGAATTTGCAGATTCAAACCATCTCCAACCCAAGCAAAGGCATTTATTGAGAACTACACTCTCCAGCAGGCTGAGTTCTAAAGAAGAACTGGCAACTTCACTAACACAAGACAGGCAATTTTATAGTGTAACAATGTGTAATGCATGTAATGTTGTAATGATACCGATTACACAACAAAAATTATGAATAGTAAAAAAGCAGGAGGGGTTTGTCAAGGGATTAGGTAATGTGATTTCCCATAATACATACAGAAAAACCCTTTGGGGGGGCATGTATGTATGATAATGATATTATATGTCATAAGTTCACCTAAAGGACAGTTTTTGCTATTACTATGCAGGTACCTACTTAGGTAAAGTCTCTTCTATTGTTTTGGGGTCCACATCCTGTTCAGGCATTCTGGTGGTGCTGCTTTCTGATTGGCTGGCTATTGTGGTCAAGTCTGAGATCAGATGGATGTGGCTGTGGTTGAGTGCAGGGACATACCTGCTGTTTCTGTGAGGAATACAAAGAATGGGTCTGAGGGCAGTTGCTGGCTAGAGGCAGTGGCTAGGATTCCATCACATGGACATGCCTGCTGTTCTAGTGAGGCAGTGAAATATATATGAGGAAGTTAAGATGTTGAGTCTGGGGGCCTGTGGTGTGGTTAAAGCCAGATTGTGTGGTCAAATCAGGCTATGTCTGCTTTTCAGTGAGGCCCATAAGGAAGTTAGAATACTGGTGATGGGGCAGCTTTATTAGGATTCCATTAAGAGCGGAAAGCAATTTTAGAGAACTCAAGGGAGGGAGAAATATCCAGGAGAAAGTGGATGACAGTATCAAATGTTACCAAAAAAAAGCAAGCAAACAAAAAACCCCTCTGAGGATCAAACCATCAACAAGTATTTATTTATTAAGCATCATCCTGTTAGGCACTATGGTAGACTGTTGTTGTTTGTCCTTCGTCCTCCCAGAGGACCACAACATCAGGAAGGTGAAGTCATGACATGCAAGTGAACTGGATTTAAGTGGGGGAGGGCTGTGCAAAGTCACCAGCCTCACTTTCTCTTCCTCAGCCATCTGGGTCCAGTGGCAAGATATAGATCAGGACAACTTGTTTGGGTCCTGGTTGGTTCAGAGTGAATGTAAATAGCAATTGTTTCTGTTCTGCCCAGAAACCCTGAGGGTCTTCCCCTCCCACATTTTTTTTTTGCCTAGGTAAAAAAGGCCATTCTCTGCCTCATTTCTTACCTAGCCTTGATCACTGAAAGGGCATTGGCTCAGTCAAACTGAGACTTGTTAAAGACCTTAGCTTAAAAAGGCCAAGGTCTCTCACTGCATCCAGGACTATGGTATAAGAATACAAAGACAAAACAGGTCTTGTCCTTAAGAAGTTTATATTCTATGAATAACAAAATGTACACACACTTAAGCAGATACAAAACATACACCATAAAGAAAAGATTTAAAAGCCAATGGATTTTTAGTTCTCACTATACTCTAAAATCCTTAACTTTTTCAATTCCCAAACTCTTACCTCAGGCTCCCCCTTCCCCACTGTCCTGACTGAGCACTTCCCATGACTCACTATATCTAGGCGGCACCAGCCATATTTTGCTTTTACACTCTGATTATCTGGGTCCTTCTCCCTTCATAGTACCTTTTATATACACTCCCTTTCCTATACTCACAGAGATGCTACTCTCTTCATGATCTCATCACCTCCTCCCTGGACTATGGCAATAGTCTTTTAACCAGTCTCCTCTAGTCAAGTCTCTAGCTACTCTAATCCATCCACCACACAACTGCAGTCATGATAGTTCTAAAGCACAGGCTTGACCACAATGACCACCTCACCCCCCCATACACATTCAAACTCCAGTGGTCCCCTATTATCTCACCTCCAAAGTAAAATATAAATGCCCCTATTAGCCTTTCCTAACCCGGCCTCTTCCTACCTCTCCTGTCTTCCTCCACTTTACTCTCTCTACATGCGCTCTAAAATCAGCTACAATCAAAATGACACTCTATCTCTTATATGTACAGGCTGGCCCCTCTTGGTAACATTCTCCTTCATCATCTTAGCCTCTTAGCTTCCCTAGCTTCTTTGGTTACTTGTCCTTCTCCCCACTCCTCCTCCCCGAAGGAGACCAATGACATCACAGGATGATGTCTTGACTTGTGCTTGAATTGGTTTAACTGAGGCAGTTACACAAAGTCATCAGTCTCATTCTCTCCTCCATCTAAGTCCATCTAAGTCTCATTCTCTCCTCCATTTAAGTACAGTGGCAAGATAAAAGTCAGGACAATTGGCAATGGCCCAGGATGAAGTAGATTGACTTTGGTGTCTTCAATGCCTGACCAAGCTCTAAGTGCTCCACAGCACCTGCTTCAGCTGCGTTCATGGCCACTGGAATAAACTGTTCTCTTCCACCCATTCTGCCAGGAGAAGTCTTCACATGCTTCTGATAGCCACCCCCCTAATTCACCAATGAGTTTGAGGGCTCTCAGTTACCCTCAGCCTGGTTTCTAGCCTGTCTGCCAAGACAGTTTACCAGGGTATGGCCACTGTGCATGCTCCAGCTTCTTGGAGCCACAGGTGAGAGCTAGGTGATAGGAGGACACCAAAGGTGGATGAGTAGCCCTCCCACCAGACTTGCTAGTCCTCCTAGAACATCCCATAAAAATAAGCTCAAATCATACCTGCTGGAAGAGTCCTTTTGTCTCACATTTCCCACTTATCTCCCCCCAACACTTTCCAACTGAGATGACCTTCCTTCTATTCTCACTAACTCCTCCATTAGAATGTGAGCTTCTTGAGGGCAAGGGCAGTGTTTTTGGCTTAGCATTGTGCCTGAAATATAGTAAGTGTTTAATAGATGCTTATTGCCTGACTGACCACCTTCTCACCAGCTGCCAGGGGTCACCACTCCCCTGGATAGCTTATCCCCTACTATGAAGTAAATTCATTAAGGGGAGGAACCATTGCCACTTTTATATTTGTATTCCCAGTGCTTAGTACATAGTAAGTGCTTAATAAATAATTTTGAATTCATTTCTTCATCAATTAAGAAGTCATCGATGACCTCTAAGAGAGCAGTTTTAAGGTGGTAGAGTCAGAAACCAGAGTACAGTGTTGAGGAGAGACTGGAATGTAAGGAAGTGCACAGGGATTGGGATTTGCATCAGTGAAGAGAATACCCAAGGAGGGAGATTTCTGAAAACTGTCTTCAATTATCTTCCCAACTAGACTACAAACTCTTTCAGATACAGTCTTGTCTTTCTTTCTTTTTTTGCCTAGCACCTATGCACAGGAGCCATTTACACTTAAATTGTTGGCTAATAGATAATCTTTTATTGAATTAGCAAAGGCAAGCCAATCTTAGAAGGCTTAGAAGTCAGAGTGGGCCTTAAAAGACCAACTAGGGAATCAAAAGAGCTTCTGCCACTACCCAACTGCAGTTCAACTCGGGTTATTAACAGAAGGTTAGCTGATAACTTCATAAGATTTCATTTCAAAATATACCCAAAGTACATTAGACAGTCTTAATTAGACTACTTAATAAATTAGTCTGATAAAAATCTAAAAGACATGAAAGCATCAGTGAAGTTATACAACAGTAATGATAATGTGCACAACCTTACTAACCCTATAGATGATTTACCGAAGGGCAATTAACTTCATCAAAAAATCTAACATCAACATGATTATTCCACATATGTATTAAATCTTACCCAATAATGAAAACAGAAATTATTTCTTGACTATATTTCTGTCAAGCTGCATAGATTACTTGTATGCCAATGAAGCCCTACAATAATGCCACCCTATATTCTCCTTTCTCCCAACTCTATCTTCTTCCTTTCCCACTTATACTATTAAATATAACCAATTATTTTTGTCAAAATAGTTATAACCTAAGAAGAAACCTGATAGGAAACTTAAAAAAAAGTAGAGCATGATAGAAAGTTTTAAAGATGCTACATATCTCAAAAGAGAATTTAATTTTTAAAATGCCAATGTTATGACTGCACATATATCAAATTTCTTGCCTTCATAAGGGAAGGGGGAGGGAGAGAATCTGAACTCAAAATTTTTTTTTAAATTTAAAAGAATTGCATGTAATTGAGAAAAAATAAAATAAAAAATTAAATGTTAAAAAAATGCCAATACCTTTTGAAAAGCATTGCATTGCAAAAGATATCAAAAGGCAACACTTTTTTGTTAATGGATAAGAGTTCAAGACTGTTCTAATGACTAAAATCACTGATTTCCTCTATCATCTCCTTTACCTTCAACACAGAGGAAACAATGAAAATTATTTAAATTTTATTCATAATTGAAGAATTTTTTAAATGGTACAAATTTAATGTAAAAAATTTCCTGAAATATCAGTATTAAACAGTATTAAAATACTATGTTTTATTATTTTTTAATCACCTCAGTTTCTACACTTAGCTAATAGAATTCAAACATCAGAATTTGCAAATATCACCCTCAGAATATTTTTAAACATCACAAATCCATTCAATTAGGTCCAAGATGAAAGATGATCAGTTTAGTTTTCAAAATATTTTCCACTACATTCTAACTAAAAGGGGCTTTAAATTAAGTTTTAGAATCTTAATATAAATTTTATAGTGAATTCCTGGTATGACCTTTATAGCTATTCAAATCAGCAGTAAGAGATCCTCAAATCCTGCAAGAATTTCCCCATACGGTTCCACCTACATTTAACAAGCTAATTATTCTAAACTGTAAAGCTCTCCAGCTCAGAGATTGTACTTATTTGTGCCAAATATTGTATTAGACTAGACATTACACATAAACACATTTAATTAATAATCCAAGATTTTATTTGAACACAAAAAGCTATTTGAATGACTGAATCATTCTAATCCAGGCAATTAAAAAACCAATTTGGTAAACACTAAGTATCTCCTAGGTGCTAAAGCAAAAAAATCATAAAATAAGACAGACCTTCTCAAAGAGTCAAATAATCAAAAATTCAGGCATTTAACTCCCAAAGACATTAACAACCATCACAAGTTACCACTATGGCTATCCACACTAGAGGTGATGTGGGACACAATTCAACTTCAATAGCACATAATAGCTGGTGTTCTAGATCGCTCTATAAGCTAGAGCTAAATGTCACATGTATGTTATAAATGGTAACAATTCACATTTACATAGCACTGCCTCACAGCCCTGAAAGATCGACATAGCAAGTTTATTATCTCTTTACAGATGAGGCAGCTCAGAGGTAAGATGGCAGCCTTGCCTACAGTCAAATGTGAATTGGTTCCTAGAGTCAAATGACCTAGCTGTATAAGCTGAGCCTGCCCAGTTTGACTGTTGTTAAAACACTTTCCCTTTGTATGCCTCAATTTCTGCAGCTGTACAATAAGACCATTATGCTAGAAAATCTCTAATTATCAGTTACAATTCTAAATTCATAGTTGTAGGATACTATGCCTAAGAGTCACTCTCATACCTCATATACAATCTGCTAACAAGTCTTCATTTTACCTTCTCCCCTTTCACTCCTTGGACACTGACATCACCATAGTGCAAGGTCCTTATCACCTCACACCTAAACTATTGCAACAGTCTCATGGTTGGTCTTTCTGCCACAAGCTCTCTCCATTCCAGTTCTTCCTCTATTCATTTGTCAAAGAGATCTTCCTAAAAGATATGACCATGTCTGCTGTCCTCTCTGCCTCCCTCTCTCTCTTCCTCCCTCTCTCCCTCTCCCTCTCTCTCTCCCCTCAATAACCTCCAGTGGATCCCTAGTCCCTCCAGGATCAAATACAAAAACCATCAGCATTCAAAACTCTTCATAACCTACCCCTCCTCCCATCTTTCCAGTCTTCTTACATCTTATACCACCACCCCCCCCACAAGAATACTCTGAAAACCAGTGACACTGGATATGCCATTTCCCAACTCCAGGCACTTTCACCGGCTGTCCCACACTTCTAAAATGCTTTCTATACTCCTCCTCTTCCTGGCTTCTTTGGCTTTCTACAAGTACCAGATAAAATTCCACTTTCTACAGAAACCCTTTCCTGATCCCTATTAATTCTAGTGACTTCTCTCTGTTGATTATTTCCAATTTATCCTGTATATAGCTTGTTTGTACAAGGTTTTTTGCATGTTGTCTCCCCCATTAGACTGAGCTCCTTGAGAGCAGGGGCTGTCTTTTGCCTTTCTTTGTATCCCAGTTCTTAGCATTGTGCCTGGAATATAGTAGATACTTAATAAATGTTTACTGACTCACTGACTGTACCACTTTGACTCTATATGACACAATCATCAAAGAAAAGGGGTTATCTCAATAAGATTAAATTTAATTACAACCTTCCTAGTTAAAACTTACTCCCACCAATTTTCACAGATACCACAAATGAATGAAAAGTGCTGGGTTGGCTCTTCGTGGCATTGGCTAACAATGGAATAACTGTACATATTGCTCTATTCTCATAACCCAAAGATGGCACTAAAATAAAAGGAAACACTGAAGATAGTCAAAGAGTGATAAAATTCTTAGTTCTACGGAACACCTAAAAGGATGTGTGCTCTATTTATAGCTCTCATTTACAAAGTATTCTTCAGGGTACCTCAAAACATACTAAAACCAAAACACTGCTATTCTGTAATTGACATAAATCAACAAACAAAAAAGGTGTCTATATTTTATTTTGTCATAGAATGACTTATTTTTTATCAAATCAATAATATTTATTGAATACCTTACACACAACATCTCATTAACAACCTAAGAATTACAGCTTTTAAGAAAAAAAACAACTATAAACTAGACTGATAAAGCACTTTCCTAAGTAGTATGAGAATTCATTTTGAAATTAGCTACTTTTCTGTGGAAAAACTAGCAAAACAGTCTCCTCTAAAAATACTAATATCAAGTGTATTGTTTTTAGGCACAGAAAAGTTATAGTGGACACATAAGACACAACTTTGTTATTTACAAGTAATAAAATGCCACAGGAATGTGAGCTATTAAATGTTTACACATTAAGAGGTTTTGTGAATTTACTGCTCCAAAAAAAAAATCACCTTTTAACAAAATGGTCTCTTTGTTTTAATTGGTGAGAAAGTTATACCACAAGAAATAACACTAAATTTACAAGTACTAATACATTATATTCAACCAAACAAACTTATACCAAACACATCTGGATTTGGAAATTTTTTTTCAATGTGGAGTGCATAAGAAGGTATACTACATAAAAGGATAAATTTTAGAAGAAAAACAAACTTTTGATTAACATCAAGAAAAATTAAAAACATACATTCTGAGAAAAAAACTTTACCACCAAATTATTTGGTTGCCTTCAAAAATAAAAATACAAACATTAATAAATTATAACAACATCAAAATTAATGGCTGAAAAGAGGTAAATTTTGAATCAAATTTCACAGGGAGAACTTTGCAGCAGTTCAGCTATACAGTTCAAGTTCAATAAGAGCTTCGGTGATGCAAAAATTTTAACTTTTTGGGTACCTTCTCTTAGTACTTTATTAATATAGAAAAGGGGGTGGGTTGTAAATGGTTTTTCTGCCTAAAGCTAGTACCCCGGGGACATAAATAGGTATCTCTATCATTAAAAAAAAAAAACAACATTCTAGCATGCTTTTTTCAAATAGAACTGATTGGGTATTGCACAGTTACTGTCCCCACTCAATATATGTATGTACACACATTTATAAATGCTTAAACATGCATATATTTAAGGGGTCCTTCAGGGGAGACAGGTTTAAAACAACTCTTTAGCCTAAAATCAATAACTACGAGGAAATATTATTTTACTAGGGTCGGGATGTGGGGACGATTACCTGGGACTTTAGTGGTTTTGACAAACACAGAACTGGTTAAAGCCAGGACCAAAAACATGAAGCCCGAATTGGGATAAGCAAGAGCGAGGGGTTTGCCGGGGAGCCGCAGCCGCAGCTGCAACGCCTGACCCAGCTCAGAGCCGCAGCGCAGGTTTATCCGCCCAGAACAACTCCCGCAGGAATACCCTTCAAAGAGACTCAGTCGTGCACTCGAAGGGAGTCCCAGCCCCCGGGCAAAGAAAGAAACCCTTCGGGTCCCCACCTTCCGAAGCTTTGTCAGCTCCTAATGCTCCCTACCTCCAATCCAAGAAGACCCCTACTCCCTGGATGTTAGAAGAGCCGGGGAAAGTGACTCTTAGAATCCTGTGTCCCTGCCCAAGACACAAGGGAGAAGGAAGACAGGATCTAAACTATCCTTCAAAACCATTTTCTTGCTATGGAAGTCACGCAGTGGAGAAAGCACTGGACATGGGTTCGAGTTCCTATTACGCTACTTGCGGACTGAGTGACCCTGGCAAAACCCTATGCCTCTGTCTGTAAAACAAGAAGGACAGTACCTGCACTCTCGTCTCACAAGGGGTGAAGGAAAGCTCTCTGTCAGTCTTCTAGGAGCTAAAAGGATCTGAATTATTATTACTATGGAGGAGCGGGGGGAGGACGTGCGGAAAAAGTGCTCAACAAACAGTCCGAGATCTCCATAAAACGAGCCAGGGGAGAAGGGATGACAAGCTAAAAGAAGTCACCCAGGCGCCCGCCCGCCGGCCCGCACACACTTGGCCACTGTCACAAGGGACATCCTGGTCCCCGGCGGGAGATGCTGTCCCTAGTGATCACGCACACGCACACACATATGCATGCATATACACGCACACACACACGCCTGCAGAGACTGACTCAGGCGACTGGCTAGTCTTCCTTGCCCCCAGGCAGGCTGAGTGGCGCGGCGCGACCACCGAGGGGGACCAGCTTACGGCGCGGGCCCCGCTGGAGACTGCCCGCCGTGCCCCGGGCTAAGCTGGCCCGAGCCTGCCACCGCCCACGTCCAGGTCCTTGCCTCGCCCAGCGGGGAGCAGCGGGATGGGATGGGGCAGGGGCGCCCGTGCCGGCCCGAGCGCGGACACTCGCGCGCGCACCCAAGCGCGCACACGCACTCCCTCCCCCTCGCACCTGCTCACCTTGGGCTTGTACAGCCACTTTCGGAACCTGTTCATCATCGCCTCCGCCGGTTCTCGCCCGCCCCCGCCCCCGGGGAGGCGGTGGCGCCCCTGGGGACCGGCTGCCCAAGGGAGACAGGGAGACCGAGGACCACAGCGAGGACGACGCCACGGCGGGGACGGGCCGGTCGCGGCAGCTCCTCCGCAGGCTTGGTCCCAGAGCGCGCGGGGGCAGCAGCCGCCGCCGCCACCGCCTCCTCCTCCTCTTCCACAGCACTGAGCCCTCGGGGCGGCTCGCGGAGGCAGCGGTGGGGGCGGGCGGGAGGGGAAGGGGTGCGCGCGGCGGGGAGACCGGCGCGCGACACGCGCTGCCTGGGGGCGGGGAGGGGAGGAGGGGGAGGGGCTTTCGCTCGGGATCCGGCTCGGGATCCGGCTCCGGCTGCCTCGGGTTCGAGCCCAGCCCAGCGCGCTCCTCCGCTCAGCCGCCTTCTCTCCCTTCACTGACAGCCCCAAAACATTCCACAATCACAGCAGCCCCAGGGGTTGGGCACATGCGCCGTCCGCACCGGAAGCCCCCCTCCCCTCCGCTATCCAAGCTCGTCGGAGGGGAGGTGTTGGGAATTAGGAGTGGGAGTTGGGGGGGTGGGGGTGGCTGAGAAAGCCCTCCACGACCGCCCAATCACTCCTCGCAAGGTCGTGCGCTCCCTCTCACCCTTGCTTTTAAAGACAGAGCGCACAACACCCGCACATCACGTTTCTTCTGGGTCTGGAGAAGCTCCCCAGCTCCTATTCTGAGGGAATCAGAAACGCAGCCAAATGACGAGCTTTGATCGGAGAACTACAAGCCCCAGGATGCATTGCGAAAAGCGAGCTCCTCGGGCACCGTGTTCCTCCTGGAGAAGATACTCTGGGAATTGTAGTAGTCTCTGGGGCGCCTAATCTGCGCTCTGCATTCTGGGGATCGTAGTCGCTTTGCGGGAGAGGGGTCAGGGTCGGAGGGGAAGGGTTTTCTTTTCACCCCTTCCTCCGCGTTCTGGTTGCTGGGCGACGGCGCACAAACAAGCGTTCTTTTTTCTCTGCTCACCGTTTGAGTAGTTTTCTCACCTTCCCCCTCCCCCCAACCCCGAAGCAAAGAGCAGACGGGTGATGGACTACAGTTCCCAGAAGCCTGCGGGCTCGCTAGCCTAGGCAACGCTTCTGGTTGTGTAGACGCCAAAGGAAGATTCCGTGAGTTGGAAGTGAGCAACAGGTGTCCTGACCTAATCTGTACGGAAGAGTTCAGTTTTGGGGAAGGCAAGTCTAGGATGGTAGAAGGAAAGGGGGTTCCTGAGAACCAGGTTTTTGCGGCGATCACCTAGTATCTTTTTGACACTTGAAGTTACTCAGGAACTGGGCTGTCCTCTTTTTGCAGGTTATTCAGGCCTCGTTGAGACTACCCGCCTTTATTTCTGAGGTCATCCCTGCTTATTTTCAGGTTCCCTTCCCCCTCCCCAAAAGTCTAACACCTTGGGAGATGCTGGTTTTCTGAAATTTAAATAATTTTATTTAAATCTGTTTCAGTTTCTTCGTCTGTAACGGGGGCGGGGAAGGAGGGGGGAGGAGTTGGACTCGATGGTCTCTTGAGGTTCCTTTCACATCCAAAATCTTAGGATCTCGTGATCCTAAGCAGCTTTAGGGAGCCTTTAACCAACTTTGCCCCAGTTACGTTCATAACCACAGTGTCAAAGAGTTTAGCACACCTAAAATGCAAGATACGAGAAGTTGTTGAGTAGTGACTGACTAAATTCTTTATGTAAATTATTTAAGCCCGAAAGTGAACTATCTCCCTATCTTTTGTCCTTTATCCCATCATAGTTTACTTGGACTATTTATAAGGGCTATCCTTCCTGTTAAGCTGCAGGGTCTTTGAAGGCGTGGACTTGAATATAATAGGATCTTGTTAAGTAGCTGTTGAATTAGCGATGATGATAATTATCATAAATCACCCCAAACATGTGTGTAGAAGTGCAAGATTTTTTTTTAAAGTAGCTGTAGGTAGGCTAAAGTGAAGACCACCCTTTGGGGGGCAAGAGTTGAAAACTTGGACATGCTCACTTACCGAGTAGGGATCTGAGCAGACTGTGATGTATCACTAATGAAGAATTTCACAGGAGAAGCCTCTTCAAGGATGTCACCAGAAAGACGTATGACAAGAGAAAAAGGTGGTCAAATCGTGTGCAGAGAAGGAGAAATAGTTGATGCCCAGCCCAGTTTCTCCATTGCTATCCACAGTAACATAAAGAGATCAGAGAAAAGTCCTCATCCCTGCTGGTGGTGCCCCTGCAGAGAATTTATGGTGGACATGGATGCAAAGGATTGGAAGGCATGACATGAATCTTCGTGAGTGAAGGGAGCATCTTAAGTCAATGATATTATATAGCCACTGAGGCACTCAAATGAGACCCCTTCCAGTGGATGTCCGGGGAGAACACTAACAAGTGGGGAGGCGGCAGGATCAGAAGCCAGGCTTTACAGAAGAGGCAGTATCTGAAGTGAACTGTGAAGGAAAATAAGGAGTTTCAGAGGTAGAGGTGGGAGAAAATGTATTCCAGGTATGGTGGAAGTACCATGTGAGGTCTAAGAATCATTGTTTCCAGTTGGGGAAATCAGAGAAGGCTCCCTGGAAAGGGAGGCATTTGAATTACGTTGTAAAGAATGAGTAATGATTAAGTAGTTAAGGGAGAGGGTGGCATTTCAGACATGGAGAACAGAGCAAGTAAAGATTAATTCAGAAGTGTACAGGTCTTTTAGAGGTGGGGATAGCTGGAGCTTCCAGGATGAAGTCACTTCTGGGGCATAGCTGAAAAAAAAATCTGGCACGCAGCCTGGAAGAGAGTGAAGATGTGGCTAGCTTAGGCATCCTTCCTAAATGGAAGTTCTGGGAGGAGCTGTCCAATCAGAGGGAGAAATCACAGGGGCAGAAGGTATGTCTAGTGTGTGAATTCCAGGGTTGGAAGTGAGCTCTCAGGATGAAGAGATTTCTGGGGCATGGGAGACAAAGTGAGAAGTACAGCCTGGAGAGGAATGAAACATATAGATGGATAATGGGAAGATAAAAGTTTAGAGCAGGCAGAATGCTATCAAATTGTGGGGGAACCTTGAATGCCAGCCAAAGGCATTTAAAATGTACTTGGTTAGCCATAGGATGCCACTTGGGCTTCCTGGACGGAGAGAACTGCCATGACCAGATCTCTACATAAGAAATAATATGCTGGCAGCATCATGAAGGATGAATTGGATATTTGAAAGAGCAGAGACTGGAGGCAAAAAGTTCAGGGGAATAGTAATGAGAACTTGCACTGGGGTGGGGTTGGCAGTGGTAACAAAGAAGAAGAGACAGAAGTTGTTTCAGAGATAAAATTAATCAGACCGGAGAACTGATTGGAAGGGGGGTGGGATGGGGAGAAAGGCATTGGTCAGACATAACCTTGAGGTTACAAAAATGCCTCCTGCTCTGGCCATCATCTGTCACTTGATCCCTCTGTTACTGTATTTCTGGCTTCTGATTCTGTTGCTTTATTTTACACACAGTTGTCTCTCTGCTTCTCCTGCTATTTGCTGCCTAGTTAAGGCCTTTTTTCATTTACTTCAGAACTTGAGACTGTTCTGGGCAGATGCAGTTGCTGGAAGGCAATCCTTTGAAATGAGCTTTGGTCTTGTGGAAAAAGCTCATTGGATTTGAAATCAAACTGAATCCCAGGTCTGCCCCAATTATGTATGACTACAGGAAAGTTACTTAGCCATGCATAGTAGGTACTTAATAAATGCTTGTCGACTTGATTTGATTTAACCTCTAAGATTCTCACATTCTCTATCTATAAAATATTACTTGTACTACCCATCTTGTGAGTTCTTATGAGAAAAGTCTTGAAACCTTAACGTATGCTCCTTTATTACTATACCCTGTATATTGATACGTTACATTATTGCACAGTAATGCCATTTATTCATTCCCTGTAGCCAGAACAGCCTCTTCTGGCCTATCACCATTTTATGATATGAGGCTGCCTCCCAGAATACTATTTTTCCTAACATCATAGAATCAAAAAACCACAGAGTTGGGAGGGATTGCCTAGGGCATTCAGCCTAATCCATATCTAAGCAACAAGGATCCACCTTATACTACCTCCGACAAGTGATTATCCAGCCTCTACCTGAATGCCTCCAGACATGGGAAAGTCACTGCTTCTCATAGCAACCCATTCCAATTTTGAACAGCTCTCATTCTTAGGAAACTTCATTTTCTTTTTTTTTTAATTTTTAAAATAAAATTATATTGATATCTTTTGTCTTTACATCACCGGTATTTCCCAATATATCCTTCCTCCATCCCAAAGAGTCATTCCTTATAATAAAGAACCAAAATGGATAAAAGTACAACAAAACTGACACCAAAGAAAATCTGATATTTTATGTATTGTTCTGTGTAGAAGGAGGTGCCTTCTCATATCTCTTCAGGCGCAGGATTGGTCATTAAAATTTCTCAGCATTTCATTTTCTTTTGTTGTTTCTTTTTGTTGTTATATTGTTATAGTCATTGTGGATGTCATCTTCCTGATCCTGCTTACTTCCCTTTGTATCAGTTCAACTAATTCTTTCTATGCTTTAATGTGTTTGTCATAGTCATCATTTCTTAGAGCTCAGTAATATTCCATTACATTCATGCACCATGCATTGTTTATTTATTCCCTAAAAGATGGGCATCTGTTTTGTTTCCAGTTCTTTGCTAACATTAAATATTCTTGCTATAAGTATTTTCATTTACATGGGGCCTCTCGTTGTTGACCTCTTTGGAATATATGCCTGGCAGTGGAATCTCTTGGTCAAAGGATTTTACCATTTTCATTACTCTCTTCTCATAATTCCAGTTAACTTTCCAAAACTGTTATATCAATTCACAGCTCCACTAATAATTTATTAGTGTGCCTATCTTTGCATAACTCCTTCCACATTAACTTTTCCCATCTTGGGTCTTCTTTGCCAGTTTACTTGGAGTATAGTGAAACCTAAGAGTTGTTTTGATTATCATTTCTACCAGTTGTCTTATCTATCTTGGCTATCAGACCTTTATCAGGTCTATTTGTATATTTGATACAAAAATTTTTCCCAATTGACGACTTCTCTTTTTTTTTCCTTAATTGTGTTAATTTTGTTCATGTAAAGGCTTTCAACCTCAGGTATTTGAAATTTTTCGTTTTATCTTTTGTAATCACCTATTTTCTTTGTTTGGTGAATGATTCATCTCCTAGCCATGGCTGTGAAAAGCACATGATCTGTTTCTCTTCTAATTTTTTCTTATGGTATGATCTTTAATATTCAGGTCATGTATCCATTTTGAATTTATTGCAGCATATGGTATAAGGTGTTGAGCTAAACCTAATTTCTGCCATACCACTTTCCAGTCTCCTCAGCTGTTCTTGTCAAATAGAGAGTTTTTTCCCTAGGTAATTTATATTTTCAGGTTTATCTAACACTGGGTTATTGAGTTTAATTATTTCTGTTTCTTTCCTCTCTAGCCTATTAAGAAGTTTCATTTTCAAAGATCCACTTACCCAACGTGTGGATTGGTTTTATATGAATGTGCGTTTGTTACAAATTTTTTTATATCTTTTAAAACTGGGTGGTAGACTTAGGGGTATGGAGGCTAGCAATAGTGTTGCAAGGGTCATTGAAGCATTTAAAAGAAAATGCACAAAAGAGAACAGGAAGAAAATCAGGAAGAAACACAGAAAAGCAGAATAGTTTTTAATGTAACATGGCAAATTTATTATATATCTTTTAAAAAGCAAGTTGTAGGGGCACTGAGGTGGCTCAGTGACTCACTCTGGAGTCAGGAGGATCTGAGTTCAAATGTGGCCCCAGACACTTGATACACTTACTAGCTGTGTGACCTTAGGCAAGTCACTTAACCCCAATTGCCCTCCCTTCCCCCCTCCAAAAAAAAGAAAGCAAGTTGTCTGTAATATAGATTCATACATGATCATCTTTTTTTGTTCTACTGTATATATGGAAATGTTAATTTTATGTGGAAATCCTATTTTTTTCTTTTGCAGTTTGTTAAACTCAGAATTTAAAAAAAATATTAAAAACTAAAGAGATGTTTGACATTAGTCAGGGTCACTGTATCTGAACTCTTTTCTGCAATGGAATAATTTTAGTTTAGAGAGCTAGGTGTTATAGCTTATCAGTGCTCTGTCCCTGGAGTCAAGAAGACCTGAGTTCAAATCCTGTCTCAGTCACTTACTAGCTGTGTGACCCTGGGAAGTCACAACCTCTGCCTTCCTTGGTTTTCTCATCTCTAAAATAGGGGTGATAATAGTACCTACCTCCCAGAGTTGTGAGAAACGAATGATATAATATCTGTAAAACACTTTGCAAACCTTAAGTGATATAATAGTGCTAGCTATCATTATTAGTTAGATGAATTATTCTGATAACATCGCTACAAGAAATAGCACTAAGATATGGTAAAAGTCTGGCTCACACAGATTCCGTTTTGTTCTCATTAGAGCAACACAAAGGAAATCTCTCTCTCTCTCTCTCTTCTCTCTCTCTCTCTCTCTCTCTCACACACACACACACACACACACACACACACACACACACACACACACGGATACCTCAGCACACTTATGTTTCATTTATTTGTCAAGAGCAGTATTTTTCCTAGAAGCTTTCTTGGTTTAGTTTGTAAACATGCTGTATGACAGTGCTGGTGAATGGTGAGTAAATTATTTGGAGTTAGAAAGTCTGAGCTTAAATACTCTCTGAAAAATGTAACATTCATTTGTTTACTATAATACTGTGCAAATCACATTTTGTGAGAGAGGGTAGATGTGCCTCAAAAGAAAAAAAAATCTTCTCAAAATTGTTCCAGTGAAAAACAGATTTTTACTCCATGTTTTTCTTTCACTGGTGATTTTTGGAAGTTAATATGAATATATTGCTTTTTTCTCTTGCTTTTACTGATTTCTTCTGCTATTCCCTTTGCATCCTCCCTCTTCCCAAACATGATTGATCTTGTTCAAATAAGATAATGTATGTGACGTGCTTTGTAAACATTAAAGCACTATAAAATTCCAGATATTATTGTTATCACTTTACTTAATGTTGTCATATGGAAGAAATGACGGTATTTCCAAATATTTCTGTTGAATTCTTTTCTTTTCTTAAGAATTCAGCCTAGGTACCGCCTTGTCTGTGGAGCCTTCTCTTTTTCTCCACACCTAAAACCTCAGGCCCCAAGTGACAGTAATTTATTCCCACTCAGATTTTCCTAAAGCACTTTGTCTTGACCTCTCTCCATCACTTTAATATCATTCTTTCCTGGATTACTATTGGTTTTAGCCTATGTGTCATATCCCTGCTGGAAATACCCTTTCCTGCTCTAACAGTCAGAGTGTGGGGGATCATTTCTTTTGCTTGAGATGAAAAAGTTTGAGTCAAGACCAAGCATGTGTGCTTTCAGGGAGCTGGCTATAAAATCAAGGCACAAAGCTAGAGCGAGATGTGGGGCAGCTATCAAGTGTCAGGAGCCAGGTCAGGCATCAGGAACAAAGGGGTCAGTCTTCAGCTGAAAAATATACAAACTAGTCAGAACAAAGCCATGGGTCAGAGATAATTGGGGAGACAAGGAACAGTTAGAGGCAGATCCCAGAAGACAGGCTGAAGACTGGGAACAAGGAAAGCAGTCTTGTCCTTTCCATGCTGGCACAAAGGGAGTTATCCTAGGATGTAGGGGCCAAGGAGAAAGACGAAGCAACTGGACAATGAGAGGCAAATCAAACCAATCACAGTGAGAGTCTGAACAAGGAAAGTAGACACCAATTTAATTCAACAGTTATTAAGCACCTACTATGTTCAAGACACTAACAGGTGCCCTCATGGAACTTACATTCAACTGTCAGGATACAATATATCCAAGGCAATTTGAGCAAGGAGAAAGCAGTAACAAGGCAATGTGGAAGAAATCAGGAAAGCCTCCAAAGAAGAGGTGGCATCGGAGCTAAGCCTTAAAGGAGCTTAGTATTCTAAGCATTAAAGATGAGAAAGGAAGAGCTTGAGCCAAGATGATCTCCCACAGAGGTGGGAGATGGGATATCGGGTCTGAGAAATAATTAGTGTAATTGTATGGTTGGTTACATGAGTAGGGTTAATATGAAATAAGAAGAGACAAGTGGGTTAGAGCCAAATTGTAGAGAGCTTGAAATAGCACCATTGAACTTGTATTTCAGTTTAGAAGCAATGTAGAGCCACCAAAGATTTAATTGGGGGAGGGAGGGATATAAGCAGCCTTGTGCCTTAATAAAATTATTTTAGCAGTTCCAAAAGGCTCATGATGGAAAATGCCATCCACATTCAGAGAAGGAATGATGGAGTCTGAATGCAGATCGAAGCATACTATTTGCTCTCTCTTTTTTGTTTTGTTTTGTTTCTTCTTTCTCATGGTTCATTCCATTAGTTATAATTCTTCTTTATAACATGACTAATGTGAAAATATTTTTTTATGTTGGATTTCTTCTTTTTTAAATCATTATTTATTTATTTAATGTTTTTATTTTTTAGCCTTAATTTTCACAAGTTTGAATTACAAATTTTCTCCCCATTTCTACCCCACTCCAAGATGGTATATATTCTGATTGCCCCATTCTCCAGTCAGCCCTCCCTTCTGTCACCTTGCTCAGCACCCCCCCATCCTCTTTTTCCCTTTCTTGTAGGGCAAGATAGATGTTTATGCCCCATTGCCTGTATATCTTATTTCATAGTTGCATGCAAAAACTTTTTTTTAACATCTTTTTTTAAAACGTTGAGTTCCAAATTCTCTCCCCTCTTCCCTCCCTACCCACCCTCCCTAGGAAGGCAAGCAATTCAACATAGGCCACATGTATATCATTATGCAAAACCCTTCCACAATACTCATATTGTGAAAGACTTACTATATTTTGCTCCTTCCTATCCTATCCCCCTTTATCCAATTTTCTCCCTTAACCCTGTCCCTTTTCAAAAGTGTTTGCTTTTGATTACTTCCTCCCCCTATCTGCCCTCCCTTCTATTGTCCCCCCTTTTTTATCTCCTTCTTCCTTCTTTCCTGTGGGGTAAGATACCCAATTGAGTGTGTATGTTATTCCCTCCTCAGGTAAAATCCGATGAGAACAAGATTCACTTTTTCCCCCTCACCTGCCCCTTTTTCCCTTCCTACAGAATTGCTTTTTCTTGCCACTTTTATGTGAGATAATTTACCCCATTCTATCTCTCCCTTTCTCCCTCTCTCAATATATTCCTCTCTCATCCCTTAATTTGATTTTATTTTTTAAGACATCATCTCTGTCTATATATATATATATACATATACATATATATATACACACACATATATGTATACAGTATATATACAGTATGTATGTATACATATATACACATATATATATGTATATTCCCTTCAGCTACCCTAATACTGAGGTCTCATGAATTAGACACATCATCTTTCCATGTATGAATGTAAACAAAACAGTTCAACTTTAGTAAGTCCCTTGTGATTTCTCTTTCTCATTTACCTTTTCATGCTTCTCTTGATTCTTGTGTTTGAAAGTCAAATTTTCTATTCAGCTCTGGTCTTTTCACTGAGAAAGTCTGAAAGTCCTCTATTTTATTGAAAATCCATATTTTGCATTGGAGCATGATACTCAGTTTTGCTGGGTAGGTGATTCCTGGTTTTAATCCTAGCTCCATTGACCTCCGGAATATCATATTCTGAGCCCTTTGATCCCTTAATGTAGAAGCTGCTAGATCTTGTGTTATTCTGATTGTGTTTCCACAATACTCCAGTTGTTTCTTTCTGGCTGCTTGTAGTATTTTCTCCTTGATCTGGGAGCTCTGGAATTTGGCGACAATATTCCTAGGAGTTTTCTTTTTGGGATCTTTTTAAGGAGGCGATTGGTGGATCTTTCAATTTCTGTTTTACTCTCTGGTTCTAGAATATCAGGGCAGTTCTCCTTGATAATTTCTTGAAAGGTAATATCTAGGCTCTTTTTTTGATCATGGCTTTCAGGTGGTCCAATAATTTTTAAATTATCTCTCCTGGATCTATTTTCCAGTCAGTGGTTTTTCCAATGAGATATTTCACATTGTCTTCCACTTTTTCATTCCTTTGGTTCTGTTTTATAATATCTTGATTTCTCATCAAGTCACTAGCTTCTACTTGCTCCAATCTCATTTTTAAGGTGCTATTTTCTTCAGTGGTCTTTTGGACCTCCTTTTCCATTTGGCTAATTCTGCCTTTCAAGGCATTCTTCTCCTCATTGGCTTTTTGGAGCTCTTTTGGCATTGGAGTTAGTCTATTTTTAAAGTGTTGTTTCCTTCAGTATTTTTTTGGGTCTCCTTAAGCAAGTCATTGACTTGTTTTTCATGGTTTTCTTGCATCACTCTCTTTTCTCTTCCCAATTTTTCCTCTACTTCTCTAACTTGCTTTTCCAAATCCTTTTTGAGCTCTTACATGGCCTGAGACCAGTTCATATTTTCCTTGGAGGCTTTTGATGTAGGCTCTTTGACTTTGTTGACTTCTTCTGGCTGTATGTTTTGGTCTTCTTTGTCACCAAAGAAAGGTTCCAAAGTCTGAGTCTGAATCTGAGACCGTTTTCGCTGCCTGTTCATGTTCCCAGCCAACTACTTGGCCCTTGAGTCTTTTGTCAGGGTATGACTGCTTGTAGAGTAGAGAGTACTTTGTTCCAAGCTTGAGGGAATGAGCTGTTGTTTTCGGGGCTATTTCTATACAGCAAGCTCTGCCACAGCAGCACTCCTCCTCCCCCAAGAACTGCCAACCTGGACCTGACTCAGATCTTAAATAGGCTCTGCACTCCTGCTCTGATCTGCCCCTTAATTCTTCCCACCAGGTGGGCCTGGGGCTGGGAGCAACTGCAGCTGTAGTTCTGTAGCTGCACCACCCCCGCTTCCCCTGGGGTGGTGGCCAAACCGGGAACTCCGTTCACTCTGTCCTCTGCAGCTTTTCCCACTAACCTTCTCTGTTGTCTTTGGTGTTTGTGGGTTGGGAAGTCTGGTAACTGCCACAGCTCACTGATTCAGGGTGCTAGTGCCTGTTCCATCTGGCTCCCAGTCTGGTTGGTGCAGGCGCAGCCCACGCTGGGCTCTGCTCCCCTCTGCTCCCAGCTCCGTGGGCAATAGTCCTTACCCAGCAACCATCCAGGCTGTCCTGGGCTGGAGCCCTACTTCCCTCTGCTATTTCATGGGTTCTGCAGTTCTAGAATTTGTTCAGAGCCATTTTTTATCGGTGTTTGGAGGGTCCTGGGGGAGAGCCCTTGGCAATTCCCTGCTTTCCAGCCATCATATTGGCTCCACCAATGTGAAAATATTTTTAATGTGAATGTATATTTAGAGCCTATATCAAATTGTACACCATCTTGGGATGGGCGTGGAAAGGAGAGAAAGAAAATTTGGAACTCAAAAGCTTGTGGAACTGAATATTGTAAACTAAAAATAAGTAAATTTATTTTAAAAAAGAAAATTATCTTAGCAGCTGGGTGGATGGTTTAGCAAAGAGTATAACTAGAGGCAGTGTGGTACCATGAGAAGAACATTGGCTCTGAAATCAGAGGACCTGGGTTCAAATGCCTCCTCTGAGTGACCTTGGGCATGTCCCTGACCCCCCTTGGTCCTTGACCTATTCATCTCTGAAATGAGGGGACTAGACTAGATGACCAGTAACCTTCCCCATGCATCAGGATGTCAGCCACTTGGGAGCAGGGAATTTCACCTTTCCCATTTGTATCCCCAAAGTTTTGCTGTTGTTCAGTCATTTCAGTCATATCTGCCTCTTTGTGACCTATTGGGGGTTTTCTTGGCAGAAATATTGTAGTGGTTTGCCATTTCCTTCTCCTGCTCATTTTACAGATGAGGAGCAAAGACCAACAGGGTTAAGTGACTTGCCTAGGGTCAAGCAGCTAATAAGTGTATGAGACCAGCTTTGAACTCAGGAAGAAGATAAAAAAAGGCTTCCCAATTCCAGGCCCTGCCCTCTATCTACTACCTCACTGCCTGTGGCTCCCAGTCAGGGCATTGAACCCTGGTCTTCATGTGAAAAGCAAGGATACTCACCACTATACAAATATGTGTGCATGTGTGTGCGCGCGCATGCATTTGTGCGTGTCATTCATTTATTCAATAAATGCTTGTTGACTTGACATGATGAGAAAACGTACCCACATCAATCACCCCTGAAAAATTCAAAGCGAAGCCCTAGAATTACAAGTTGCTTCATCTTTTGATACAAAGGACTCCACAAAAACAAGGTGAGATCTCACAAAAGAGACATTATAGTTGCTCTCTACATCCATGCTTAGGTCTGGCAAATTTATCATACCCCATTGACCCAGGACCTCCTCTCAGATTGCAAACCTTCTTCTCCTATGTCAGCTTTCCACAGATATTTGCTCCAAGTTTTTTGGGGAAGGGTTTTTTCACCCCAAAGTGTTTGACAATAAACTAGTCCCATTTGCCATTGAACTTTGAGCCTTGTGCTAATTGCTGGCATTGGGGCGATTCAGTGGGGAAAACACATACCTGGAGACAGAGGATCTGGGTTCGAGTCTCATTTCTGCCGTGGCCTTGTTAGCTGCATGACTTTGGGCAGGTCACTTGGAATCAGAGATTTAGAGCTGGATGGGACCCTAGAGGCCATGTAGCCAAACTTCTCCTTTTACAGTTGAGGAAACCGAGACCCAGAGAACTTGAATGACTTGCCTAGAAGCATGCAGGTAACAGATGTCAGAAGGGACATTTGAACTCATGCCCTCTTACTCCAGGGTTTCTGATCTTTTCACTAGCCTTTCATGGTATATGTTTCCTAAATTGTAAAATGATGGGGTTGAACTGAATGACCTTTCATGTCTCTTCCCATTCTAAAGTTGCTGGTTTGAAATTTTGTTATTCATAGCCATAAGTGCTAGGGAGCTCCTCTTTTAAGAAAGTGTCATGGACTGCACCTAGCACATGATGAGAATTATTTAGCTAATATATGCTTAGTTCAAAACTATTTAAAGTAATTTGTCTTGTACTTACCACTCAAAATGGAAAAGAAGTACTTCAGCCTAGTTCTCCCAGTGATCCAATCAGTACATTGTAATAATAACATTATCCTATACTTTGGATCCGTGATTTGACTTAGAATATGTGGGGCTTCTTCATTTTAATTTCACTGACAATTGCATACGTAAATAGCTTTCAGCAGTTTGAAAGACAGCATGAGCACAGAAAGTGAAGAAGTAAAATAGTAAAAAGACCTGCTTCCAAAATAATAGTGATAATGCCAATCGCGTGGTGCAAACCTAATTCTCCCCGCCTCCTTCCTGGGCCGCAAGCCGCCTGCATTACAAAATGTCACTTGTTTGCCATGTGCTTCAGGGAACACCAGGAAATTCCTGGAGAAGGGTGGCAGTGTGGAGAAGGCAAAGAAGGACAGTGTTCCCCACTGCAGGGACCAGACACTAATGCAGAAACCACCAGCAGCAGCAGGCAGAAGGGTGCTCATTAACTCTGTGTTCTAGTCATGTCAGCCTAACAAATGGGGAAAAAAAGCCAAATTGAAACAAAGTGGTGAAGAAATAGGTTAAACATGTACTTATATCTAAAGGATTAGGAAGAAACAAGGGCACCCAGTTTAAGATCCTAACAGCCAGGTAATTTGGGGCACCACACAATTATATTTCAAGCAAACCCTGTCAGCCTTGTTTGGGGATTATGGGCAAAGTGTGATATAAGAAGTACCTGGAAGATAAAAGGATACAGGAAATTCTCCCTCACCACCTGTTAATTCTCCTTTGAACAGTCATCACAGTCTGGTATTCCACTCAATGCAGATGCTTTTGAGTTAACACTATGCTTGCCAGGCCTCAGTTTCCTCACTTGTAAAAAGGAAGATGTTAGATGAGGTGGTCTCTGTGGTCCATTCCAACTCTTAAGATTCTATGAATCTTTGTCAGAAGGGTTAGCGACTCTCATTATTTCATGGTGACTTAGTTTTAATGACACTGCTTCTCCCAGAATCAGAGTCAGAGAGTTGGATGAGAGCTAGTCCAAATCATATTTGAATAAAAAATCCCCTCTTAACATTCCTGGCAAATGAGTTATCCATACCAACACTAGTTGCTTTTGAAGGTTCGTTTACTCAGGTCTTTTTTATTCTCAGTAATTTTGGGTTTTTTTGAGATTTGAACTGGACAAAAAGGCACTTAATGAGCTTATGCTTCTTAAATTGCTTATGGTTGGACACCATAGATAGAAAGAAATTGGAGAAAAATGAGGATCTTTCCTCATCTAGAAAGTGGGGCTTTAACAAAGTTATAAATAAGAGGGGGATGGGCCTTGATAGATTTGAGGTGAAAGGGTATTTTGGGATTGTGAAATATCATAGATGTAAAATCCAGAGTATAGTAATGGAATGAAAGTATCTTGACTTTCCTAAAAATACAGGAGCTAGATAAAAGAGTATTGTGTCTGTGTATCTCAAATACGTGTGCCCTGAGGTTGGTGGGAGCAAAGTCTCAGCGAGTTGTAATATTAGTGTGCAAACAAGACTGTATCTGGAATGCCCTAGCTCAAAGACCAACCTCTGTGGTAAAGGTGACCCCAAGCTAATGAGGGGTACAAAGTCCCAAGCATAGTGACATTATGAAAGATTCCTGTTCATAAAAGCCTTAGGCTCTCGTCCTTAAATTTCCCATAACATGTGATCTCTCACATACCCATAAAGTCAGCATGGTGCAGATCTGCTTTCACTGGTTGTCTCAGTACTTTTCCTCAGTATGGTGCTGACTCATCTTAATGCTCTCCAACTTCCCTGCTAACTCTGGCCGTGGTGCTGACGGAGAACAGAAACACAAGAAGGTGGTTCAGGCAAGCACAAACAGGTGAGAAACGTGTTATCTGGACTCGGGAGGCTGAAGATGTTGTGGAATACTACAAGGAACCAGTCGAGAACTCGGGGCAATGAAGTGGCATAGTCAAAATGTCTGGCAAGAGGGGCATTGTTGTGGCACCATTTCAAGACAACTAGGAAAGAAAATCATGGAGGCTACAAAGGGAAAGGAGTCCAAGGCCAATGGAACCAATGCATAGGCCAGAAATTCTCCCCAAAGGAAAAAGCAGATAGCAAGGTATTCAAAGGGAAAATGCACCATAGGATGCACCTCAGAAGAGTCCAAAATTCCAAACCTGCATGGGAACAGTGGCAATTGGAAGATGGCCAGTGAGTGAGGAAAGGTTAGGGTAAAAGTTACTTGATTAGTCCTTGCCTTATTAAATTTCAGATGGAAACAAGACATCCAGGCCACTGTATCAGCAAGACAGGATTTAACAGTCAAGGAGAGGTCAATTAAAAAAAAAAGAACTCCAGAAGTAATCATGATTAAGGAGTAATAGGACCACAATGAAACAAGTCATTAGTTATGCTTAGTGAAAACATATTCAAAAGTAGAAAGGAGGATATGCCACTTATGACCTCAATAAGAGTGGTTACAGGCATTTTAATGTTTTATGAACTGTGTTCTCTTGTGGCCCTTCTCCTAATCAAAACCAGTCCCCAACTGTGCCCTTGATGCCTCCTTTTCCAGAAAGTTACTAATCTTCATTGCCTCTGCTTGCTTCCTTCCTCTTCTCCATCCGTGGAAATTTTATTTCCAACCTCACTAGTCATCTGAAACTTCTCTGCAGGATTCCCAGTGATCTCTTAATTACAGAATCTGTTGCTCTTTTCTGAATTCTCAAACTTCTTGACTTCTTTGAGGCCTTTGACACAGTTCATTGGCTGCCAATTGTTCCTGGATCCCCTTTCCTCCCTAGGTTGTGATGACAGTACACTCTCTTGGATCTCCTTGGACCCCTCTGAATGCTCCTTTCTGAGTCTCCTTTTCTGGTCATCATCCATCTTGCTTCTAGCTCTGACTCTTGGACAGAGAACCAAAGAGCAGAACACCCAGCATATGGCACACAATGTCTAAGTTCCAGGCACCACTGGAAGGGATACTTAGGTTAAGTTCACCTGCTTTACAAAAGGGACATTATGGCCTAGACCCCTATTTAGGTTTGATTGGATAAGAGAGCATTCAAGAGGAAGTGGTATATAGTATCAAATGCTACAGAGAGGTCAAGAAGGATGAGGATTGAGAAAAGGTAATTAAATTAGGCAATTAAGAGATCTTAATATTTTTGAAGAGGGAAGTCTAGAGATAGAGACAGAGTAGGGATGATGGTGAAGACAATCATCTTCATAACTGTATCTGTGAGATGAAGAGGAGAGGAGAAAGGGGAGCTCTTGGCAAATGGTCTTAATTTTTTTTTTTAGTGAAGTGTGAGGCAAGTTCCTTAACTGAAGGATTGGATGGATAGGAAGACTTGGGGGGCTTAATTACAGATAAGATTTGGAACAACCATAGTGAAAGGTGGGATAGTAAATTGATTAGGGAGCTGGAAAAGAATTGCCTTGCTGCAGTGAGGGACCAGTTGAAATTAGGTAATGAAATGGTTAAGATTGATTCTGTATCATTTTCTTATTGATCCTGTTTATAAGCGCATTTGATTTTGTCCTGTAATTGCTTAAGTCATGAGTCTTTGATTCTGAACTTTGTTCAGAATTCAACTGGTATGTAATGGGTTGAGTTAAAAAATTCAGCTCTCTTGCTAATCACTGATCATGTGATCACTTCATGTGAACTCAAGAGAGTCACGTTTAGTGTCTTTACACCACCAAGCTATCTTTCAAGGATGCCTGGTTTGCTGTCCAAAAACTCTGGGCTGTGACTGCACCTGGACTTCAACAATAAGCACTTTTTAGTCTCAGGAGAGAAAGAGAGGGCCATTGCTAGCCCCCATTACCAAACTTCCAACCAATCATATTGTTCTCTGTGCCTCAGCTCTGTAATCAGTCATCTTGCCCTAAATCCCATGATGTCATCTACCCCGTTCTTTTCTTTGTTCTATATTCCCCAAAACCAAAAAAAAAAGGAACTATCCTTTTACTCAGAGTCTTTGGCATGAATGGAGGTATTGATAGGCAGCATGCCTCTGGTAACAAAATGTTATCTTGCTCAAAGAATTGCCTCAGTTTGCCTTTTAATTAAATATCACCCATGAGAGAAACATAAATTTTTAGTGAACCAAGTCAGTATCATTTTGGTTTCTTCCAGAAATCAGAAGAGCCAGAAAATGGAAAGAGTGAGAAAGGAAGAGGTTTAAGAATAATTATGGACAAGAATAACTATAGAACAAGCATTTTAGAGGGCACAGTGGAATTGAGGCAAATCTGAAGTGTGACATTGGGAGTAGATAAGGTTAAAGTGGAGGCAAGTAAAAGACCAGCCAGTTGGGTATAGGCAACAAGATTGGCACATCCAAAGCCAAAGGTTAGGAGTCATTGGGATTGAGCACCTGTAATGGGCTGAGAATATGCTAACCATGGAGGAGTGAGCCAAGGCAGAATATTAGTTATTAGAGAGAGGTTTACCCATTTAGAAAAGCACGTGATTAGATAGTTCAAGTCTAATGGATAACTGGTAATGTTTTGTCCTTGAGAGGCAACAGTATGAGAAGTCAATCACCTCATTTCTCTATGTTTAAGTTTCTTCCTCTGTAAGGTAGAAATGGTTATACCTGTATTATCCACTGCACCTCACAGAGTGGTTGTCAACATCAATTAAGATAATGTGCATTAAGAGCTTTATAAACTATGCAGTGCTGCATATATATACAGGAGATATTAGACAGTTGACAAGTATACATATGTATATGTGCATGTGTATATTTGTCAGCTGTCATTAATGCCTCTCTCTTCATGTGCTTGGTACTTTTCCTTAGATAGCCCTGACTATTGACCTATAATGTATAGTGAATGTAACCTTGTGAATTTCTCATTTTATATGACTATTATAAAGAAAGCATGAAAAAATAACAATTTCCTTCCATTTCAGGGTTTTCACTGCAAAGATGGCCTCTTTTAATGAATGTATCAAACCTATCATTGAACAATTGGACAAATTTAATCCTGAAGCTGACAGTCCTGAGCATGTCCTAGAAGAGATGTCTAACATTTTGCAGGTATGCTAAATCTCTGGTACTGTGCTGTTTTCTCTCAAAAGTTTAACCAATGAGATAGGAAATTGCACCCATGATGTGTTTCATGTTTTTCGTTTGCTTATTTTTCCAAGAAAGGTTACATTTATATCCTATTTCCTTTTATTCTTTAAAAAAAAGAGATGAAATTGGATTATGACTTTGAAAATTATTAGAGTTAACATCGTAAATTTATGTTTTAAATAGTTTTCAATAATAATTGGTTCAAGAGTTGGTGTAACTCTAATTATAATTTTAAAATATAATGTTTTTAAGCGCTAACCTTTTCCACTGAATATACTATAATTATATCTTTATTTTACTGACATTTTCAAAGGATTTAGAGCTATTCTGTAAAAAGCCTTAGAAATCAACTGGTCTATCACTCTGATTTCAAAGATGAGAGCCCAGAGAGGTGAAGGGACATCACACAGCCACAAATGGCAAAGCACTTGCCGTAAGGTCAGGAAGATCAGAGTTCGAATCCTGCCTCAGACACTTACTAACTGTGGGACCCTGAACAAGTCACTTAAGCTTTTTTTTCAGCCTCACTTTTCCCTTCTGTAAAGAGGGGATAATAACAGATCCTACCTCATAGGATTGCTGTGAGGATCAAATTCAATAATGTGTGTAAAGCATCTTTCCTCTGCTACTCTTCTCACTACATCAAACTTGTCCTGCTCATTTTTCTTTGTAGGGCTTCTTAGTGCATAAATTTTTTTGACTAATTGTCAAAGAAAACATTGTTAATGAAACTTCAGGTACATTTCTCTATACCCAAATGCACTGAAAGAAAAATATGAATAATAAATAAATTATATTAATAATTAATATTATAAAGTAAATAGAAATTAATAAAAATAAAGAAGAGGATATATGTTTGTATGAAATGACCGTATCAGAGTAGCTCCTCTTTCTCTTCCTCTTCCTCCTCTTCCTCCTATTCCATCCTCACATATGCCCCCTCTGTTTAAGGTATTGACTAGCAAACTAGTAAAGTCAAATCCTGCTAAGCTCTTCTCCTAGTTGGACATGAGCTTTCCTCTTTCCTCTCCCACGAAGCACTTTGTTTGATCCTCCCATATTTTACATGTTTCTGATATTTTATTTTGCATCATACTTATTATGACAAGCCAGGTAACCCTGGACAAGTTCTTTAACCTCTCAGTCTCATGTTCCTGACTTGTCAAATTGGAATAATAATAGCATTTACCCCACAAGCTTGTTGCAAGGGGCAAATGGATTAATGAGTTTAAAGCGCTTTATAATGCCTAAGCCCCTAATAGGGTTGTCTATGCATAGCATAGGAGGAGGAGAAGGAGGAGGAGGAGGAGTGGTAGTAGAAGCAGTTGGCATTTATGTGGTACCCACTGCGTGCCAGACATTGTGCTAAACACTTTACAAATCTCTCATTTGATCCTCACAACCTGGGAGGTAGGTGTTATTATTTTCCCCATTTTACAGTTGAAAAAACTGAGACTAACAGAGGTTAAGTGATTTGCCCAGGATGACACAGCCAGGAAGTGTCTAAGCCTGAATTTGAACTCAGGCTTCCTGACTCCAGGCCCAGAGCTCTATCCACTGTACCACCTAGCTACCAGTAGACCCATAAGCTCCACGAGGACAGAGACTGTTTCTTATCTAAACTTTGCATCTCCCCCAGTGCCAAGCACCAATATTCCATTTCATGAACATTTAATTCAATTGAATCCAGAAATGTGTTTTCCCTTCCACGGCCTGTTTTGACAGAGCAGCAGGTGAGAGGAGAAAGAATGCCTGAGCAAGAGTCAGGAGGCCTAAGTTCCAGGAGCATCTCCACCACTTACTTGAGCAAGTCCTTTCTCTCTGGGTCTCAGTTTACCCAGATTTGGGGAGTGGGTAGCCACAGGTAGTTCCCTTACAGCTCTGATGTTCTGTGACTCAACCTGTTCTCACCCCATAGCAATACTGAGCATGATACCGTATTTTACTGTACTTACATGGTGTGTTCACTCACTGAGAAGTTTTATCTGATGGTTGGTTCCATGGGATTTAGCAGACCCAGGATTCAAACCCAGGACATCAGACCCCAAATCCATTGCTTCTTTCATTACCCTGTCCTAATGGCAGTAAGGAAGAAATTGTTATTATTCTCATTTTTCAAGTGGGAAAAATATACCTAAAAAAGAAAGCCACTCTCTACAAGTTATTACTTTAATAAGTTTATTCAGCTATGACATGGGAGGGGGAGACCTTTTGCAGAATTTCGGAGCTTGACTTCTCCGATAAAAATCCATGCATCAGAAGCACTTCAAACGGGAAGGTGGGCTACAGGGACAGAGTAAGGCCCTGGCCAATAAAAATGGGCTACCCAGGACAACGGTTCAGAGTAGAAGGAGTAGCTCACATTATGTGGTTCCTAAAGCAGTTACTGGGCTCAGGCTAAATATGCTAAAGGCTACTGGTAATTCTACCTTCATTGTCAGGAAACTGAACCCCATTACATTGAAATTTGGCTTTGGGGGCAGAGCCAAGATGGTGGCTGGAAAACAGGGACTCGCTTAAGCTCTCCCACAAATCCCTCCAAATACCTGTAAAAAATGGCTCTGAACAAATTCTAGAGCTACAGAACCCACGAAATAACAGAGGGAAGCAGGTCTCCAGCTCAGAATGGCTTGGATGGTCACTGGGAAGGGTCTATTGCACCGTACTGGGAGCAGAGCACAGCCCAGCATGGGCCATGCCAGGACAGACCAGGGTGGAAGAGATCAGGCAAGCAGGCCTCAAAGCCATGAATCACTGAGCTGTAGCAGTTACCAGACTTCTCAGCCCACAAACGCCAAAGACCACAGAGAAGGTCAGTGGGAAAACTGCTGGATCTGGGCAAGAGAAGTATGCGGTCCGGCCCCAGCCCCGGGGGCAGAGGAGGTGGTTTGGCGGCAGCAGCAGCAAGAAGCTCTGGCAGCTGCTTCCAGAGCTCCAGCATCAGGTGCTTACAGAGCCCCTGGCTCACATGGTGGGAGGAAACAAGGGGCGATTCAGAGTGGGAGTGCAGGGAAAGCTTTGCTGGCGCAGAGGGAGGGTTCTCTTGCTTTGCCCTGCTTGGATCTGGGTTACAGTCCTGGTTGGCAGTTCTTGGGGGAGGAGAAGCGCTGTTGTGGCAAAACTTGCTATGTAGAAGTAGCTCTGAAAACAGCAGTGCAAGACCCTTGAAGCTTGGGACAAAGCACTCTCCACTCTGAAGGCAATCATACCCTGACAAAAAAGCTCAAGGGTCAAGTAGTTGACTGGGAACATGAGCAAGCAGCATAAAAGGACTCAGACTATAGAATCTTTTTTTTGGTGACAAAGAAGATCAAAACAAACAGCCAGAAGAAGTCAACAAAGTCAAAGAGCCTACATCAAAAGCCTCCAAGAAAAACATGAACTGGTCTCAGGCCATGGAAGAGCTCAATAAGGATTTGGAAAGGCAAGTAAGAGAAGTAGAGGAAAAATTGGGAAGAGAAATTTGAGTGATGCAAGAAAATCATGAAAAACAAGTCAATGACTTGCTAAAGGAGACCCAAAAAAATACTGAAGAAAATAACACCATAAAAAATAGACTAACTCAAATGGCCAAAGAGCTCCAAAAAGCCAATGAGGAGAAGAATGCCTTGAAAGGCAGAATTAGCCAAATGGAAAAGGAGGTCCAAAAGATCACTGAAGAAAATACTACTTTAAAAATTAGATTGGAGCAAGTGGAAACTAGAGACTTTGTGAGAAATCAAGATATTATAAAACAGAACCAAAAGAATAAAAAAATGGAAGACAATGTGAAATATCTGATTGGAAAAACCATTGACCTGGAGAATAGATCCAAGAGAGATAACTTAAAAATTATTGGACTACCTGAAAGCCATGATCAAAGAAAGAGCCTAGACATCATCTTTCAGGAAATTATCAAGGAAAACTGCCCTGATATTCTAGAACCAGAGGGTAAAATAGAAATTGAAAGAATCCATCAATTGCCTCTTGAAAAAGATCCCCAAAAGAAAACTCCTAGGAGTATTGTTGCCAAATTCCAGAGTTCCTAGGTCAAAGAGAAAATATCGCAAGCAGCCAGAAAGAAACAATTTGAGTACTGTAGAAACACAATCAGGATAACACAAGAATCTAGCAGCTTTTACATTAAGGGACCAAAGGGCTTGGAATATGATATTCTGGAGTTCAAAGCTAGGATTAAAACCAAGAAGCACTTACCCATCAAAACTGAGTATAATACTCCAGGGCAAAATATGGACTTTCAATGAAAGAGAGAACTTTCAAGCTGATGAAAAGACCAGAACTGAATAGAAAATCTGGCTTTCAAATACAAGAATCAAGAGAAGCATGAAAAGGTAAACAAGAAAGAGAAATCATAAGGGACTTACTAAAGTTGAACCATTTTGTTTACATTCCTATGTGGAAAGATGATATTTGTAATTCATGAGACCTTTCTCACTAGTAGGGTAGTTGAAGGGAATATACATACATACATACATACATACATACATACATATACATACAAAGGGCACAGGGTGAGTTGAATATGAAGGGATGATATCTAAAAGTAAACAAATACAATTAGGGGGTGAGAGAGGAATATATTGGGAGAAGGAGAAAGAGAGAGATAGAATGGGGTAAATTATGTCACATAAAAGTGGCAAGAAAAAGCAGTTCTATTGGAAGGGAAGAGGGGGCAGGTGAAAGGGAATGAGCGAATCTTGTTCTCATTGGATTTGACTTAAGGAGGGAATAACATACACACTCAATTGGGTATCTTACCCTACAGGAAAGTAGGGGGAAGGGGATAAGAGAGGGGGGATGACAGAATAGAGGGCAGATTGGGGGAGGCGGTAGTCAAAAGCAAACACTTTTGAAAAAAGACAAGGTCAAGGGAGAAAATTGAATAAAGGGGGACAGGATAGGATGGAGGGAAATATAGTCTTTCACAACATGACTGTTATGGAAGTGTTTTGCATAATGACACATGTGTGGCCTATGTTGAATTGCTCATCTTCTCAAGGAGGGTGGGTAGGGAGGGAAGAAGGGAGAGAATTTGGAACTTAAGATTCTAAAAACAAATGCTCAAAAAAGTTGTTTTTACATGCAACTGGGAAATAAGATATACAAGCAGTGGGGTATAGAAACCTATTTTGCCCTACAAGAAAGTAAGGGGAAAGGGATAAGGTTGCGGGGGGAGTGGGGTGACAGAAGAGAGGGCAGACTGGGGAAAGGGGCAATCAGAATATATGCCATCTTGGGCTGGGGGAGGGTAGATATGGAGAGAAAATTTGTAACTCAAAATCTTGTGGAAATCTTGTTGAAAACTAAAAAACATTAAATAGTAAAACAATAAATTTTTTTTAAAAAAGAAAGAAATTTAGCTTTAGCATTAAGAACAAAATGAGGACAGCTTATAGCAGAGAATGAGCCTGCATCAAGGCCTGCTCTAAATCTAGGCCTCCCAATAAGGCCTAACAGCCCCAAACATTTAATGCTTGCCTTTATTTAGAAAAGATGAATGCAATAGGACTTTATATCAAAGAATCTCAATGCATTTTTATAGGCATGCATTAGTTAACATCTCACAACATCTCCATAAAATTCATGCTGTTTCCTTCTTCATTTAACACATCTCTATTTTACAAGGAAGTAGAAACAGAACATTTTTGATCGTTTTAATTTGTAACGTGGTCCCCTGAAATTCCTGATCCTTCTGTCTCTCTGGAGCCCCTTACTATTTTTTTCTCTGTGGCTCCCTCTTCTCTCCTCACCCTGACCATGACTCCCAGTCTGTCTGTTGGTGGCTTTTGATCTGTCTTGGGGATTCTTTCTTCAGCCCTTCTCTAGCTTGGCTCCATCTGCTTGTGACTGCTCAGGAATACTAAAGACTCCCCAGATGTCATCATCCTCTCTCCTTCACTCTTCTAAGCTTGTACAGCCTGACCCACTCCCACAAGAATATGGCACACTGGAACTTTCTGGAACAACAGTGTCTGCCTCATTATTGTAAGCACCTGATGCCACACTGGAAAGCTTCGTCAAGGGCAGGTAATCCCTACTCATGTTGTGTCATCTCTGTTAAAAAGTTGTATTTTTTGTAAATTTATAGCTGCATAGGCTCATCGGTAGGCATACATCATAAATATCCATGAGTCTGCACAACAGTTATCCCAAATATGCAGGCCACCCACAAGTACATAATATACATTACATATATTTCATCAATGTGCATCATCTGGCTACGCGGTATTCCATCATACCTATGTACATGTTGATCTCCAGGCTGGAATGTGCTTCTTTTTTTTTTACCTCTGACTCCTAGAATCACTAGCTTCTTTCAAAGCCAAGCTCAGACATCACTCTTTACCTGTGACCTTTCCTGATTTCATCTACACACCACCCCTCCCTCACATGCACAAAATTACTTTCAATTTACTTTGTATATATCCTGTATTTATGTATGGGTGACTGTCATCAATAGGATGTGAGCTCCTTGAGGGCAGAGGCTATTTAGCTTTTTTAAAAATTCTTTGGGTCATCATATCCTTAGAGCCTAGCATAGTTCATGGCACACAGTAGGTGCTTACTAAATGCTTGTTGATGGATTGATCTCATGTAATCTGCCCACATTTCTCATCCCTCATCTCCAAATAGTACTAGCAGCTCCAAGCCAGATTTCCTCTTTTATCCTTTCCCTTTTAATTTCCCAACCATATACCCATGAGAGAGATCATTGTGACGCCTTGGGACGATAGCATCATTTTTTCCACAAATTTCTAATAGTAGATCTCAAATGTTAGAAAAGTCTCCAGCTCTTCAAAATACTTGAAACGTGTCCATGTGGCAAATGTCTTTGCCCTCTTGAGGTATGTGCTTAGTCTCTGCTGAGACTGTGTGACATGCCCACCTGACAGAGACTCTGCATATATTGATGGACGACCTAGACCCAGTGGCTCCTGGCCGATCTCATGCCCTTAGTATCCTTTCCTCATGCTTTTCTCACATTGTAAGGCAGTGTTGCATGGTGGAAAGAACTCTGGATTTGGGGGTTGGAGGAGCTGAGTTGGAATCCTGGCTTTGACACTCCACATAGGACCTTAAGCAAGTTCCTCAACTTCTCTGACCTTCAGTTTCTTCTTCCCTGAAATAAGAGGTCTGGACTAAATGACCTCCGATGTTCCTTCCATCTATAAGTCTGTGATCCTGCCTGGGTGACTTTGGGCAGATTACTTGTCTTAACCTCTCTGGTTCTCAGCCTCCTCAACTGCAGTATGAGGGAGGCTAAGCTTAATGACCTCCAAGGACCTTTACATCTATAAACCTGTGAGATTATGTGTTTCTTAATACAGTAGGATCATTCGTTTGAAAAGCTTCCTCATGAGTCCTTGCTTACATTACAGCTAAAATCACAGAGCCTAGAAAAGAAGCTAAAAGACATTTTGACTTGGGGAGAAGTGTGATATAAAGCAAAAATTTAGAACTTGGAGTCAAGAAGATCTATTGGATGTATGCCCTTGGGCAAGTCACTGTGGGCCTCAGTTTTCTCCTCTGTAAAACAGAAGGGTTGGATGAGATGGCAGATTGGCTCCCTTCCGGCTCCAAAGTCTTGTGATTTTGAGCTTTTGACATTCTTTGTCAATCAGAGTCATTTCAACACTAGAAATATCTTTCTAAATCCAACATCAATATCCATCCTCCCTACATTGTGTTTGACTTGGCTTAGTCCATTCTTTCAATCATACTTTTTCACTGAATACTTTTTAACTTTTTATGTTTTGGATTTTTTCATTACTGAATATCTGTTCACAAAGCAAAAGGAGCCATGGAAATTAGTTTTGTTTTGTTTTGTTTTGTTTTAAATTTGGTACAAGCCTACTCTGAGGACTTCTAAAGGAGGTAACAGCTGAAAAACATGGTTATTAGTTGCAAGCCTTTAAAAATCTCTTTGACACAAGCCATTACTACTCATAATTTATGGTATTACCAAATGTAACTGGGCATGTTATGGAGCTTTCAGCATGCCCAGATCTCCTAACATGGAGGTACCTTGTGTCTTCCTGCATTAGTACAAGTAACCTCCTTTGACTGACTGTGTAGCCTATAAAAACTACTAGACTGGGACAGTCTCTCTCTTTCCTGTGTTTGCAACTGAAAAGAGCAAGAGAAAGAAAGTGGGGGAGGGGAGGGGAGGAGAAACAGAGTGAGAGGGTGAGCCAGAAAGATAAGGAGGAAAGGAAGAGAAAGAGGGGGAATGGAGAAAGAGAGAGACAGAGAAAGAGAGACAGAGAGAGACACAGAGACAGAGAGACACACAGAGAGACTGACTGTTGTGGTCTGGAAATTTTAAAGATGTCACCTTTTTCTGGCTACTCAGGCCATCCAAAGAGACTCTTCCCACCCACATAGTAGGAAAAGGCAGGATGCAGAGTGCCTTCATGTTAGAAGATCCCATTACATAAACAAACGACAAAATTCTACCGGTAAGATGCTATATGATTCACTTCAGATCTCTGGTCTTTGTTATTTTTTGGAAGAGGAAGGGAAAGGATAAGAGTCAAGGTAGATCTGTGATTTCATTGGTTGGGTGAGGAATTTTCTCTTCCAAAGCAAATCGGCACCTGATCAACAACTTAGGGTCTTAAAGAGACGCCTGGGGTGCTGAGAGAATACCCGACTTGCTTAGGATGACATTAGAGGCAGGAGATTTGAATTTGCCACCTCCTAGTCTGGCTGTCTCTCCACTATACTTGTTATCTCTTATCTCTGGCATTTAAAAATTCTGAGGCTGCATCGTGGTGTCACCAGAGGACTGCTGGGCTGAAACATAGGTGACCTGGGTTCTCCATCGTCCCCAACCTGCCACTACCTTGCTCTGTCATTTTAAGCTACTTTACCTCTTCTGGGCCTCAGTTTCCCTCATTTGTAAAATGAGGAGTTGGGCCAACTGATGTCCGATGTCTCTTCCAATGCTAATACTCTAATAGCAATTGAAGTTTTGCCTTTCTGGTCTGACATTTAGAGCTAAAGGACATTTGAGTACCATTTTTGTGTGTAGATGAAGAAACTGAGACCCAGAAAGGTCAATGAACTTGTCCTTATTCACAGGGTAACAGAGTTGCAAGATGAACCCAGGTCTTCTGATTCTAAATCCATCATCTCACGCTACAGAAACATGCTTTGCAGTAGAAAGTGTTATTTCCCTAGCCATCTATTTACCCAGTTCATCTTTTCCTTTAAGATTCTGAATCTTGTTTAATAAAGCTTGTTTTCTGAGGAAAAAGAAAACCATCATCGCTGCTACTATCCAGAGGTACATTTTTCAAAGCATCACGTAGAGATTCAGCTGCATAATTCCCATTATTGTTAATGGAGACCACATTGCTAAATCCCTGTATACCACTTTTGAAATGCACCCCTTGCTGTTTCTCTATTTTCCCATAATTGTGACAGATCAAGCAAATAATATAACCAATCATTTTAAGTTGTGCTTTTTTTTCTTTTTTCACTTAGCAGATTTTGTGATTTTTTTTTTTACCACAAAATGTTTTGTAAGGGGGGAAAAAATCTAAAAATTGAATCAGAGAAATAGCAATTGAGTCTTAAAACCCAGGGGTGAAGAGTTTCAAAGGCAGAAAGAACAGAGCTGAGTGAACCATTATGATTGTAGGCAAGTATTCTTGCCTCCATGTGTGGAGTTAAGGCAAGTAAATTAACCAAACAGAAAACTGAAAATACAATCATACCCTTATAAATTCGTATCTAAGTAAAGACAGGTTGAATCCTCTAGTGTTTCTCCTACTGTCTTCCACGCACCCCAATGCTCTGTACAGTGTGAATTGTACCATTCTCACCATTTAGTGCTAGGTTGGTTTTTGTGTAAGTGGTTATAACTTGACTTCTATAAGGATATATGAGAGGCAGTGTGGTGTAATGGATAAAGATCTGGCCTCACAGTCAGGAGGACCTTATGTCATATGGTTGCATGACCTTGGGTACGAGAAAGTGTTTAGAGGAAGCCTTTGAACCTTTGGGTGCCACATCCTCTGGGCCTTCCTCTCTCTGCCTCAGTCAGTTTTAACTCCTGCCCCATGTCTCTGCAAGGCTTTTTTCCATGTGGGTCAAGAGACACAATTACCTCTGCTATCCACACCCTTCTAGGAGCCAGTGCAAACACATTGTGCAGTGAGAAAAGCATTGGGTTTGAAGTCAAAAGTCCTTGACTCTAATCCCACCTCTGCTAAAGTGATCCAGTCGAAGGAGCATGGGATTTGAAATCAAAGAGCTTGGGTTCAAATCCTGGCTCTGCTACTGTGATGTTGGGCAAGTCACAGACTCAGTTTCCTCATCTATAAAATGAGAAGTTGGGCTGGTTGACTTCTACATTTCCTTCCAGTTCCAAATCTGTAGATCTATCTGGATCTAGAAGTCTGTAATCTAGCCTGTGTGACCTTGGGCAAGTCACCTCTCTTCAATGGCCTGAGGTTCTTTATTTATCAAATAAGGAGATTGAACTAAATGACTGTCAGGAGCCATTCTAGGTCTAAATTCTGTTAATTTATATCCTCTCCCCAACAGCATCCCCCTTCTCCCCTTTTTCTTCCCAGTGCTTACACTTCTTTCTCTGCCCCCCAAATGTGAGCAAAAAGCTAAAGAACAATATATTGTAAGATCATGAAATAAAGTATAATTATCGATATTTGTGTCTTATTCTCTTTTTAGACTGTTAGCCCCATGAGGGCAGAGGGCATGTCTTATCTAAACTCTAGATTCCCCTCCTTCATCCAGCATATAGTAGGTGTTTTAAGTATTTTTTGAGTGAATGAATCCTCCAATCCTAACCTCGGCCTTGTGTTTTGTTTTCATAAATATCTGTCATCTGTCCATGTCATAGCTCTGGTCCTGGCTAGTGTAAGTGTCCCTAAGTGACCCATGGTCTTGACTATGGAGCCACTATTTATCAGTTCTACCAATATATTTCAAGACCCAAAATACTCCGTGACCATGTTAGTTTGAACAACAGTGATGTGAAAGTCTGCCAAGAACTTTCTGAGCTATGTAATAGATGTTGACTGCTGTTTAAACCAAGAGAAAACACTGATGGAACACAGCTGCCTATATGCTCCCCCCCCCACTACTTTTTAAATGGGATATGTGATTTTATCTGGGTAGGAAACTCCCAGAAAAGGATGCCCCCTACCAACATAAAATAGAATCTGCTTTGCAATTCTGGAGAGTTGCCCAGGGCATTTAGAGGTAGATAGATAGATGGATAGATAGATAGATAGATAGATAGATAGATAGATAGATAGATAGATATAGATATAGATATGGATATGAATCTGCTTTGCGGTTCTGGAGAGTTGCCCAGGGCATTGAGAGGTAGATAGATAGATAGATAGATAGATAGATAGATAGATAGATAGATAGATAGATAGATTGATATAGATATGAATCTGCTTTGCAATTCTGGAGAGCTGCCTCAGGCATTGATATGTGTGTGTGTGTATATATATATATATATACATATATATATATATATATATATATACCTCTCAATCCATTATACCACACTGTCTCTAATCTACACCTCATAAGACAAGTAATACTATAATTACCTACCCAAAAAATTCCACAATGCTAAATGGTGGTCAGAAAATGTGATAAACATTGAAAGAGAAAGATTATTTTTACTTGTTTTTCAGTCATTTCTGACTCTTGTGACTAAATTTGGAATTTTCTTGGCAGAGATACTGGAGTGGTTTTCCATTTCCTTCTCCAGCTCATTTACAGATGAGGAAACTAAGGCAAACAGAGTTAAGTGACTTGCCCAGGGTCACGCAGCTAAGAAATGTCTGAGGTCAGATTTGAACTTAGAGGAGTCTCCCTGACTCCAGGGCCTGTGCTGTATGCACTATGGTGCCACCTAGCCACCCTTTTATTTCTATGTTTGTTTTTTCTAGCTGCCCTTTTAAAGGAAATACACATGATCAAAGTATTTGGGGCTGGAAGATCCTTAAAGATCATCTGACCTAACCCCATCATTTACCACAGGAAGGAAATGGAACCCAGAAACGTTAAGTGATTTACCCAAATTCATAAAACTGCAGGGCCAGAATTCAAACCCAAGTCCTGTGACTCCAAATTTAACATTTTTAAAATCACAAAATTGTAGGCCAGGTAGCAGTGAAACAACTTAGCACATGAGTTCTGAGTTCCAATCCAAATTAGCCCTGAGCGTATAGCATAACATTAGATTCACTTCTCCCTGAGCTTCCTTTCACATATATTAAAAATAAGGTGGTTGAATTAGGCGATCTTTAAGGTTACTTCTGGGCTGCTAGATGGTGCAGAGGATAGAATACAGGACCTATAGTCAGGAAGATCTGAATTCACATGTGTCCTCAGACACATTTGTGTGTTTCCCTGAGCAAGTTGCTTAACCCTGTTTACCTCATTTTTCTCATCTTTAAAATGAGCTGGAGAAGGAAATGGCAAACCACTTCAGTATCTTTGCCAAGAAAACCCCAAATGGGGTCACAAAGAGTCAGACATGACTAAAATGCTATCTGGAGTCAAGCGGAATAAACCTAATCCATCTACAGCAAATACATGAAGACAATGAACACATCCCCCCTAAATCTCCCCTTCTTCAGGCTAAATATTTCCATTTCCCTCATGTGGCCCTATATAGGACCCTAGCCTTGTTGTCCTTCCCTGCATATGAGCCATATTATTAATGTCCCTTCCAAAACCTAACCCTAAACCAGAGCCAGATATGTTATTCCTAATGGGGGCTAACCAAGGAGTAACTCAATGTAACTGTCACCTCCATCATACTAGACACTAAAGCACATTAGTTTTTTGGGTTTGGTTTTTTTTTTTGGTTGTTACTCTTACTTCTTGTTTAACCTACCAATTCATTAAAAAACTTAAGTCCTTTTCAAATAAATTTTTGTCTAGCCCTATCTCTTCTATTCTGAACTTGGTTGGTTCACCATTTGAACTCAAGTACAAGATTTTAAAATTAAATTTTAAAATTTTAGGCCAACATTCTAGCCTAAGATAGTTATGGATCCTAATTATATAATATATTAGTTAGCCTTCCAACTTCCTGATTCCATTTATAGAGGACCATTTCTCCAAGTATGAATAGTGGTACATTTTTCTTTTTTTTTCTTTTTTTATTCTTTAAAAATTTTTATATAACATTTTTATTTAAAGTTTTGAATTCCAAATTCTATCCCTCCCTCCCTTCCTCCCCTCCACCTTGCCTGAGATGGTAAGCAGATATAGGTTATACATGTGCAATTATGTAAAATGTTTCCATATTAGTCATTTTGTACAAGAAGACTTGAATAAAAGAAAAAGAAAGAAAATGAAAAATAACATGCTTCAGTCTATTCAATCAATATCAATTCTTTCTGTAGAGGCAGTTGGTATGCTTCATTATTAGTCCTTTGAGATTGTCTTGGATCATTGTATTGCTGAGAATAGCTAAGTCATTCACAATTCTTCATCGAACAGTATTGATGTTATTGTGTACAGTGTTCTCCTGGTTCTGTTCACTTTACTGTGTGATCAGTTCATGTAAGTCTTTCTAGGTTTTTCTGAAATATCCTGCCTGTCATTTCTTTTTTTTTTTTTGGTTTGTTTGTATTGATTTAACATTTAATTTTCCCCAGTAACATGCAAACAGCAATTTTTAACATTTGTTTTTAAAACTTTGAGTTCCAAATTCTCTCCCTTCCTCCCTCTCCACCTCTCCCACTGAGAATGCAAACAATTTCATATAAGTGATATATGTATAGTCATGCAAAACATGTCCATAATAGTCATATTTTGAAAGAAGATATAGATTTAAAAACTCTGTATTCAGACACCATCAGTTCTTTCTCTGGGGATGGATAGCGTTTTTCATCCTAAGTCCTTCAGAGTTGTCTTGCATTGTATTGCTGAGAATAGCTAAGTCATTCACAGCTGATCATCCTGCAATATTGCTATTACTTTGTACCCATTACATTTCACTTTGCATCAATCCATGTAAGTCTTTCTAGGTTTTTCTTAGAGCTTCCTGCTCATCATTTCTTGTAGTACAATAGTATTCCATCACAATTGCATACCACAACTTATTCAACCATTCCCCAATTGATGTGCATCCCCTCAATTTTCAATTCTTTATTCCCAGAAAAGAGCTGGTACAAATATTTTTTGTATATGTAGGTCCTTTTCCCTTTTGTTTTTATGTCTTTTGGGATATAAACCTAGTAGTGGTATTGCCTGCCTGTCATTTCTTATAGCACAATAATATTCCATTACAATCATATACAGTGGTATACTTTCTTCTTTCCTGAGAAAACTGAGACCATTCACCCTGAATTTCTTCTCCCATTCATTTCACCTCAAACTCCTTTGGTCACCCATTCTCTCCTCCTTTCTCTTAGTCTTCGATGAAGAGATGACCCTTCTCCTTTGCCAAGACCAGTACCTCTAAATATGTACATGATCCTATTCCCTCCAATCTTTTTCAGCAAATTGTGCCCTCTATCATCTTCCTCTCAAACTTCTCTGTATCAACAGGTTCCTTTATTACTGCCTTCAAATATGGCCATCCTTGAAATATCTTCACTAGACCATACCATCCCCTCACCTATGATCATTTATCTTTCCTTTTGTCAGACTCCTTGAAAAAGCTTTCTATACTTGCCTTCTCCACTTCCTCTCCTTTAACTCATTCCTCATCATTTTACAGTCTGGCTTCAGACCTCGTCCCTCAACTGAAATTTCTCATCTCAGACTTGCCAGTGATTGCTTAATTGCCAGATATGATGGTCAGTCAATAAATATTTATTGGACACCTTCTTTGTGTCAGGCACTGTGCTAAGCAGTGGGGATTCAGAGATAAAGAGAGCCCTCCCCTCAAGGAGCTTATCATCTAATGGGGGATGACCACACACAAAACATACCTGAAACATGGAGGGGGGAGATACCCAGTGCAGGAATATAGTGGAAAAGCCAAAGAAGTCCAAGATGAGTGACTTTGTTGAACTAGTACTCTTCTTATATTTCTAGTAGCCAAACCTTCTCCCTAATGCCAGACAGTCTTTCTTCATCTTTCCCTTGAATACTGTGTGGTATAGTATAAAGAGGGTTAGCTTGGAGTTATGTGATACGGATTCAAATCCTAGCTTTGCTACTAACTAATGACTTCTGTGACTTTGAGCAAATCACTTCATTTCTCCTTATGTGTAAAATAAGTGGCTTTGTTTAGATGACTCTATGATCCCTTCTCCTTTCTGTGATTCCATCACTACTGGGATCATCTGATACTGACTCATGCTTTCGATCCAGAGCCTTCTTCCTTTTCTTCAGGTGAAAAACCTCTAGTTCCTGACTCAGCATGACTGATTAGCATTTCTGGTCCTTCCATGATCCTGGCTGGAGGAACTACAGCCTGTGTTCAAGAATAGCTCCAAGCCCTAAGATAGGACCAGGTACAGAGCCCTGTAAAGTGCGCTAGAAACTTCGCTCTGGTTTGATATGGATCTATTTATCACCACTTTCTGAGGTTGGTCATTCAACCAATTGTAAATCTACCTCACAGAAGTATTGTCCATTTCATCTCTTGTGTCCATGTCATTGCCCTGATCTGCCTATCTAGTAACCTGTCAGAAAAAGGGGTGGGGGGAATAAGATTACTTTGGCATGATTTGTTCTTAATGAATCCACTGAATCTTAGTGATCTTCATTTTACTGTTTCAGATCTCACAAACTTTCCCTTTAATTATTCATTCTAGAATTTTGCCAGAAACTTATGTTGAGCTATTTAGATATTTAGATATAGTTTGACTCTTCCCCCTTGTGGAATACTAGGATAATATTTGTACCCTAAGTCCTATAACCTTTGAAGACCACCAGCAGATCAGCTCTCACTTGTGTGATTTCTTTCGGTATGTACATATAGCTCATTTGGGAATGGCGACCTGAAACCAGTTAGCCCATTTAACTGCCCTTTTGCAATTTTTCATACTTGTCTTGGGTTTCAGTTTCTTGTTGACCATTTTTATTTCTGATCTTCACACTAAAGATTATTCTCTTTGATAGAAAAGGGGGAAAGCTTGCCTGTTGATGGGCCACAGTTTGATTTTGGTAACCCTAACTGGGCCTAGGATTGAGGTTTCCTACTATTTCTCCAGTACATTTGACTTCAAATGATTCCTTGTGAGTGATATTTCATTTTACATATGTGATGTTCCTGGCAAATCAAATTCTTTAGACCTCAGTTTCTATAACTGTTAAAACAAAGTGGTCAAACAAATGATTTCTAAGTGCCTTCCTAACTCTAAAAATTCTATGAGCCTACTCTGAATCTATTTCCTAAAGTAAATAGACCTTGAGCCAAATTTTAATCATAAGAAAGAGTGTCATTTACCAGCAACTACCCTGCTTCCTGTATTACCTAGATCATTCAAAATCTCTTGGCCAAATGCTGACCAGGCCTGACCCCAGTTCTTTAGAGATCTGATGAGATCATGGCCTAAAGTGATAAAGCCAAGGACTTTAAACTTACTAAAAATGTATATATACAATTACAAAATTCATACGTAATTAATAAAAACCGAGTTGGTATTATCTTACACTAGAGAGACAAAATCTTTCTGAAGAAGTGTTTGGCAATCAGCCCACAAATTCATTAAAAATTAAAGTTCTGGGCCATGGATGACTCAGGACTCTAATTCACTTGCCAACTCTGCTTTTCCCCAAACCCCCCAGGCTATGTGCTGACTCATTGCCTTTATTAGTTTTGTCCCTTAATTCCTTCTTCAGGGAAAAAGAAAAGGATGGAAACTCCATCATCATCTTCTTTGCATTCATGACAGCAAAAAACACAAACAAAGCAAGAGAAGACATGTTTGCCTACTGCTTGGTGGGCTAGTTGACCACATCACCCTTCTAGTACTATTTTGGATCAGATTTCAATTAGTTTCCAAAAGAGGCACTAAGCCTTGTTATTAGTTTCTTGATGAAATCCCTAAGGACTAGGAAATGTTTATCTTCCTATTACAATGCTCTATTATGGTTGCTTACAATATGATTTAGCCTGTATCTGCTTTAGCCTTTTATTCATATGCATGTGGGAGGGTATGTCTTATGATATGTATTTCTGTTATTGTTACTTATGAATGGAGGCAATTAATGAAAGAGGATCATGGACATAATAGAGGAGAGTTTAGCTTGGCACTTAAGGTCTTTTACAACTTGGTTCCATCCTACTTTTCTGATCAATAAAAATTTCTTATATGCCTACTTTGTTCCAAGGCTTATGCTTAGCCCTGGGGATACAAAGATAGAGACGGCACATTTCATACTTTCAAAGACCTTACAGTTGAATGGAGAGAAAGCCATGCACACAAATAACCAGGGTGCAATGAAGAATGAGCTGAGAGCAAAGGAGGGTGAGGTCTAAAGAAAGTGCTGTTTGAAATCTGAAAAGGGAGTGATCGCTCTCATTTGGTTTGGGTGGGAGAGGGAAGGTCACCCAAGGCAATGGAGAGGGGGCATCTGAGGACGGGATGAGTTTCTATTGGATTTCCTGGTTTCTCTATTTATAATCCATTGTTTTAATAAAAATTCTAGACTCTCAATATTAAAGATGAAAGCTTCATTTTGGAAGTTCTCTCTGGATGTCTTGAATATAAGAAGTTACTGGAAGTGGTGGTCACTGCATTTTACGCACATGCTGGGAAGAAGTATCTGTGGTCTGATTACAATCTCTTTACAGGTATGTGGTTTTAAGCACTGATTTAATTCAAGTGTGAAATTCAAGAATTCAGCAAAATCCAAATTAATGCTCTTCAATCCTTGGTTAATCCTTGGTTAATCCTGATTAACCTTGGTATTTCAAACTCTTATATTTTCAAATATGAAGAAAGAATATCAGGATGGAAATTTTGTATGCACGTTGAAGAAAATTTTAGTTTCATAATATAGTTGATATTATATATATATAGGTGTATGTATATTTGCATGTATGTATGTATGAATATGTGTATGTGTGTATGTATACCAACAGCTAGATGGCACAGTGTATAAAGTTCAGGGCCTGGGGTCAGGAGGACCCTTCTTCCTGAGTTCAAATCTGGTCTCAGACATTTACTAGCTGTGTGACCGTGGACAAGTTGCTTAAACTTATTTGCCTCAGTTTCCTCATCCATAAAATGAACTAGAGAAGGAAATGGCAAACTATTTCAGTATCTTTGCCAAGAAAACCCCACATGGGATCACAAAGTCAGACACAATTGAAAACAGCTGAACAAAAACAAAAATATGTGTGTGTGTGTGTGTGTATACATACACACACACAAACACACCAATTGTTGTGGATAAGCCAATAGTATCATAGATTTAGACTTGGAAGGAATTTTAGAGGTCATATAGTCCAACCCGTTCAAATTACCTTTCATCTGAGGAACCTGAGGTCTAGAGAGGTTAGATATCTTGGCCCTAGACATACAGGTGGTAAGTGGTAGAGCTGGGTTTTGCACCCTGGGCTTTTGAATCCAAATCTCCACTGTCTCCCTAAAGCTTAATGATTTTGTTAATGTTGTTACTTCATCTGCTGACAGAGGAAGCAAAGCCTCAGACCTTCATGAGTTGCTTTGGCCAAAAATTATCCTCATCTGCTTGCCAGCCTCCTAGAAGAAGCCGTTCCACAATGAGCAAGGCTAGTCCTGGGATAACCAAGTGTGTAGTCTATTTTTGTCTTAATGGATCCGTTCTTGTAGCTTCTCCAGCTTAGTAGGACCTCTCAGAGCTTACTTTCCAGTGTCCTGGCCTTCAACAAACTATCCACTGTAACCTTAGTGGAGAGCATAAATGAAGTGGCGGCAATCCTCCATTAAAATACAGTTCCATGCATGGAGCATGGCCTCAAAAGCCAGGCTAGGCTCTCTCAGCTCTAACTAAGCTCAAAAATCTTCTAATTCAGGCTGGACAGCAGACTGAGGATCTGACTTCCAAGGACTAAGTGATGATAACCTTATCACCAGAAGGCTGACTCCCAAGTGACGAATTTTCTGGCCATGGCATTCCTTGAAATGTTAATGGGCTTCACTTCGCTTTAGTGAAGGAAATAATACCACCAATATAATCATGGTTCTTTCCAAGTATCAACTGATGCCTTAAATATATATATGTACGTATATATGTATAGCTCTTAAATACTGCTTTTGCATATATTTCCTAGTGTGAGCCTCATATCAAACTTGTGCATTGGAGAGGGAAAATGTTGTCATTCTCATTTTACGGAGGAGAACACTGAAGCTCAGAGTTAAAATGACTTGCCCAAGGTCATCATTAATGGATCCTGGAAGTAGTGAAGCCGAGGGCTGAAAGAGAATGTCACTGATTCCAAGTCTAGTTCCCTTCCTTCTTCACAATGCAGTCATTTCGTGCACACACCTTCATGCAAACATCAAAGCTTGCAGAAATAGGAAGCTTTTCTAAAAAAAAAAATTACATTAACTCAGCTCAATTTTGTTGTTAGTAGAATGCTACTAGTTTATGTGACCTGGCTTAGTCACTTACCCACTCTGAACCTCAGTGTCCTCCCCTGTAAAATGGCAATAAGAATCCTTTTAGTGCCTACCTCACAATGTCGTGATAAGGCTCCAAAGAGATTTTATATATATATAGATATATATATAGATATAGATATAGATATATAGATATAGATATATATAGATATAGATATATATGCAGTACTTTGGCAACTACCAAAATGCTATATTGACTTTCTTTACTATTAAAGATATAACTAACATTTTATGATGCCATTTTTGCCCTAAGATTTCATTTTAGGTTATCTCTGCTCCCTTTGCAAATAGTTTTGTAGTATAAATACACCTTCTTTAAATATAGTCTATATGGTTGAAGATTTTTAATAGCCTTTTTTGATATTTGGTCATAAATGTGAATTCAGCTAATTCTAAATGTCAAGAACTACTTGTAAGAGTACAGAACACTGTGATTCAGATTCTAAATAGGCATATAAATCCATTAGAATTACTGTCACTTTTTACAACTCAGATGAGTCTGATGTGAATGCATTAGAACTGCATGAGCTCATAGTCTTGGTAATCTGGTGCTATTTGGATATACTGCTAGGAAGATTCTGGGTTCCCGCTAGCTGCATCCTTGGGAACAGGGGCCCGAATAGGGAATGAAAATAATGAATGTATATGGTGCTTTTTATAGGGCATGTCCATCACAGTAACTCTGAGAGATAAGTAGTCATTTTACAGATGAGAAAACTGAGTCTCTGGGAGTTTAAGTGATTCGCCCATGATCACACAACTAGAAAGTTTTGATTCCAAGATTCAAGATCTGGTCCCGTAACTCTAAGTGTGGAGTTCTTTACACTTTACTCTGGCCATCTCTAACCTTCTGTCATTTCCAACCCATGAACCTGCATCCTATTACAGGGCTGCTAAGCATTAATATAGAAAATTACAAAATTAAGCTACGTGCCCTTAGCCAGACTACAGTGTTTCTAATCTACTGTTGCTGACTCCTGATTTTATTCTTCCTAGCTTCTGTTCTAAAACTTCACATCCTTCCTCTTCCCCAAAGGGCTTTTCTATCTTCCCATACTCCTGGGAGTTCCCTTTAGTCTCCTTCAGCCACCCCCACTATATCTATATATCTCTGTCTGTGTCTGTCTATAGCTTTATCTATTGCTATATCTACATCTGTCTACCTATCTCTCTATCTATCTAGGCCTAGATAAACAGATACAGAGTTACATCTAGATAATTGAAATGATAGACGAGAGAGAGAGTAAGAGAGAGAGAGAGAGAGAGAGAGAGAGAGAGAGAGAGAGAGAGAGAGAGAGACTCTCAAATCTGTGATCTGTTTTGATGGTGAAAGTGCAGGACCAGGAGAGACATAGTGGTAATGGAGGCCTACACACAGATGCGGCTGTCCCCTTTCCATTGTTGACATTGGGTTTATGACAATCAAGTGATATCCCAGGCATGTTAGCTGCTGGGCCAGCTGAGCAGCTCCCCGCCTTCTCAGTGTAGCAAGTGTGATCCTGTGGGTCATAGAAAACAATCAGGACTCCAGAGGCATTTGGCTGTCAATCACATGGCACACCACCCCTATGACTATATTACTGCTACAAACCAGGCTTTTACCTAAGAGTGTGTGTCACAGTTGTTGGCTTAGCCCCCACAGACTTGGCCAGACCCCTCCTTTTCTCTTACAGAGATGTTGCCCCATTCATTTCCCTTCTTGTAAGGTCATAATTTAAACCCACAGTTTAGATTAGTCAATGCACAGAAGAAGCAGAAGGTATGATTGTGTGGAACACAAGCTAGACATTCTTGTCAATCCTCAGATCCAACCCCTCCTAAGGCAGAAAGCCCTTTACTTTAGGCCATGTTTCTATTTCTTCTCTCTTAAGTCTCCTAGCCATAGCAGGAATTGAGGAGAGAGCAAGCTTGAAATTCAGAGTCTTATATAATAGGACTTCAACCTCCCTGTGAAACAGCAGTGGATACGGGCAGTTAACTCACGATAGGATTAGAGAACTATGCGAAAGTGTTGGTGATTCTCATGGTCACAGCTACACAGGTAAACAGAAACACAGGATTGCACCCCCAGGGTCCCCAGAACTCTGATTCAAGGTCTGGCTCATTCCCTTGCCAGTTGTTACATCACCAGCATCCCTTGGACCCTGCTCAGATGCTCCAAATGCTAAATCTGATACCAAGACTGGCAGGAGCACAGATATAATACTTGCTACTTTGAGAATAGGCGCTGCTCAAGCATCCCAGGAACTAAAACCCCTAGGTTATCATAAATCACCCATCTAGTCTCCCACTTGGTCATCATGTCTCTCCAAATGCCTCTCTCTCACTTTCAAAATCCACTGTATAGTGTTATATACCCTTCACTGTAGTCAGCCCCAAAATCAATCTAATCAAAGTCCAAGCTAAGGCAATGTATCAATTTTGTTGCCCTATCCAAATCTCATTCCAGCAGAGTGTAGCGCTATCCTGCCTAATGAGAGATAACACTGAAAAAAAATAAGTATGATTGAGTATGGAAATGGAGTCTGATGGGAAGGGTCCATCACTAGTCACTGAAATAGGTATTACATGTATATTTTTGTTTCTGTAATTATATATAACAACTTTCTTATCATGCTTTAATATGTATTTTTATTAGTTATTTGTTATCTGTCTACTTTTTGCCTGGATAAAATTGGTCTCCAGTCCTTCAGTAAAATTATCAAGTCTCTGGATAGTGCCAAAATGTGTAAGGTAAGCTAATTCTTTTTTAACCATATAGAATAGTCAATGTTTATCTTTAAAAGTTTCTTATAAAGTACCTTATTTATGAAACTATTATTAGTTACTTTTAAGCCTCAATTACTGAGTACTCTATGGTACTGTACCTACAAATCCTGGGAAATGAAAAGTTTAATCATTATTTTCATTTTAATGATGCTATAATCTTTATATTTATATAGAAAGAGATCCACATTATCTTGTTTCCAAACTTGCATTTTTGACCCAGGTTAAATTATGTTCTTATTAGTTAAAATGAAATGAACCACTGTGGAAACCTTAAGGTATTATGTATAATGCAAGCTATTTTAAGTAATACTTGCTTGGTAACTTGCTAAAGACATTGGTGGCTACTGTCTGTGGTGCTAAACCAGCAAGGGTACAGCAGTGCTCCATGAAGACACTGTATAGAGCAGAGGCTCCCAAACTTATTTGGCCTTCTGCCCCCTTTTAAAAAAAATTACTCAGCATCCCCCGGAAATGTATTTTTTTAACCCTTTAACTTTTTTTATTTGCATCATTTCAAAAAATATTTTTGAAAAAATAATGCATCTTAAATTTAATAATTTATTGTAAGTTTGTGGGGTATTTCCTGCATTGAAATTTTGATGCTGTGTAACCATATAGTATTGTATTGTAAACAAGTCATTACATGCATGTATCCCTGGATTTCTTGGCAAATGTGCAACATGTTCACCTCCAACACTTGCCTATTAAGAGCTGTTGGCGGATTTGACCACTAATTGATTATAACTACATTTTGTGTGTTTATTTGGAAAGTAATGTAATCACTATGACTTTAACTCTGTTACACAACAGATGAAGCATATACGAATGGTTTTTCAAAATTTTCTTCTCTTCTTTCCTTATGCTTCCATTGTCCCCTTATTTTTATTCAACGCCCCCAATTGCTCCCAAGGCTACTATTACCTCTCTAGATCATTCCAGTGCCTCCCAGGGGGCTGTATTGCCCACTTTGGGAACCTATGGATAGAGTCTTAAAAGTGAATAGCTGTCATAACCCCATCCACATGATAATAAGCCCACACAGTCATACCTATAAAGCTTGGGAAAGGATATGTGAGTCTTTCTGATTATCTTGGTGTTGGCTAGCCTTCTTAGCACTTGCTTAATATTCTCTGAGAAGTGACTCTCAGCTTCTCTAGGATGCTTGATCTGTTCTGTCTAGTGAATGGCCCTTCCTTTTCTTGTGTTGTATGTGTATGCATTCTTCTCCCTTGCAGGGATCCCTGCATCCTTTGTGTCTCCAGCAGAGTGTATTTCACTTATTTAAGAGCATATTTCCTTCAATAATTAGTCTCTGAATTTTTAGCACCCCCTGTCCATTTTGATTTATGAACTAATTCTAGATCACACATCATGATGTTATTTATTTTATTTGTTTACATACCTCAGAGGTCTAGTCTGAAAAAATCAATGGAAGAATGTCTGTACTTTGAAAAATACCCTATCATATACAAAGCACAAAGTAACATTATAGACATAAGAAAGGAAAAAAAAACCTCCAATGTACTAACCTGTATCTTGGAGGCCAAGCTGTTACCACATTAAAAAGGCATGGCAGTTATTCTATGGAACAAAAGAAGTAACAGCTGCTGCAGTACTTCCTTAAAAACTGGTGCTTGGTCCAATCAATTAGACTAATTTCAGAAGTATATGTGTTGGGAGGAAGGACAGGAGAGTCAGTCACAGCAATGCAGCTCCAGAATACCGCTGGCTCATGTGGCCCAGGTTTAGTCCTGGAGAAGCAGAGTGACTTTGGGAGGAAGAGCACTAACATCTGGGGAAATCAGAAAATGCCTCTTCAGAGAGTAGCACTTAGAGCTGAGCCTTGAAGGGAACTGGAGAATCCAAGAGTGAGGAGGAAAAGAGGCCCCAGTGTAGGGGACTGCCTGTATCAAAGTTTCTGCGTATCTTTCTCTTTTGTCTGATTTGTGTTCCCCTATGTATGCGATGGGTCTCTGAGGAAGTATTATGCACTGGGGTATCCCATGGTTATGCCTGATGTCAAAGCTGGATGTTAAAGAAGCAATATTTAGGAACTAGGAGGTAGTGACTCTGTGATATGCGCAGCAGCAACAACTGCACCCTTAACACTTTCTAAACCCCTCCTAATTCTCTGGGGCATGTCTTGTGTCAGAGAGACAGGAATCCTTGCAGTTAAAGGTTGTGGGAAGCTGACTCAAAGTGGCATAGACTTTCATCAGGCAGTCCTGCTAAGGATTTCCTGTGGAAATAGGAGAATGTACCTTGTTCCCCCTCCACCCATGAGACAAGAGTTTTTTTCTATTCTGTACTCTTTCAGGGAGGTGCTAGCTAGAGATGGGTTGACGAATATCATTTTTTGTCTAATGTTTTCAAATACTTGAAGGTAGTTATCATCAGGTCCCTATGACCTGATAAAAACTCTCAAAAATGAATGAAATTATCACAATAAATATTAAGTTCTTATGGAAGAGGTGGCCATTGACCAACATTTTTTAAAATAAAGAATATGTAAGCAAAAAATGAATGAAAAGACAGGTGATTCTCTAAGAATGGTGTCAGGAGTAGCAAGGCTTAGTATGAGATGAATGACAAATGCTGGCCAACAAAATGAGCTTTTTTTAAGTCACATTGGCTTAAGTGGAAGATCAAAGAAAGATTCAGGATGCCTGTAATGATGATAATAAACACTAGAAGGAAAATAGAGCTATTCTTATCTCTCATTTTCATTCTGTTTTCTCTGCCAATGAGAATAATCTTGATCTGGCAAGAATAGAACAAAAATGGTTAATAGGTCATTGAAACCCAAGATTAGTGGCTAGATAATAAAAGCATGTTTGATTGTCCTCAGTGAGTTCAAGAAAGAACCATAGATATGATTGTTGAGCAGTAGCTGGCCTCTGTATGTGTCTTGCCTCCACATCTTTAAAATATCAGAGAATGGGAGCTCTGCTTCCTAGGACCAGAACTAGGCAACTGTCTTTTTTTTTTCTAAGGGTAAAGGAAGAAAAAAATAGAATTTTCAACATCTAGATCGCTGAACTTGACTTCTATTTCTGGCAAAATTCTGGAATGTTTTTATGATGGGGATATATAGTACACGCAGAGAGTACGCCAGCCCACATGGCTGATGCAGCTTCCCCATGTGGAGAGTCTGGGGAGCTTGTTTCTGGGAGAGTCATGAGCAAGTCTAATGGAAGAGACTTGGAGAGACTAGGGAGCATGCACACACATCATACCAGTGGTTTTGGTCTGCTAACTACATGGTGTGGAGAAGCCTCTTTTGATTGACTGCATAGTCAGAACTGGGGGCATCCTCAAGAAAGCCCAGCTGTGCTCATGGTTGGATTCCTTCACTCAAAGTGTCTGGTGAGAATCAGCACACTCAATATGGTCTCACAGATAGGCAATGGACCAGCCTAGCTAAGTTTGGAGATTCTCATAACCGGTGGGTTAAATATTAAATTAGTTCTTTGGTACCCTGTGAAATAAAGAAAAATACAAAATGATGCTTACTCCTGTATGGGCTTTTCTGGGGACCACCATTGTCAAATGATGTCATGGCAGAAAAAATCATAGTATTTAAGAATCACAATTCTTAGGTCACATAAACATCAACTTAACTGTTGGTATCCATCATAGTGCAACTAGGTTTCTCAGTGAATAAAGCCCTGGTCCTGAAGTCAGACCTGAGTTCAAATATCACCTCAGGTACTTGCTAGCTATGTGACCCTGGGCAAGTCACAACTTCTGTTTGCCTCAGTTTCTTCATGTATAAAATGGGGATAATAATAATATCTACTTCCCAGTGTTGCTATGAGAGTCAAATGGGATATTTGAAAAGTACTTAGCACAGTGCCCAGCATATATTAGACACTATGTAAATGCTAGCTATTATTATTATTATCATAATTATTAAATATTAGTTCTTTATTTTTATTTATGTTAACAATAACCTTTATTTTTTTACAGTATCTACATTTTTACTTAATATTTTTAGTTTTCAGCATTGATTTCCACAAGATTTTGAATTACAAATTTTCTCCCCATATCTACCCTCCCCCCCACTCCAAGATAGCATATGTTCTGATTGCCTCATTCTCTAGTCAGCCCTCCCTTCTGTCACCCCACTCCCCCCATCCCCCTTTACTTTCTTGTAGGGCAGGATAGATTTCTATGCCCCATTGCCTGTATATCTTATTTCCCAGTTGCATGCAAAAACACCTTTTTTTGGAACATCTGCTTTTAAAACTTTGAGTTCCAAATTCTCTCCCCTCTTCCCTCCCCACCCACCCTCCCTAAGAAGGCAAGCAATTCAACATAGGCCACACATGTATCATTATGTAAAACCCTTCCACAATACTCATGTTGTGAAAGACTAACTATATTTTACTCCCTCCTCTCCTGTCCCCCTTTATTCAGTTTTCTCCCTTGACTCTGTCCCTTTTTGAAAGTGTTTGTTTTTGATTACCTCCTCCCCCTATCTGCCCTCCCTTCTATCATCCCCCCTTTTTTATCCCCTTCCTCCTTCTTTCCTGTGGGGTAAGATACCCAACTGAGTGTGTATGTTATTCCCTCCTCAAGTCAAATCTGATGAGGCCAAGATTCACTCATTCCCCCTCCCCTGCCCCTCTTCCCTTCCGATGAACTGCTTTTTCTTGCCACTTTTATGTGAGATAATTTACCCCATTCTATCTCTCCCTTTCTCTCTCTCTCAATATATTCCCCTCTCATCCCTTAATTTGATTTTTTTTTAGATATCATCCCTTCATGTTCAACTCACCCTATGCCCTCTGTCTATATGCGTGTGTGTGTGTGTGTGTGTGTGTGTGTGTGTATGTATGTGTATTCCCTTCAGTTACCATAATACTGAGGTCTCATGAATTACACACATCATCTTTCCATGTAAGAATGTAAACAAAACAGTTCAACTTTAGTAAGTCCCTTATGATTTCTCTTTCTTGTTTACCTTTTCATGCTTCCCTTGATTCTTGTGTTTGAAAGTCAAATTTTCTATTCAGTTCTGGTCTTTTCACTGAGAAAGTTTGATGGTCCTCTATTTTATTGAAAATCCGTATTTTGCCTTGGAGCATAATACTCAGTTTTTCTGGGTAGGTGATTCTTGGTTTTAATCCTAGCTCCACTGACCTCTGGAATGTCATGTTCCAAGCCCTTTGATCCCTTAATGTAGAAGCTGCTAGATCTTGTGTTATCCTGGCTGTGTTTCCACAATACTCAAATTGTTTCTTTCTGGCTGCTTGCAGTATTTTCTCCTTGATCTGGGAACTCTGAATTTGACGACAATATTCCTCGGAGTTTTCTTTTTGGGATCTTTTTCAGGAGGTGATCAGTGGATTCTTTCAATTTCTCTGGCTCTAGAGTATCAGGGCAGTTCTCCTTGATAATTTCTTGAAAGATGATATCTAGGCTCTTTTTTTGATCATGGCTTTCAGGTAGTCCAATAATTTTTAAATTATGTCTTCTGGATCTATTTTCCAGGTCAGTGGTTTTTCCAATGAGATATTTCACACTGTCTTCCATTTTTTCATTCCTTTGGTTCTGTTTTATAATATCTTGATTTCTCATAAAGTCACTAGTTTCTACTTGCTCCAATCTCATTTTTAAGGTAGTATTTTCTTCAATGGTCTTTTGGACCTCCTTTTCCATTTGGCTAATTCTGCCTTTCAAGGCATTCTTCTCCTCATTGGGTTTTTGGAGCCCTTTTGGCATTGGAGTTAGTCTATTTTTTAAGGTGTTGTTTTCTTCAGTATTTTTTGGGTCTCCTTTAGCAAGTCATTGACTTGTTTTTCATGGTTTTCTCGCATCCTTCTCATTTCTCTTCCCAATTTTTCCTCTACTTCTCTAACTTGCTTTTCCAAATTCTTTTTGAGCTCTTCCGTGGCCTGAGACCAGTTCACATTTTTCTTGGAGGCTTTTGATGTAGGCTTTTTGACTTTGTTGACTTCTTCTGGCTGTATGTTTTGGTCTTCTTGGTCACCAAAGAAAGATTCCAAAGTCTGAGTTTGAATCTGGGTGCGTTTTTGCTGCCTGGCCATGTTCCCAGCCAACCACTTGACCCTTGAGTTTTTTGTCAGGGTATGACTGCTTGTAGAGTAGAGAGTACTTTGTCCCAAGCTTTAGGGGCCTTGTGCTGCTGTTTAGAGCTATTTCTCCATGGCAAGCTCTGCCACACCAGCGTTCCTTCTCCCCCAAGAACCTCCAACCAGGATTGCAGCCCAGATTCAGGCTGGGCAAAGCAGGTTTTGAACTCTCTCTCTAATCTGCCCCTTAATTCCTTCCACCAGCTGGGCCTGGGGCTGGAGGCAACTTCAGCTGTAGCTCTGGAAGTAACCTCAGAGCTGCATTACCTCAGCTGCCCTTGGCATGGTGGCCAACTGTGAACTCTTTTCACTCTGTCCCAGCAGCTTTTCCCACTAACCTTCTCTGTTGTCTTTGCCATTTGCAGGTTGAGAAGTCTGGTAACTGCCACAGCTCACTGATTCAGGGCACTATGCCTCTTCCGCTCAGCTCCTGGTCTGGTTGGTCCTGGTGTGGCCCAGGCTGGGCTCTTTTCTGCTCTGCTCCCAGCGCAGTGCAATAGACCCTTCCCAGCAACCATCCAGGCTGTCCTGGGCTGGAGCCCTGCTTCCCTTTGCTATTTCATGGGTTCTGCAGCTCTAGAATTTGTTCAGAGCCATTTTATAGGTGTTTGGAGGGACCTCAGGGGGAGCTTAAGCAAGGTGCTGCTTTCCAGTAGCCATCTTGGCTCCACCCCCTAAATATTAGTTCTTTATTGCAACAGTATGGAATAATGTCACACAAAAGGGAACAATGGTCTTGGAGAGGCAAATAAATGGGCAGAATTTATTTTAGCCTGTGTCCAAAGACAAATTTATTTATTTGTTTGTTTCTTTGCTTCATGGGACACTTAGTCATCTAGCCTCATTGTGCTCATGACAATTAATATAAACACAGCCTATTATCAACATATGTGGCCAAGGATGAAGAGGGGTAGAGAAATTTTATGAATAGATCATCAAGATCTTCTAAACCAAATACATATATGTGCTGTTACAATGTAAAGAAAGGCACAGAGAAGAAAAACAAAAAAAAATGGAAATGTGTTTTGGGATTAAGAAATGAAAAAAATCAAAGACTTGCAAACTATTCAGGTGCTTCCTGGATGTATATCATGGATACTTTCTTCAAAAAGATGTAAGGAGTACTGAATGACATTGAGCAAAAATGAAATGAACCATCTTAACATGAAAGTCATATTAAAATAATTTGCATGCAGTTAGATTTTGCCTCATCAGAGCAAAGGTCAAATCAGTGTCAACTTGGAAAACAAAGAGAAAATGCAGTCTATAAATTATAATACTTCTAGCCTGATCAAATAAATTATTGACTTCAAAACAGAAATGGATGAAGGTAGATGTTAATTCTGATTATCATCATTTCTTATAGAGATAATTTATGCTGTGTGACCCTGGGCAAGTCAATTAACTCCAATTGCCTCCAAAAAAAAAGAAATGATTTATAACATAAAGTATTCACCACAATGAAGAGGCTAAAGAAGCCCAGAAAATGTTTCAACAAACACCTAATCTTCTTGCCAAGGCTAGAGCAGTGGCAACTGAGGCAATATTGGCTTTATAGTACATACTCATTGAAAAACATTACAGAAAAGGGAGGAACAAGATTCCAAACAGTTTCACTTCACAAAACCAAGAGCTGTAGAGGGGAAGATAATTATACAGAAACCTTAGTGTGAGACCTAAATAAACCATATCATTCCAAGAAAATTTAGAGATGAAACTGGAAGAAGGATAAGAAACAGACCATTTTTCACCCCAGCTGTCCTGACCTCTGCCCTTTCACTGCTGTACCCTATGAACAAGACTTTCAAAGACTGTACATTGGAGAAGCTAAGCCAGCTTTGAACACCTACCCTGGCACCATGCTGTACTGATGGTAGTGCTCCACTGTATCTGGCCATCCCCAGACCTTAACATGCTTCTCTCTGGCCATTTTTTACCATCTTTCTTGCTACCATGCACATTTATTCTCCCCACCTTTTTCTGTCTCCTGCTCCAAGAACTAAAATCAGATCAACATCCCCTCATTTTTGCAAAGGCTGCATTAGCTGAAAACCCCATCACGTTACTCACCTCCAAATCACAACACCTTTCCCTAGCCAGCATCTCTGTAGGCATCGTCTCCTTCGTTAGACTGTCAACTTTCTGAGGGCAGGGTCTGCTTCACTTTTGTATTTGTATCCCAAACATTTAGTATAGTGTCTGGCACACTGGAGGTGTTTAATTAGGTTTCATTCATTCACTCATCCTTTTAGTAATGAAATGACCCATATTAAAAGCATTCATCAATTGAACAATTGAACAGATTTGGTGGTTTTCTGTAGTGATCTCTTTGCATCATTGATAATCATGGAACAACTGCATTTGGATCATAACATTTCAGTGCCTAGTATGCTACAATATATGAGGAAGAGGAAACAGTGCTTTAGAATATTAAAGCAGGAGGAATGAATGGACCAAAGGAGAAGTCCTCAAGGGAGAGGGCAATATGAAAAGACTGACTTTCAAGGTATCTTAAAAAAGGAATCTGAGTGGATGTGCTAGGGCAGGGAATGCCATGGCATAGCAATGAACTCCAAGACTGATTTACATTATCTTGTTCCTTGATAGCCCAAGAAGTCTGATGGGCATACTTGTTCAACTGGATGACAGCCTTGGAAAATCAGAGGAGTAGACAAACATGTGACCCAAGAGATTTGGCAGAGAGGAGCAAGGAGAATAGGTGACCAGTTCTGGAGCTTATGTAGTGTATTCCAGTGCAGACCAAAGTATTCCAATGCTGATCAAGCTCTGATGTGTGATTTTGACATGGAAGCCCAGATCATCTACCCAACCAGCACTTCTGGGTATGGGCTAAGGGCAAAAAAGGAGAGCCTATGCAAAGCAACTTTTCCATCCATGCTCTTTCACTTGATGATCTCATTAGCTCCATCGATTCAATGATCAGACCTAGGATAATGATTCTTAAATCTACCTATCTAGCCCTCCTCTCTCTTGACCTACCATCTTCATTTCCAGTTGCCTGTTGGACATCTCAAACTCAAACATCTTAAACTCAGTATGTCCAGAACTGAACTCATTACCTTTTCTCCCCAAACTTCCCCTTCTGCCAGACTTTCCTGTTATTGTCAAGAGCACCACCAACCTCCCAGACACCTAGGCTCTCACCTAGGCATCATCCTTGCCTCTCACTCACCCCGCAATCCAACCTATTTTCAAATCTGCTTTAATTCCAGTGCCTTCCCTTGTTACCTCCAGTTATCCTCTGTGTATTTTGTTTGTACAGAATCTTTTGCATGTTGCCTCCCCTGTTAGACTATGAGCTCCTTCAGAGCAGGGGCTGTCTTTTGCCTCTCTTTGTATCTCCATTGATTAGCACAATGCCTAACACATAGTAGGCACTTAATAAATGTTTACCGACTGAATTCATGTGAATTCATGAGTATCATCACAGAACAATGATCAGAGGATCCCAACTAGATTTGGTCTCATTTACATGACATGGACTTTTTCTGAGCTTTTCTAAATTGTTATGGGAAGGAAGTGTCAGGGATGGGGTGAGAGGAAAATATACAAGATGACTCAGGATATGGGGCATGCATGGCTATAAGATCCAATTACTGAGCTCATTCACAAAGGATCATATAGACAGCTCTGGGGTCAAATCCACAGTACAGGTTACATCATCTCCACTCATATTACCTCTGGGCTGTCCTCTACATTCTGAAGCATAGGACCCCAAAATGAACCATTGTATTAGTCTCACTGTATCTACTATTTGATGATTGACCCAATAAGTTCTCTCATCTCAGCCTGCTGTCTCAGCACTGCTGACAGTGCAAATCAGCTGTTTATTGGTCAAAGGATATGCACAGGACCAATGCACCATTTTTTTTCCAGAATCCCCATTCTCTGGGGTACATAGAAGCACAGCTGTCACTGGAACATGAACCAACTAGAAAATGTAGTTTGGATAGGACTGTCCTGGCTGGGGCAACCTAAGGGCATGCAATAAGCAGCATGACTCAGCACAAACACATTAATTGGTAACAGTGCCAAGGAATAGTGAAATTAAAGGTCAGAAATTCCAACAAAGAAAAACATAAAGTCTGGAACAATTGCAGCAGTGGGCTCAGGAATCATGAACCCTGGTTTCTGTAAGCAGTCTCAAGGATATGAAGTAGGACAAGAAGCACAATAATTCACAGCATCAAAAGCGACGATGCCAGTCATCATATGGTTCGCACTGATCTCCACAGCAGGCTGATCTCCTCTGGACCACCAGCAAAGCCCCTGAAAAGCCAGGCATACCACATGAGCTCTAGTCCACCTGCTTTCCTAGAAGTAGAGAAAGAAGGAAGGAAATAAGTATTTGTTAAGTACCTTACAAATAGTATCTCATTCGATCCTCACAATAACCGTGGGTGGTAGGTGTTAGTATTAGTCCAGTTTTACAGTTGAGGAAACTGAGGCAGACAGAAGCTCAATAATTTGCCCAGGGTCATCCAGCTAGTAAGTATCTGAGGCTGGATTTGAACTTAGGTCTTCCTGACTCCAGGTAAAGTGCCCAATCTATCTGTACTACCCAGCTGTCTCAACTGCCTGCATAGTCCAGAGAAGCTTAGAAGCCAGGTTCATACATAACAAGGTGTAACAACAAGCACCCTAGCCCAGGATGGCCTGCTAGCACAGGTTCTTTGATCTGCTTTTTAAAGTAGAAATAACTTTTAAAGCAGTCAGAAGTCTTACTTTAATTAAATATATATATATATACATATACATATATATATATATATATATATATGTATGTATATCATTCACTACTTCAGGGAGAAAAAGTCAGCACCCTGAATGTCAGAGAAAATACAAGCAGAGAAATTAGCATAAAGACCAACAGACAGGGCTTCTAATTGTCTGAGAAATTGGCACAGATCAACAGACAGGGCTTCCAAACTGTCTGACCAAAGCAATACATAGTTACCAGAGAGGAGAGCACCAACATCTGTGTTTTCAAAGTGGGAAGCAGGGGTGGGGATGGGCGGGGGGTGCGGTGGCGGCTCCTTAACGGCTTCCCAGAATCTCATCTGGCCAAATCACATGAACATTCTTCCAATAAGTAAGCCCCTAAAGCAAAATGCTAACCTCAGAATATATATATATATGGCCAGAAGGCTTCGCAACCCTCCTGCTTCAATGCCTAATTACCAAAAGGTGTAAAAGCCTTCAAGCAAGCAAGCAAGCCTCTCCAATAAGCAACCTTTCCCTTTAAGCAAGTTCCTCCGGCAAGGGGCTGCTTGTGACAGGATGCATCACAGTTGTGAGCTGAACACCTGTGGTCACATCAGCCTATTAATGGATGGGGAAGCTCTTCCTATTCCATTAACATTACACAAGGACAGCAGAAGGAAGAAATACCTATCTACTACAACTGGCCACTGTGAGCTCCTTAAAGCCATACTACTCTCCCTCCCTCTCTTCCACCCAGTTGAAACCCTTACAAGGATTGGCACACTCCGTCCAGCTCACACCAGCAGAGCAGAGTTGTCCTCAAAACCTACTGGATCTGGAGGGAGCATCTGATTCTCACCCCCAGCGTGGAGACTCAGTTGACTTCTTCCACCCCTCCCTTGTTACTACACTCCTCCATGCTGCACAGCCTCAGTGGATTTCTTCTGTCCCATATTTGGTATTAACATGATCTGCCTCTTAAGTCCTTCCGGGGGCTCTGGCCTAACAAGTACCAGGGTATGGATATCCTCCATCCATTTCCATGTCTGGTCATTAGATTTAAGCCCTCTCTGCAGTATAGATGTTAGCAGTGACTTATCTGTCATTTGCCATTTAGGATTTCCCTCATTTCTTATTCCTTCTATGACCCAACTCAAATTGGGGCTGGCCACTTTAGCTGTTAATGTAGGAATACTGGAGGATATGAAAGTTTAAGGTAAAAGATCTAGAATCCAGGGTGAATTTTCTAGAACATACTAGCTCCATTTCCTATGTTACTGATTCAACCATTGAGTGATGGTAAAAGGTCCTAGGCAACATTCACCAAGGTCTCAGAAGGGCTTTCATTATGATAAGTATATGCATGTATGCACATGTGCATACATGCATATGTGTGTGTGTGTGTTGTAATCAGATCTGACTGCCTTATTCCAGCAAAAGATCATCTGCCCAGGGCTTGTTCCCCTGCTATCAGGTCCACTTTCACTGTGACACCTATAAAATTCACATGCTGCTGCTTTGTGTGAAAACCGTGGGACATTTTGGACACTGTAGTAGTAGCATTCCAAATTGGCTTATATGCTGCTTTCCTGAAGCCTACAGAAAATCAGTGTGTCATTACATTAATTACACAGGATTGGAGTACAGTATCTTGGGTTTTTCACCAGGTAATGCTCTTCTAGAACCCCAGCCCAATTTCCACCTCAGGTCCTTCCTGGCACATGCCAGAGGGTTAGTCTCCAAAAGGCCTGTCCCTACTGCAATATCACCAGTGGATGAGAGAGTGCTCAATCTGGCAACACCTACACTACTTCTCCCCACCCACCCCACCCCCAGCCACTGCCACCAAACTACATGGCTTCAAGTGTTGGTGCTGGCCCAGTTCAAAATTTGAAATAGGGAGTGATATGAAATATTGTTTAAAAAAATTTAAAGTAGGAAACCTATGGCCAGACCCTCTCTTGCATATAGATTCTCTTCTTTCAGCTTAATAAGCTCCTACACTTATAGGTCACTGGTACTCAGCATAATGTGGCTACATCGTTTATTGACCATAATTAAAATAAAAGGAAAAATGTTATTAAGTACTCCTACATGGAGCCTTCCTTTTCCAACCAATCCCCTTGATTACCCTTATCACTCTGGGGTATTAAGTAGTACACTCCTGCATCACCTATCCTTGAAAGTTATAGAAAAATTTACAGAAGGTGGTATATGTCTGAGAGTTAGATATATGCCATGGAGTTAGACATTGTAAGTAGGGGAAAGAGGATAAAGTATGGTGAGAATGAGTTATCTGCCCCCAACATCTCACCATTTTCCAAAAAGCTGTCAGTGCTGGCTGTTCTAGGCTCACCCCTGCCCTGGAATCTGACTTGACTTCCACTGCTACAAGTTGAGAGATACATTAATCATGGTCTCAGCTCTTCCTCCTCTGGTTCTGTCCACTGGGAGAGAGAATCAGGGACCACAACAGCTGTGGCCTCCACAGTCTGGCAGTCCTAATCCCAAATGCTCACTCACAAGTCAATCATAGCCCCTAGCTCCGAGGGCAGCTTCTGAGTGCCCCAGTCCCCTAAATGGCAAGCAGGAAGTCCTGAAGCTCAGGGACCCAGATCAACTGCAGTATCTGCCTCCTCTTTGCACTGAACGTGGCAACCAAGAAGGGATTGTCAAAGAATGAAAAAAGGGAACTCCAGACTGCTACAACTGCCCATCTGTCTCATCCCTTCCCCATCCTCTCACACAGCTTCTTTTTTAATTTTGAGCATTGTAAGGACAGTGCTTCTTTGTGTCAGAGGCCCTACTTCCCTTTGCAGGAACTCCTGGTGTCCTCACAAAGATGAAACAGTGTTGCTGAAACATCTGCTCCACCAGGATTGGATGAGGACCTGCAGAGGGTGTACAGAGTCCCATCTGTGGAATGTGCTGTGCTGCCAGGGCAATTGCTGTGTTTCTGAGATGTCTATTAAATAGAGCCAGAGGGTATTAGAGCCATGTGCATCCCAGAAGAGGGATTGCCTGAGCACCAAATGTGTCACACAAATGCAAGCACATTCTGCCAAAGACAATTACTGTTTCCAGTTCTTTCAAATGCACCAGTGCAAGAACACTTTTAACTCCTAGCAAAACTTGGCTCTTGGTCTATGGATTGGCATACTATTGTAAGAAGCATCTGAATTCCTAATCTCATCTAGAAGCTCTTCCAGAATCTGGCCACAAACCGAACCACCAACTGGAAGTCTCTATTGTGCAACTCTCATTCTTTAGAAAACTCTAAGGTGTTCGGGGTACAGGGGCCACTTGGGACACAGAGTCAGATGGCACATTTGTGAGAGTATCCAGATGAAAGTATGTTAATCTACCCTTTCTTGGAACCAGGGTTAGAGAGGAGTCAGCCAACATTGCATGGACTGAAATACATGGCTTTCAGAAGGTTTTTTGTGTACTGCCATTTGCCAAATAATCCATCATCTAACACAGAGGGGCATGTGCTCAGTTGGGGCATTAGTAGTTGCAGCAGATCAAATCTCTCTTCCACTTCTCGCCTGTATCTCTCCCTAGTAAGGTATCTTGGTGAATCTATCTGCATGACCCCCTCTTGGCACTGTGGGGATGCCACTAGCTCTTCATGGATTTATTGGTGCTTAGGCTCATCCCAGCCTTCAAGTGTATCTGTGCCACCCCTAGTTACAAAAAGCATTTCTGTTTTCTCCCCTCCATGGATTCCCCTGAGTCCACATTCCAGGACAATGCATCTGTCTTCCAGGGTATTCTTTATCCCTGGCACATGAATTATCCAGGTGGACAAATGGGAGAACTGAAGTGTGGCACATGGAAAGATCACTGGTTTGGGCATCAAAGGACCTAAATTCACAGTACTTAGGTGACTCTGGGCAAGTTACAACCTCACTGGGTCTCAGTTTCCTAATCCATAAAATGAAGAGATTGGACTAAATGGATTCTAAGGGCCTGCAGCCCTAACGTGCTCAGCATGTGTTAGCCCACCTCCACAACCCCCACGGGATTATGTGTTTCCTTAAAATATATTCAATTTCCATGATCTGTTTGAACTGACCATGAGTATAGATTCTCCCACCTACCCAGATGCTATTACTCTCCATTTCCAGGGCTACCTTAATTGCCAGGGACTCCCTATCCTTTTTGCATAGTTTATTTCTGCCAGGGTAAGCTAACTTGGAAAGCCGGTAACAAGCAGTCATAATGTGTAAGCTTAGATTCTCTTTGTCCTTTTCATATAAGGGCTGCCCCAAGGGCCATAACAACAAAACGGCTGGGGTACTGAGGAAGCAGAACAATAAGAAATCCTTTTTTCAATGTCTGGAAGGTCCCTTCTTGTTCCAAGGACCAGTCTAATTTAGACCTCTTTTTGTAAAGTAAGGGGTTTCTTCAATGATAATAATGATAATATTATTATGATAACAGCATTTACATAGCTTTTGTTGCAAAATTTGCAAAGTGCTTTATATGTGTTAGCTCACTTGATCCTCACAACAAACCTATGAGATAAGTGCTATTATTAGCCTCCTTTTGTAGATGAGAAAACTGAGGCAGACAGCAGTTAAGGGACTTGCCCAGGGTCACACAGCTAGTAAGCTGGTAAGGCAAGATTCCAACTCAGGTCTTACTGACTTCAAACCCCATGCCCCATCCACTGTACCACCTAGCTGTCTCCAGTATAAATATAGTAAAAAATATTGATAAAACTCACAATTCCCAGGAAGTGTTGCAAGGGCTTTAAATCAGAAAGTGCTGCCCAACTCTATATGACCTGCACATGGTCCAGATCCATTTTTAGCTCATCTAGCTCTAAAATGAATCAATTCAACATTTACTAAGCACCTACTATATGCAAAGCATTGTGCTAGGTGATGAGCGTACAAAGACAAGCAGTTCCTGCTCTCAAGGAGCTTACATTTTACATTATATATACAATACATGCAATATATACTATCTGTATATATGCAATGTATACAATATCTACATATTCATATATAATATATATTACATTATATATACAAACAAGTATAATACAAGGTAAACTGAGGATGGGAGGGAATGAGGCTTTACAGAAGAGGTGGTACCTGAGCTGGGCCTTCTAAAAGGCAGAGATGGGGAGGGAGGGCATTCCAGGAAGAGAGAACAGGCTGCGTAAATCCCCACAAGTTGGAGAAGCCAGTTCAAGCAACAGCTAGCAGACTGGTTTGGAAAGAAACAGTCATCTAGGGCTGATGGAAGGCACATTTCTCCAGTTTGCAATAGGAACCATAGTATGACAACTAATTGTATGAATCCTGTAGGTGGGTGAGATATTCCTGTTCATAGTATGAATACATTTAAATGTCACCCAGGTATCCCACAATAAATTGATCCAAAGATCAGCAAAAATATCATTAATGAAATGTTGAAATGCTTCTAGGCATTGACCAGCACAAAGGATATAATCCATTATTCAGTGTCCAAATCAAATGTATAAGGCCATCTTCCATTCTTTCCTGGCTGTACTCCTTGTCTTGTAAGTATCCTATATATCTAGCCTAGTATAAATGTGGGCCCCTTACAGTCTTCCTAGGAGGTCAGAAATGAGGGGTAATGGGTAGCAGTTTCTGTTATATCATTAGGCCTCCTGGAATCAATTTGGGTTCACAACTCCCCATGCCTTTTCTAGGGACAAAAGAGGGGAGCAGGGCTGCTGGTGACAGAGAGAGTTAGATTAGGTAAATACTTTGTTCACATAAGCACATGGGGTTTTCATCTCTTGTTCATTTAAGGGCATAAATCTACCCATAAGATGGTGATGACCCAGGAATGACTCCTATGAGTCAATTGTCCTCCCATTGGGGTTACAACTGATTGTTTTCTCTTTACTAAACATATTGAACAAGTGCTAGCACTCTGCTACTGTTCTAGAGCTCCTGGCCCTTAACTGTAGGAAAGGCTCCTAGGGAAAGGAAGATTCCCTTCACCTAGCCCTGACTTCTGCATAGGCTCTGCCTGTGGTACTGAGCCAAGGGGTCCAGCTCTCCACCACCCCAAGCCACCAGTCAACCCCCTCCTGAAAATCTCAATCAGCACTGACAATCATAATCACAATCAGCCCTGCCTAAAATAGCTCAAAGCCTCTGAAATCCAATTATGGAGTAAATTAATGGCCCACTCCCCTGCCTTATTGCCAGCATCAAGGTTGGGGCATCCATCCTTCCTCTGTATTTAGCAAAAAATACCAAAAACTCATCTGTGTACCATGGGTAATCCTCTGACAGTAAGCTTCATTAGGGGTACCACCCACTCAAGTGTACCTCTCCCTAGTCTCCCAATGACAAATGGTTGTCAGTGCTGACAACTGTCAAAGTTAACTTTAAATTGGTGACTTGCCTAGGGTCATATAGCTAGTAAATGTCTGAATTCAGATTTGAACTCAGGTCTTCTTGACTCCAGTTCCCCCACTGTGCCACCTACCTGCCCTCAACAACAAAAACAAGAGAGGTACCACCCACTCAAGTGCACCACCCCCTAGTCTCCCAATGACAAGTGCTACCCCTGTTGGATCAATTGCACAGGTAGAGAGATGAATCCGAAAGGCCAGTCTTTCTGGCCAAGGAGAGTCAAATGTATCCCATCACACTGCCTTTAAGATAAGTACAGACACCATAGCAAGGGTTACCAGGGACGCCACATGGGGAGTGATTTTCAGTCATTTGCAAGATCCGTTCTTGAAAGTGGAATTATTGCCTGCAATTCATGTGAAGATTTCCCCAATCTCTTTACTATCTGCACTAGACTACTCAAGACATCCAAGAGCACAGGATCTTCTTCCCTTTGCCTGTGGCAAACACTTTCTCTTATCTAAATGTTATATCTTCCCCAGTACCTAGCCCAGGTGCTTAACAGGTGTTTGTTGAAGGAATGGGTGAAGAAAGCATAGATCCAAGCACAGATTTCCCAAGTCATCCGTTAGAGACCTTCTTTGAGGCCTCAAACCACTAATGATTATTTGGGGTGGGGAGGGAGGTGTCTGGCAGTCTAACCAATTTCATATCTGCCTAACTAGTATCAACTATCCCACATTTCTCCATATCATCCACAAGACTTAAATAAGAGACTTTTCAAAGGCTTTGCTAAAATACTAGGTAAATTCTATCTGCAGTACCCCCATTGCAGGGTGGTGAGTCCAGGGGGTGAATGCTATGTTTAGTTCTAGAACTACATCCCCATTGAGAGAGAGGAGGGGAAGCAGCTTTCAGTGCACCCAGTTGATAAAGATAATGTAACTCTAATGGGATGGAGTAAACGAGGAGAAGAAGCAACCCAAGAAGAATCTCTCATTGATGTGAGAGGGGCAGCATGAGGGAGGACCATGGTGGGGAGAGGTTTAGGCAGAGAAGGGGAAAGCAGAGTGGGACTGTCCCTGCTGTGGGGTGGTATAGTTCCTGAGGCATGCCTAGGTGCTGTTCTGAGACTCTGAGAGAAGTGATTGAGCAGGAACTGTGTATTGCATTCTTTTTGAACCCTACACCACCAGGTGAGTTTAAATGAGCTGTCTTTTTCCCAAACAATTGGGTTGTCTGGGAATTGCATAGGATTGTAAGTCACTGGTAGCTTTGGGAAAGATGGCAAGATGGCAGCCCATTGGGTATGGGTGCTTCATATGGTAGCTATCTGACCTATTTTTTCCTTTTGTTACTTACTGTCATGTTTTAATTACATTTTTGTTGGATGTGTATGCCTCAACTGAATCTAGGAAGAGGTTCCTAAGTAGTGAATTTGACCAGTTATATAACCTGGGTCCCAGCACCCCTAGCTCAGTGCTTAAATGAAATAGATTCAGTCTGGATGGTTACCTCAAAAATCACATCTCTTTGACTTTTTGCCCCCATTTGTCCAAAGTTCCCTCTAGTAACTCCAGAATATAGCTGAGGGCTAGGTCTCCAAAGATATGGATAAAAGTCCACTTGTGAGATGGGGGTGGGGAAGGTACTTTTCAGTTACTATGAAATTACTTAAGATAGCAATGCATCTCAGCAGAGACTATTTCACTTCACAAACAGAATGCACAAAACACAAATAACTGATACCATTCTCTTTCTTCTCTTGCCAGTCCTTCTCAATCCCAAGTACCCATACAGACCTCCAGCTTCTTATGGTACTACCCAGAATATAAAGACTAGGACTTCCACCTGGAAGGAAACAAATTTATAGTTTCTAAAAGACAACCTCTTTCATTTGCAACCTGCATTGTACGAATCATTATCAGTAATAGTGAAGGACAAAATCTGCTCTGAATTCTTGCCATTCCTCCAGAAGGCTGGGGTTTCAGGAACTCAGCATTTTTTTCCCAGAAAATAGCACAGGTACCATCAGCAGCTGTCTTTGCTGGGCTAAAAAATTCTACCATTTCTTATTCATAGTTTGAGCCAGGAGCTTGGTGTCTGGGAGTTCCCTTCTCAGGCAATGGGGGTATGAGCAGAGCAGATACATAGTTCCCCTATGCCTGCCATTACTGATTCCTATGTGGATGCGTAGGCCTTTACCCTGCCAGGACCCAGATCTACTATTAGATTTCCGGTCTGTCATTACCTGTCTCAGGATCTCCTGGAAAAGGCCCAATTCTGTCAGGAAAATTCCCTTTTATATGCTCAGCACAAAATGACAACTCTGAACTCCATCCCCCAAAGACCAAGACAACCAAATCAGTCCTAATCACTGGAACTTAGGCACTCTCCCTAAGGTATGAATGGGCCAACATGTCCTCCATTTCTTCTTTATTGGAATTGTTTCTCTTTGCATCTTCAGAAGGTTCAGTCTTGAGAGTTTCCTATCTTCCCTGAGCCTATAGAAATTTTAGGCCATAGGATCCTATCCATTTTTTTTTCTCTCAACCTCTTGAAATCTGTTCTCCAAAAGCCTTTGATGCATGCCAGACTATCCCCAGGTTTCCTCTCCTTTTCTATCAAAAATTCTGAAATGGGCTGGTCAGGACCTCCCAAGAGCCCCATCATTTCCACCTCAGCAATGAGTTCTTGTTTATTGTGAGCATCAGACCCAGAATAGATGTAAACCTCATTAGTTAGGAAATAAGTCATTGTAAAGGCAAGCTGAGAAATTATATTAGCTGCTCTGACGTTGTAGGGAGGCCTGGCAAATATCCGCTGATCCAAGTCTCCCATCTCTATATCATGTCTTGGTGCTAGGTTTGTGATCTGTTATCTCTTTCCTCTTGTCCAGGTGGTCTGATTATACTTTGATGGCAATATCCCTTCTGTTTCTGCCTTCACTGCTCTTCAGCCCAATGTACTTTACCATACCTTCCTCCTCTGCTTCCCAGATTTCCTCACAAATATATCTTGTTAACATCATATCATCATCCTTTTACCTGTCCTATTCCTTTTGAATGAGACGTAGGACTCCAGAGCATTATTCCAAGGCATGAGTCTCGTTCCACCAAATTCAATGGTACCTAGTATATCAAATGAGCCACCTCCTCACATTATTCTTGTTAGCATCTCTAGTTCTTTTAGTTTATTACCCACACTTGGGTAATTTTAAGCCCTGTGAATTTCTGAGCATCTCTACTGCTATTCTTATTTCTGTACTGCAGTTACTCTTTATGGTATCCAGGTTGGTGGCTACATGTAGGCAGTTTTCTCCCTCTCCCTTCCTTTTTCAGCTTAAAGCCCTTTTGCTAAGAGTTGCAAGATTTTAGGCAAAGATGATTTTACCAGCTTTTGTTGGATACTCTCCATCCCTTTTCATGCTTTCCAGAGTTTAACCCATGGTCCAGAAGTCCAAATCCTGTTCTCAAAGTCACCGTCATCTTAGTCTGCTGGTCTTTCCCTATATGCCTTTCTTTTCTGGGGCCCTTTCTTTCTATTGACAGTAATGATGAAAATACCTTTCGCACACCTAAAATTTTGATTTTCTTACCCAAGAAATGAAGATTCAGGGGGAGAAATTATTACTTACTGGATGAATCAAAGAGACTTCATTGAGAAAGTGGCATCTGAATTGGCCTTCAAAAAATGGGTAGGACTCTGCCTTGCGTACCTGATTATTTAAAAACACCTGGAGAAGAAAATCTAAAAGCAACTGCTCCCACCTATTCCTCTGCCACATCCATGCCCCTCCCAGCATCAGACAAAAAAAACCTCAACAGATTTATAATCATAGCAACAGTATGAAAATGAGAGACAGCCTCTCAGAATGCTCATTCTGAATGCCTTCCTGAAGACATGCTTCTAACATCCTCTCATGAGCCAGGATGATTTCTAGGGGAGCACATTGGCAAGCCCCTTCCTCTCTCAGCCTCTTCCATCTAGAAAATGATAGATTGGTTAGACTACATTTTCTCTCAGTTCTCTTTCAACTCAGTTGGAATCTCTGGGGCTGGACCTGGCTTAGAATCTTAGTTCTGCTATTTACTCCTATGTGATCTTAATTAAGCAAGTCATTTTCCTTTGGTTTTTCAGTTTCTTTATCTGGAAAATTAGAGGTCTACCCATTCAATCTCCCTTTCAGGAATGGGCACGGTTAGCCTAAATAGCTTCTGTTGTCTCTGCCACCCAACATTCTGGGTTTCTGCGCATGCCTCTCCACAGCTCGAATTATGAGAGTACAAAAGATGTGCAGAAATCCATCATGGCTAAAACATGTGGATTTCAGTGTATCTGAAGTGAGGAACATGAGGACCAGCCAAGATGGCAGAGTAGGAGAAGCAGTAAAGCCCAGTTCTCCTACAACTACTATAGCAGCTGCCTAAGAGTGCCAGACTGAGTAATGATCAGGAAATTAAAGAAGAAACTATAGTGGATCATCTTTTCTGGCCCATCCATGCCCAGAGCTGTGAACAAGGCCAGCAGTGAAGACACCCAGAGCTGATCAGGTTCCAGGTAAGCAGAGCAGGATCTTCCACAGAAGCCATAATGAGGACTCAGAGCACACTTGGACTCTTTCTGACTTTTGCCCCAGGACAACGATGAGTGGAGGGGTGGAGGGAGAGAGGGTCCAGGGTTGTACACTCAGCTCCAAGCTAGGCCAGCAAGGCTAGGTTGCCCAGAGCTCAATCTCTCCAAAGAGCAGATCACAGACTCAGCCCTAGAGTTGTCAAGGGGTGACACGATCAGAGCTGTTAGAAAGATCGCTTTGATAGTTGAGTGGAAGATGAATTCGAGTGGGGCAGAGAACTGATGTAAAGATAATGCAGTAGTCCAGAGGGGGGTGATGATGGCCTGCACCAGGGTGATGGCGGTGTCAGAGGAGATAAGGAGGCATATAGGAGAAATGGAATCTGTAAGACTTGGTAACTAATTAGATGTGTGAGGTGAGAAAGAATGAGGATGATGCCTGGGCTGTGAGGAAGAAAAGGAGAGGAATAGGGAAAACATCTCATATAATGGGGGGAGGGGGCAGCAAGTATAAGAATACAAATGAAGAAGGGTGGGGAGTGGCCATCACTTGAACCTCACTTTCATCTGACCTGGTTAAAGGGGTAGAACATACACACAGAGACACACACACGCACACATGCACACGCACACATGTACACACAGAGTTTGGTGTAGAAATACATTGATTGAACTCAACAGGAACAGGAATGAACAAGGGAGAGAGAAAAGGGAGGAGGATAGATTGAGAGAGGTATTAGTCACAAGCAAAATCAATTCTAAATTCGGAGGGAAGATAGTGAAGAGGGGAAAAGGAAGGAAAGTGTAAGAAAGAACCTGTGCCTGGGGTCTGAGTGAGGGGAAGAGAACAGAGACAGAGGAGTGGAGACATTGCTTCAAGCACAGAGCCCATTCCACATTCCTCCTCTTCTAGGCAATGGGGAACACCCTGCTCTGTGTGGAAAGAACCCCCATCAAGCTTCTTCTACATTTGCAAGAAGTTGTTAACATATTCATGACTTCTTTTCCTTTTAATCACTTCTATTGTCAAGCCTAATTATTTGATTAGTGCCATTACTAACCACATTAAAAAACCGAGCTCCAATTTAGGAAGTATGTTTCACTTTCTTACCTAGCTTTTCCTAGCAGGAATTTAGGACTAGCTTATACTAGCCAATTCGGATGACAGATGGAGGGCAGCATTTGGACTTTGTGCTTTTCCACACTGGACACTTTTCAAGAGCTATTGTGGCTTCTAAAACATTTGTAAATGGGAGTAATTGTCTGGAATCGAAAATATAATTACCTGCCTAATTCATTTGCCAAATTTATTGTGGGGCTAAGCAAGTCAGTAATCCTACAGTATTTCAAAGATCCCTGATTCCATCCATGTGGGTACTCCCTCAGCCCATGCAGATCCTTGTACACACCTTAATGGATGCTCTGGGCAAGTTACAATCACAAATATATACAAGTATGTGGATATATAAGTGCATGTGTACGTATATGTGTATATAGATGTGTACATAGACATGTGTGTCTGTACCAATTGTTTATGTGTGTTATGTGTGCATATGTGTATATTGTGTGTATATTTATGACCAACCTTCTGGCTGGGAACCTCTCTATGCCATGAGGCTGCTCTCAAAACCAGGGCCACCTCTATGCCTCCTGAACTTTAGACTTTGGTGCAGGGATTTAATACAATGAACCCTTTTCAACTGTATTTTTGTTATCTTTTTCCTAATTTGCTTTCATTGTGATCTGAGAAAGTGGCTGGGAGATTTTCTGTTCTTAATAATTCCCTCATATACATTACAAATCTGTTGAGGAGAGAAATTATTCTGTTTTTCATCTTTCAGTCCCCAACATCTACCACAATACATTGTGCATGAGGTGCTTAATAAATGACTGTTGTCCTCATGACCTCAAACATACTCTATTTTAATGAGTGCTGGATGTATGATTAAGGTCCTTTTATTAAGCCATTTGTTATGATCAATTAATTCTACCTTATTCATTTAATTTTTAAAATTCTCTTACTGTATTTTTAATTATCTAGTCTGATACTGTAAGGTCTCCAATTATAATTGCATTTCTTTTTATTCTTTTTCTGCAATTCTACCTGCTTTTTCCTTTTATGTTTTGTGACTAGGTTTCTTGGTGCATATTCATTCAGTATGTTAAAGTTTTATTGTTTAATGTGTGATTTATTGCATGTAGTCATTTATCTTGCTTCATGTATTTTGCAGCGAATTGTGCTTTGCCTGATACTGTGATAGTTATCTATGCCTCCTGAGCGGCACTGTAACTAACTAATTTTTCACCTAAGACAAGAATATAAAATTGTGCCTCCCCACCCCCGCAGTCTAATAACACATTATACTTGAGATAATAAATGCATCTCTGCTATGTTTCTCTTCCCCCTTCATCTTTGAATGCCTTAGGAGAGTGTCTCATTTACCTTACCCTTGTTATGACCCTGTGTCCTAGAACTTGCCAAGGCATGATGGCCCTGCAGTTGGCATATTCCCAATGGTAGCTTGCGTATGAGAAGCAACATACAAGATATTATTCAGAAGAATGTAATCTCCTTGAGGGAGGAATCTATCTCATTCTGTTGCCAGCACCCGGCACAGTGCTTGGCACATGGTAGCAATTTAGTAATGCTTGTTCAGCTCATTTGAATTATTAAGAATATGTATGAGCAGAAAAGGAGGTAACCAGATTGTAGAATGAGAAGGAGGGATAACCAGTGAACAGTCCAGTGTTTACACTGGGAACCACAAAATCTTAGAAGGATCAAGAGCAAGGCTTCCAAGATCCTCTAGGGAGGAGTTGGGTTTAGACGTTATGGAGGATTTCCAGATTGAGGAGGGGGCTAGAATTGTACAGGATGAGAAGACATGGCAGGGGCTGTGATTGGCACTAGGGCAAGAAGCACCCACACTAATGAGGTCACCACTGATCCATTGATGTTTTGAAGTGTTGATAAGCAGTCGGCCAGCCTCTGAATGTTGCTTTGAGCTTTTCAGTTTTGTTTCTCCTGGATGCCACAGACTTCCCTTCCCAAAATGGCCCCTTCTTTTGTTGGACAGTTCTGATTGCTGGAAATCCCGGGGGTGGGGGGGGTGGTGTTACCATGGAGTCTATCTTTCTTGGATGAGCCTGCCTCCCACACCTCTCCCTTGAGACCTGGTGGCCCAAAACTGTTTTGTAAAAGGACTGGCCTGGACCTTTCTTTTGTATTCTCCTTTATGCACATTTCCCCTCTCATTAGATTGATAGCTATTCCGCAGCAGGGTTTGTGCTGTATCTATCTTTGTGTCCCTAGCATCTGGCATCTAGCAGGCACTTGATAAATGTTTACATAGGATCCCGGATTAGATCTGGAGGGAACCTTAGAGATCATCTCATGCAGCTCATACAATACACTAAGGCTAGAATTGAAGCCAAGAGAAGGTGGATTGAACAGCATTCTTTGAGGAGACTTTGCAGAGCTTAGGGTTCATTGTCAAGTTTCCTGATTTCTTCTCCGTAATGTTGACTTTACCCATTGTTATATCCAATTTATCTTTCCAGGTTCCATGCCTTTATTTCCATTTTTATCTGCATCCTTTACTCTCTAATCTCCACTGAATGAGAGAGAGAGAGAGAGAGAGAGAGAGAGAGAGAGAGAGAGAGAGAGAGATCTTTGCAATTGTGGAATTATGTGGACAATTGTTTCAGCTCCTTTAATTCTTCTTTTGTCTGGGGCAGCTAGGTGGCACATTCAAATCTGGTCTCAGGCACTTGGCACATTTACTAGCTGTGTGATCTTGGGCAAGTCACTTAACCCCAATTGCCCTGCCAAAAACCAAAAAAAAAAAATTCTTCTTTTGTCTTGAAAGAAAAAGGTCGCTTTGGTCTGATGTACAGACCCTGAGGGGTTTTTTCACTCCCTAACTTTGTGTATTCTCCTCTTTCTCCCCCCCTCCCCAGTTACTTTCTTCAGCTTTAACCATTGTCTTGTAAATTTTAAAATGGCAGCCTGGGGGTGAGGAAAGTTATTCCCTAAGAATTGCTGCAGAGTTTGCTCCTATGCACCTGTTGTATATGCTTGGCAAGAATGTCTTTAATTTATGGAAAATGTTTGTAGAATTTTAGATGGCAGGGGTGGGGGGGTGGGGTTCTACGGGTGAGATAGGTTGATAGCCTATCCAATATAGAGAGACAGCTTGGTGGACAGAGATCTAGAACAAAAGTCAAAGGATCTGGTTTAGCGTCCTGATTCTGCTACTGCCTGCTAAGTGATCTTTAGCAAATCACTTGCTTGTCTCTTTGGTCCTCAGTTTGCTAGATTAGAGTCCTTTCTTTAAATTCTTTGATCTTATGAAAGCACTTATTATATGATATTGTATGTTATAATTTTCTGTGTTTGGGTCTTATCCCACTATGAAACTATAAACTCCTTGAGGGCAAGGACCATACATATCATTTAAATATTATATTTACCCCATTGTCTAGCTCAGGGCTCCATATACAGTAAGTACTTCAAAAATATTTATGTGCATACCGTTGATCTAGCAATACTACTAGTAGTAGTAGCAATTTAAATTTGAAGATTTTTCCCACCCATTAATAGGCCATGTGACCTGCTTACATCACAGGTAGCCTAAGTTACATGTGGTGGGAGGAGCTTTCTGACAGGAAAAGGAAGTTATATTACAGGAAATGCTGAAAGAGAGAGAGAGAGAGAGAGAGAGAGAGAGAGAGAGAGAGAGAGAGAGAGAGAGAGATAGAGAGAGAGAGAACAGTTATGGCTACTGATGGCTGCTAATGGCCGCCCTCGTGATTGTTAGAACTAAACAGGCTGACTTAGCCATACTAAGAGTTTGTTTTGGGGAAGATCCCAGCAGGGGGTCAGAGAGGTTTTGGGATGTTTTTCTGCTATGATAGACTGGATAAATGGCTTGTGGGATATGGTTGTCTGATGTCTGAATAAATGGTTTACTTTTTCTACATTCTATGTGGAGAGTCTCTCATACTTTGAGATACAGAACTACATAGGCATTTTGACAGTTATCATCTATAATAATGATTATTATTGCCTTACTGTTTCAATCCCAAAAAGATTTTAAAAAGGGTGGACTGGGGTGAGGACTTATTTGTACACAAATATTTATAGCAGCTCTTTTTGTGGTAGCTAAGAATTAGAAATTAAGGGGATGCTCACCAATTGGGGGATGGCCGAACAAGTTGTGGTATATGATTGTGAGGGAATACTATTGTGCTATAAGAAATGACGAGCAGGATACTTTCAGAAAATCCTGAAAAGACTTACATGAACTGATGCAGAGTGAAGTGAGCAGAACCAGAAGAACACTGAACACAGTAATAGAAGTATTGTATGATGAACGACAACTAGCTAGCAATACAGTGATCTAAGACAGTCCAGAAGGACTCATGATAAAAATGCTATCTGCCTTCAGAAAAAGAATTAATGGAGTCTGAACACAGACTAAAAAGCATGCTATTTTTTACTTTCTTTTTGGTTCGAGTTTTCTTCCACAAAATGACTAAGATGGAAATATGTTTCACATGATTGCACATGTATAACCTATATCAGATTGTTTACTGTCTCAGGGAGGGGGGAGGGAAGGTAGGGAGGGAGAGAATTTGGAACTCAAAATTTTAGAAAAAAAATTTAAATTTGTTTTTACATGTAATTGGGGAAAAAGCATGATTTTTAAAAAATACTTGGTTAATGAGGCAAAAGACCCATTTCTACCAGCTATCTAACCTTGAGCAGCCCATACAAACCCTTTGAGCTCCAATTTCCTGACTTTTACTGTGAAGGAGTTTAGCATAGATGATCAGTGGAGTCACTTGGTAAATCCTCTCTTTAGTGCCCCTGAGAGAAGGTCATCCATCTTCAGGTGAATACTTCCAGTGAGACGGAGATTACTGGTCCCCAAGGAAATCCATTCCACTTGAGAACAACTTAAACTGTTAGGAAGTTTTTTCGATGTTATTCTAGAATCTTGCTCCTTATAAAGCCTCCCTATTGCTCTCAGTTCTGTCCTCTAGAGTTTGGAAGAATTTTCTTTCATTCTTTCTCATTTTACGTTTCCCACATCAGTGGCCTTTTCTGTTTGCTCTGATATCCCTATTATACACAATCTGGACCTTCTTGATCTGTTTTCTGGATCTGTCACTTTCCCCAGAATTATTACCATCTCTTTATGCTGTCTGGCTGTGTTCTTCACCAGTTTGTCCTTCTGTGTCACCTTGTCTTTGTTCTCTTAGGAGAATTGTGCTTGTTACTGCCTCTGCTCTTTTTGTTTGCTCTGCGTTGTTTTCTGCATAATCGCCATCCTTTACAGATTTACTGCTTCCAGTAGCTCAGCATGGTTTTTCTTTTTAAGTCATTTCTTCTTTAATCTCTCAGAGAGGAGCATCAGGATTTTTTTTTTGCATTTGCCTGGGAATCATTAATTGATACTGGCGCTTCCACCCTTGGTAGACTTTAGTTTTTCTCAGGCTTCTTTCTTATTTATTTGCTCTTTCCCTTCAGTGGACCCAAGATGTTTGTTCTAAGATTGTTCATTGTTTTTAAAATTTACCTTACTTCTTGTCACACTGGATTGGTTCCCATTCACCTCCCACCTCTTTCTGCAGACAGTGAAGGGGTCTTAGATTACCAGGATCAGGGAAACTAGATCTCACCACAAACCACTGACTAGAAGACTAACCAGGAAATCTGAATCTTGAGAGTGCCCATGGATAGACTGTGCCTTCCAAGCGTGGCAGGGCAGTAATAATGATAATTGTTAGAATTTATGTGGCACTACAAGATTTACAAAGCACTTTACACATATTTCATTTGCAGTCATTCTTCTTGAATCTGGCTCTTCTGTTTACTACATGTATAGAATGGAAGAGGCCAAAGACTCGTTAGACTACTCCAAAAACTCATCCCTGTACAGCATGAATTCTTAGATCAAGAAGAGAGTTTAGAAGGTGATGAATGTGGTGAGCCCCAAACAACATCATTAAAAAAATGAAATTGTATTTTGAAAGACAGGAAATAGGTGATAACTGATGTAGAAGTCATTTCAGAACTTACTGTCTGTGTGCATTCAGATTGCCTGATTAGAGCAAAGGCAAAAATCAATACCAGATTAGAAGAGGGGAAAGGAATACATGCTGTGCCATTACAACAACTTCGACCAAAGCTGTTTAAAGAAGCTGTCAACACCCAAAATGGGAAATAGACAGAAATAAAGATATTGACTATCACCATTTCTTAGAGAAATTGAAAAGTCGCCATTAATAAAGCTGAAGGAGCTCAGAAACTGCCTTGGTCAGCAAGCACTCGATCTCCTGGCCAAGGAGAGAGAGACATGGCAATCATAGGTTGCATGATCTTATAGGACAAACTCATTTGCAAAACGTTATGGAAGAGAATGATGGAAGACTATGAATAGAATCCTAAAGCAGTTAAAGCCAATTGATGGGGAAATGAGTTTGCAGAGTGATTGGCATGAAACCCAGCTAGAGCAGATCATCCCAAGAGCATTTGTAGATAAAATCGGAAGCAGGACAACAAATAGACATGCAGTGTTTCCTGGTGTCGTAGATTATGTCCTGCCCAAGGTTCATGTAAAATTCCCTGTTGATGATGATGGTTCTTCAGATGCTCCTGTATCCAGATGACATGGCTCTAATCTCTTCAAGCCCCTGAACATGACAGGGCCTCCTCATTCACACCTGTGTTTGCTGAAAAGAAATGGCCTGAACTGTTTACATGGGGTAAAGGGGGAGATGAATCCCCACATGGTCTAGATCATAATATTCCAGGCCCAGGACTCATCCTGGGCTATGGCTAAACAAATTTTTTAGTGTTAATTGATGCCGGCCCAGTTTCAGGAGAAGTAGGGAGGCATAGCTAGGAGATCTCTCTAAAGGGAAGAGGAAGAATTGTCATGCAAAGAGTAAGGTCACTAACTAGGAAGATAGGGAGCTGGACACAGAGAGACAGTAAGTGATGCCCCCCAAAAAAGGAGTCAAAAACAAAAATAGCAATACAAGCATAGGATTATATAATTTTATTTAGTCTGAAAGGGACCTTTATTTCATCTAATTCCATGTCCTCATTTTGCAGATAAGGAAACTGAGACTAAGGAGATAAGGAAACTAAGAGAGGAAGTAGCTTAGGTCACAAGGTGGTAAGTAGCAAACCCCAGGATTCAAGCAGAAGGCCTCCAATACTAAATATTGCACTCTTTCCAGTACTCTACACTGCTTCCCCCTGGTTTTACAGATGAGAAAACTGAGACCCAGAAAGGTTAATGACTTGCCCAAGGTCACATAGGTAGTGAGAAGAAAAGCCTAGATCTGAACCCAGGTACTGTGACTGAAAATCCAGTGTTCTTGCCACTGTCACATACCACAATGACCTGAGCTAGGGTTGATACCAAGAGAAAACCCCAAACAATGGCTACAGCCAAAGCTCTTCCTAACATGGTTTTCCATGATATTACAATGGCTGATATTACATAATATTACAACTGAGTGGTGCCATATCCATGAAGTCACACAATCTTGCTGAGCAAAACTGATACAGACTTATCATCTAATCTCAACTGGGCCATCACCACATCAAAGAAATCTTTTTATTTCTCCCTAACTGATTCATTATCTCATTTACCACAGCAGCTGCTTTAAACCTTCTCTTCCCTCTTAAAATGTCTTGCACCAATTCATTCCCCCTATCTTCTCAACTGAGACCCTCATTACACATCCCTCCCCTCCATGTAGTCTATGATCTAGCCAACCTGCCCTTCTTTCTCTTCCTTCACAACAACTACCTCTGTGCATTTGCACAGGCTGTATCCCATCCCTAGAAGGTACTCCATTTCCACTTCTCCATCCTAGAGTCCCTGGTTTCCTTTTAGACTCCAGTGAGGCCTTTCCTGGTCTCTCCCCTGGATGCTAGTGCCTGCCTGTCCACCCCTATTCTCCAAGGTTACATTGCATCTGTTTTGTGTGTTCTGTATATGGTTTGGTTGTTGTCCTTCATTCTCAAAGAGGACCAAAATGACATCACTATGTTGGTGTCAAGGTACAGTGTGTCCAACTATGTCTGATCAGGCCAATACAAGCTTGGAAGGCTCCACCACAGGTCAGGCAAAATAGTACACATGAACATTTAGAGTGGAGATGTCTCTAAATTGGTGCATCTGACATTTCTTTGGAGCTGCTTTGCTCATAAATCCCAGTGCCTTTTTTTGATACTGGCACACCATGCTGGGCAGTCCTTTGCCAATGTCTCACATGATTGATTCCAAAGTTCTTCAGAGAGACCTTGAGGGTATCTTTGTATTGCTTCTTTTGACCTCCATTCGAGCACTTGCCTTGTGTGTGTTCTCCATAAAGTAGTCTTTTTGGCAAATATACATTTGACATTTGAACAACATGACCAGCTCATCAGAATTGTACTTTCTGCAGTAGAGTTTGAATGCTTGGCAGTTTAGTTTGAGAAAGGACCTCAGTATCTGGTACCTTATCCTGCCAGGTGATCTTCAGAATCTTCCTAAGATAATTCAAATGGAAGCTATTCAGTTTCCTGGCATGGTGCTGGTAGACTGTCCAGGTTTCACAGGCATACAACAATGAGGTCAACACAGTGGCTCTGTAGACCTTCAGTTTTGTAGGCAGCCTAATACCTCTTCTATCCCACACTTTCTTTTGGAACCTCCCAAACACTGAGCTAGCTTGGGCAACACGTGCATCAACCTTATCGTCAATGTGTACGTCCCTGGAAAGTATGCTGCCAAGGTGAGTGAATTTATCCACAGCATTCAAAATTTCTCCAGTCAGTATAATGGTTCCACATATGGATGGTGTGGTGCTGACTGATGGAGAACCTGTATTTTCTTGCTGTTAATTGTCAGGCCAAAATCAGCACACGTGGCAGAGAATTGATCCATACTTCGTTACAGTTCAGCCTCAGAAACTGCATTGTATATGACTGTATGTTGTCTCCCCCATTAGAATGTAAGCTCCCTAAGGTTGGGGACTACTTTGCTTTTGTCTTTGTGTACCCAGTGACTAGCAGAGTTCTGGCATATAGTAGGTATTTAACAATTGAATACAGATTGATTGGTTAATTATGTCAATGATGAACCAGAAACAATCAGTGGTTTGTTCACAGTAAAGGGATCAGTTACCAAAAGGTTATAATAAGGCAGGAATTAGAAGCAGGAGACAAATTTAGGATGTAGAAGGACAAAACAAGAAAATGTGGTCTAAGGTGAAGAAAAAGTGCAAGAGACTAGTTGTCTTAAAACATTTGAGCTTCTATTTAAAAAAACAAACCTTTCCATTTTGACTTACTCAGTATAACCATGCCAATATGCTTTTGGCTTCTAGCTTTGGCAAGAGCTAGGTAGGAAGGAAATGAGGAAATGCAGCTGGTGGGGACTCAAGCCAATGGAAGCAGTAGAATAGAGAAACTCTACTTTAAGAGGAGGAAACCCTAGCGACATTGATCTTGGGTTTGAATCCCAGCTCTGGCACTCACTTAAGCTATGTGACTACTCAGAAGTCTCAACACTGAACCTCAGTTTCCTCATCTGTAAAATGCAACTTATGTCGCCATATGTTAAAATGTGACATTAAACATACTAAAACAATTTTACACTTTGTGAAAACTCTACATGATGGCCAGCCACCTTGTACGTAGATATGTCCTCCATCTACACATGAGGCAAAATTTTGTTTATCTGATGATCAGTTACAGTTATCTGCAGTGCAGGGAAATGTGGTTAGCCTGCACAGAATTTAGAATCAGAAGGAATCTTATAAGTCATATAGTCCAGTTTGTCATTTTACAAATGGAAGAACTAAGGCCCAAAAAAGCCATCTCAAAGAGGAGATGATGCAGAAGAATGGGGGGGGGGGAAGTAGAGTACTATTAGACATGCACACCTACAAACACAAACACACACAAGTGATTTGAGGTGACCTCAGCCGCTGTTAATCCATATGCTGACTTTCTTATCATTACAAAAACCTTCAAGAGAATGATCTGTGAACATATCAAAGCTACTATCATTGATGACAATATTAATGTTCAAAAGTGTCCAATATGCCACATGAGGAATTGAAAAAAGTACTTAAGAACATGGAATTGAGGAAAGTGGTTTGACCTAGCGAAATATATGAAGGAAAAATGTTGGGAGTGATACTACTTTGAAGGTACTGAGGGTTCAATTTTAAAAATATCTTATAGAAAGGAATATACCAAGAGAACAAGAAAAGAGTGTTATTATAAAAGAAAGAAGGAAGGAAAGAGGAAGGAAGGAAGGAAGAAGGAAGGAAGGAAGAAGGAAGGAAGAAAGGAAGAAGGAAGGAAGAAGGAAGGAAGGAAAGAGGAAGGAAGGGAGGGAGGCAAGAAGGGAGGAAGAGAAAGAGAGAGAGAGAGGAGGGAGGGAGGGAAGAAAGGATGACCAGAAAGACTGGTATCAGCAAATATCATCCCATATGTCTTGGAAGTATGTTGCTCTGGCCCTCTCACCCAGATCCAGGCCTGCTTCATTTCCCTTTAAGGCACACTGAGGAGTTGGAGGTTCTTTCTTTGACTGTTTCCATTGGCTCAAGCCTCACCCCACCCCCAGCTGTGATTCCTCATTGTTAGGTTCCAGGTCCTAGCACTCCTGTTCTATTTAGCTACTTAACATCACAGTAGCTATTATAAAAAGATATTTATTGACAATTGGGAAGATGGCAGCTGGAAAGCAGGGACCAGCTTGAGCTCCCTGCCGAGTCCCTCCAAAAACCTATAAAAAATTGCTCTGAACCAATTCTAGAATGGCAGAACCCACAAAACAGCAGAGGGAAGCAGGGCTCCAGCCCAGGACACCCTGGATGGTCTCTGGGTGAGGTCTATCCCACATGGAGCTGGGAGCTGGGGGCTGGGGGCTGGGAGCGGAGCAGAGCAGAGCCCAGAGTGAGCAGCGCAGACCAACCAGACCTGGAGCCAGGCGGAGGGGGCCCTAGCGCCCTGAATCAGTGAGTTGCGGCAGTTACCAGACTTCTCAACCCACAAACACCAAAGACTTCGGAGAAAGTTAGTGGGAAAAGCTGCGGGAGTGGAAGGAGTTCACCGTTTGGCTTCCGGCCCTGGGGGCAGCGGAGGTGGGGCAGCTACAGAGGCTGCTGCTTCTGGCCCCCAGCCCACCTGGTGGGAGGAATCAAGTGGCGGATCAGAGCAGGAGTGCACAGCCTGCTGAAGATCTAAGCCCAGTCTGGGTTGGGGATTCTTGGGGAAGGAGTAGTGCTGGTGTGACAGAGCTGGCACCTCCCCCCCAAACGTGGAACATAGAACTCGTTAGTCTACAAGCAGTCATACCCCACTGAAAAACTCAAGGGTCAAGTTAGTTGGTTGGGAATATGGCCAGGCAGCAAAAACACACCCAGATTCAGTCTCAGACTTTGGATTCCTTCTTTGGTGACAAAGAAGACTAAAACATACAGCCTAAAGAAGACAACAAAGTCATAGAGCCTACAACAAAAGCCTCCAAGAAAAACATGAACTGGTCCCAGGCCATGGAAGAGCTCAAAAAGGATTTGGAAAAGCAAGTTAGAGAAGTAGAGGAAAAATTGGGAAGAGAAATGAGAAGGATGCGAGAAAACCATGAAAAACAAGTCAATGACTTACTAAAGGAGACCCAAAAAAATACTGAAAAATACACTGAAGAAAACAACACTTTAAAAAATAGACTAACTCAAATGGCAAAAGAGCTCCAAAAAGCCAATGAGGAGAAGAATGCCTTGAAAGGCAGAATTAGCCAAATGGAAAAGGAGGTCCAAAAGACCACTGAAGAAAATACTACTTTAAAAATTAGATTGGAGCAAGTGGAAGCTAGTGACTTTATGAGAAATCAGGATATTATAAAACAGAACCAAAGGAATGAAAAAATGGAAGACAATGTGAAATATCTCCTTGGAAAAACCACTGACCTGGAAAATAGATCCAGGAGAGATAATTTAAAAATTATTGGACTACCTGAAAGCCATGATCAAAAAAAGAGCCTAGATATCATCTTTCAAGAAATTATCAAGGAGAACTGCCCTGATATTCTAGAGCCACAGGGCAAAATAGAAATTGAAAGAATCCACTGATCGCCTCCTCAAATAGATCCCCAAAAGAAATCTCCTAGAAATATTGTCGCCAAATTCCAGAGCTCCCAGATCAAGGAGAAAATACTGCAAGCAGCCAGAAAGAAACAATTTGAGTATTGTGGAAACCCAATCAGAATAACCCAAGATCTGGCAGCTTCTACATTAAGAGATCGAAGGGCTTGGAATACGATATTCCGGAGGTCAATGGAGCTAGGATTAAAACCTAGAATCACCTACCCAGCAAAACTGAGTATCATGCTCCAAGGCAAAATATGGATTTTCAATAAAATAGAGGACTTTCAAGCTTTCTCAGTGAAAAGACCAGAACTGAATAGAAAATTTGACTTTCAAACACAAGAATCAAGAGAAGCATGAAAAGGTAATCAAGAAACAGAAATTGCAAGGGACTTACTAAAGTTGAACTGTTTTGTTTACATTCCTACATGGAAAGATGACATGTATGATTCATGAGACCTCAGTATTAGGGTAGCTGAAGGGAATATGCATATATATATATATATATATATATATATATATGTTTGTGTATATATATGTATAGGTGAATGTGTATGTATGTATATATCTATGAATATATATATATGTATATATATATATATATATAAAGGAGAGAGAGAGAGCAGACACAGGGTGAGTTGAAGATGAAGAGAAGATATCTAAAAGAAATAAAATCAAGTTAAGGGATGAGAGAGCAACATACTGAGAGAGGGAGATAGGGAGAGATAGAATGGGGTGGATTATCTTGCATAAAGGTGGCAAGAGGAAGCAGTTCTGTGGGAGGAGGGGAGAGAGCAGGTGAGGGGGGAATGAGTGAATCTTGCTCTCATCAGATTTGGCCTGAGGAGGGAATACCATACATACTCAATTGGGTATCTTACCCCACAGGAAAGAAGAGGGAGGAAAATAAAAAAATAAAAGGGGGGGATGATGGAGGGGAGGGTAGATGGGGGTGGAGGTAATCAAAAACAAACACTTTGGAAAGGGGACAGGGTCAAGGGAGAAAATTCAATAAAGCAGGATGGGTTGGGAAGGAGCAAAATATAGTTAGTCTTTCACAACATGAGTGTTGTGGAAGGGTTATACATAATGATACAAATGTGGCCTATGTTGAATTGCTTGACTTCTTAGGGAGGGTGGGTGAGAAGGGAAGAGGGGAGAGAATTTGGAACTCAAAGTTTTAAAAACAGATGTTCAAAAACAAAAAAAAAAAAGTTTTTGCATGCAACTAGAAAATAAGATACACAGGCAATGGGGCGTGGAAATTTATCTTGCCCTACAAGAAAGGAAGGGAAAAGGGGATGAGAGGGGAGGGGGGTGATAGAGGGGAGGGCTGACTGAGGAACAGGGCAACCAGAATATATGCCATCTTGGAGTGGGGGGAGGGTAGAAATGGGGAGAAAATTTGTAATTCAAACTCTTGTGAAAATCAATGCTGGAAACTAAATATGTTAAATAAATAAATTTAAATAAAAAAATAAAAAAAAATTTTTAAAAAGGTATTTATTTCAAAGATAGCAAGAGCAAATACGTAAAGGTTTCCCCACAATGCCTTGGAGACACACTTTCTCTTACACCAACCTGACCTTAGAGAAAGCAGGCTCAACTTGGCTCTTTCTACAGAGCAGGTCCCACCAAGTTCATGTCTAGATGTGGCCTGACCTGAGTCCACATCGCAGCTGCTATTGTTCTGGGTCTCAAGTGCTGTTCCTGAAGGTCACTCCTTGTTCACTGGGGCACTGGTGCTGTTCTGGATGTAAAATGTGGTCTGAACTCTGTCTCCCAGGTTCCTGAAGCTCGCTCTCTCAACCTTTTGAAACTTCCCAGGTCACAGACCCCATTCCTTCCATCTAGAATGGAAAAGAACAAACAAAAATGCCAAGTACTGTTGAGGCATGCTTCCTGGGGCCACATGACCTCATAGGAGAGAAGGCCCTAAGGCTTCTTTCCTAACAGCATGGTCTTTCACTGGACACCACAAGCTAAGGAGCCACCAAATGAAGCCAAAAGTGAATGAGGCAAAGAGGAGGTGGCCAATGCTGATTTTTCTGAATGCCTCCACAGTCAGAGCTTCCTCTTCCATACATGGCTTGTCAACCAGAAGCGGTTAAAGAATGTCCATATTCTACAGTCTCTCCAAAGGACTTTTCTCACATGTCATTGTGATTCATAACCCAGCTCCCCAGTCTCTCCATGTGGAGAAATGCTGCCCCAGGTGCTCTGTGCATTGGCTAGACCCCAGTATATCTAATTTTTTTATCTCTGTAAAATGTTCTTAAGAATGGCCCAGGTACACATTAAGGGTATCCTTGATTAAAATATGAGAAGAGATTTCTGCTAATGATTTTCTACAATAGAGCACATCTTCATAGTCATATAATTGACTGAAAAGTATAGAAACTATGAGATCTTGTATTTATTGTTTATTAATTATTTTTAATTGCCTCACTAGGACAAAACACAGTCTTAAAAACCATTCTTCAATAAGCCTTCTACCACATGCATCACCTAACATTCCCTGATGAATGTAACCATAGTATCAGGTACATATACAACAAGGTTCCATGTGCTCACTGGAGCAATTTGCCACTGTTATGGAATAATCCTGTGTAGAGTCCAGTTGGAAGGCAACTTCACTACTGATGGTGAAATCCACTAGATGATTCTGGTTATGGAAGACGTTGGGGTAATTGCATCAAGCCCTGGAACAATAAGGGTCTTCTTCAGTTACATCCATGCAAAATCAGTTCAGCAGCAGAAATTTTTGTAGCAGGGATTGTAGCCAAACAATGAATGAGTGAGGCTCTGAGTTAAATAGGAGAGGAGCAGGATATCTTCCATTTAGGAGGCCAGGCAGCACTTTCAGTCATTTCAATTATTCCCTGGAACTAAAGTTCACCTCTGTAACAGCAATACTCTCCCAGTGATGTTCCTGGGAGACGTCTTCTACAATAAGCTAGGCTATAGGTTGCCTGAGATCTTAGGCACAGATCACATCAAAGGGCTTGGCAGTGATGATAATGGTAAAACATAACAATAAATTACATCTATAACATTTTATTTTACAGTTTACAAAACATTTTTCTCACAGCAACCCTATGAATTAGCTTGTACAAGCATTGTTATTGAAGTTTCACAGTGAGGAAGCCAAGCCTTCAAGAGATTGTGCCCTCTCAATAGCTGCAAGTCTGAGCCAGGATGTAAGCTTAGGTGCCCTAAGCCCTTCCCACTGCTACCAACAGCTCCAGGTCAGTAAGAGCTGCATTATTGATATCTGACAAGCCCTTCCTGGTTCTATTGACTGCCCGTGTCTGAGATCATTTTACAGGTGAACTTCTTGTAAAAGCAGTGTCTAGTCTGGAAGCCTCTCACTCCATCACACAACATGTTGTGTCAGGCAACACCTTGGCCAGATCGGGGAAGCTTCTGCGGGAAATAGCCAGACATTAACCAATGCTTGTTATTCTCCCTCTTCCTGTCATCTCCCGAGTATAATTGCGCTGCGGTTAGTGTGTGCATCTTCCCAAGCTCTTTGATGTGCTAATAATTCTAGGGTCACAGCTCACCATCACATAATGGTGTTGGTAAATCAGCCATGTAATGGAAAGGAAGCCAGCAGTCTGCTCCTCTTAAGATCTCTCGCAACCCCACAAAGACAGAGTGTTCTCTGTAGATACACCATTGACCATTGTGCTTTTAGCTGTTTCGACCTTTTAGCCTAAGGCTACCAGCCTATTCTACCAGCCAGTATATTGCATCATTTCATTCTTGTTTTTATTAAATGAGTCATTATAAATAATATCAAACACTGAACAACAATCAGACTTACTTTCCATCTATTTACATTTAAAATAAATATAAACACATAAAATGTCATAACTTTTCAATCCCTTCTTTTTTGGTCCCCATCAGGATTCGTTCAGACCTGGTCACTTCTCTTTTTCTATGATCACAATTAGTGTGAATTGTTTCTCCTAATTTGTTTTCTAAGCTTGCATTGTTCCACAAATCTCTTTCCATATGTATTTACATTCCTCATACTTGTTGGTTTTGATAACATCATAGAATCAGAATTTAAGAGTTGAAAAGGGACCTCAGGGGACTTCTATAGCCCACCTCTTACCTGAAAAGAATCCTTACTATATAACATACCATGACCATGGTCCTCCAAGGCTCTACTTAAGAGACCTCCAGTGAGGGGGAACCTGCTCTTCAATCAACAAGTATTCATTAAACAAACACCTACTGTATAATGAGCAAAAGATAATGTGCTGAATTGGATAAAAAGCTGGCCTTGGCATCAAGAAAACCTGGTTTAAGTTCCACCTCTGACACGTACTGGTTGTACCTTGGGCAAGTCACTGACTTCTTAGTACTCTAGGCAACTCCCTAAGACTAAGTTTTAGAACAGGTGCCACCCAGCATTGATAATCCTCTTGGAGAACTCCTTTCTAGCAATGAAATCACAGTTCTGATTAAAAGAATACTGTGCTAGGCATTAGAGATCCAAAGACAAAAATGGAACAAACCCTCCCCTCAAGAAACTTACAATCTATTAGAAGAAACAGTATGTACAAAGAGAAACATAACCCAGGACTCAAGCACACATATTTGCATAAGAATCAACATTGGAGGAGAGTCACTATTTAGGAGGTAGGGGAATTTGATACTCCTTGCCTATGTAAAGGGCAGAGTTGGTAAGCCCCCAGAGAGAGGAGAATTCTTTGTTTTCTGACTTCTGACTTTGAGAGACTAATACATGTGATTCCAAGATGTCTCCAGGGAAAGGTTCCTGGAAGAAGAGAAAAGACTCTAGGAAGAAGCAGATCTGGAGAGGACCCGGTGCCCTGAGCACGTCTCTATTTCCAGCTGGCTGCACTTAAGGCTTTAGAGAATTTCTCCTTGGGTGAGATTTGGGATCTCTTTCTCTCTCTTTGTCTCTCTCCATCTCCATTTCTCCATTTCTCCCTGTCTCTGTCTCTCTCGTTCCCAATAGGAGAGCTCATTTACCCTGTCTATTGTTTAGTATGTTGTATAATCTGTATAACTTCTGTTATTTCTGCATGCTATCTACTTGGATAAATGGGTTTATTTGCTCTTCAGTATTTGCAGTGCTCCTTCCCTATGAAGGGCTGTGACCAGAAAAAGCAATGTGAACTCAAATTATTTCCCCTAAATTAACACCACTGAGAGAGGTTGGCATATATAATGCTCATCTGGTATCCCCTCTCTGAAGACAAGAGGGCGGGCCAGCCTAGCGATCTGCTCCTCTCCCAGTAGGAGTCCAAGTCTCTCTCAAAGAGGGATGGGCAAGATGGGCAAGATGCCGGAGGGATCTGTGCACATCTTCCTGCAAGCCACATTACTACAGCCTCATGTGGATGTGCACTTATACAACCTGGGCGGCAACAACAACAACAACACACACACACACACCTTACATAAATAAATACAAGGTAATTGTGGAAGGGGACAAAAGCAACTGGGATAATCAGGCAGGGGAGGCGGGTGAACGGGGATCAGAAAAGGCTTTATGTGTGAAGAACAATTTGAACTGAGCTTTGAAGGAAGCTAGAGATTCTAAGAGGCCAAAGTGAAGAAGGCATGGGGGACAGCCTGCAAAGGTCCACAGGTGGTAGATGAAACATCACAGGTAAAAGACAGCAAGTGCACCTGCATGGCTGGACTGGAGAGGTCAGAAAAGGGAGCAATGTGTAACAAGGCTAAAAAGGTCATCTGGAACCCAAATGGAAAGGGCTTTAAATGGCAAGCAGAGGATTTGTACTTTATCCTAGAGGCAACTGGGAGCCATTGGAGCTTCATGAAATAAAACCTAGTGATGACTTAGCTGTGTTGAAGCTGAGATTCTGAAATAAACTCCAGTTCTGTTTTCAAATACATGGCTCTCCCCATATCTACCAAAGTGATTCTGTACCTTAGGAGAGCAGACAAGAACCCCTTCTGATTTTTTTTCTCTATTCAGTAGGTATTTATTGGACACCTCTGTGATAATATGCCTCATAGTTACAAGTCCAGTGCTTTTCCTACTATACCAGTTTAGAATTGTGTCTTATATTTCTTTAAATTTTTTTTTTTCTGGTGCCTGGTCCAATAAGATCTTAATGTTATTTGTGGAATGGCCCCCTTCGCATTTGTGTATCTCTTTGTATGCTGTGATTAATTGCAACCATCATCATCATTTGTTTGGAGATTTACAATTTACAAAGCACAATATACAAAAATGTATACACCTACAACCCTGTGTATTATTCTACCCATTTTACGGGTGAGGAAACTGAGAAACATACTGAGACAGCTTCTTTTTTATGTGTTGCCTTCTTGTGAACTTTGAATTGGAATTTTAGATTAGATTGTGAACTTCCTAAAGGCAGGGACGACTGCCTTTTGCCTTTCTTTATATCCCTAGCACTTAGCACAGTGCCTGGCACATGGTAGCTGCTTAATAAATTTTAATTGACTAACAAACTGAATTTAAGGTTGTGCAATTTGAGAGTGTAATGTAAGGGAAAGAGAGCTTGGAGCAGGGCAAAGTTTGGTGTAGTAGAAAGAGCATTGTGTTTGGGGGTGCAGACTCCGAAGACCGGGGTCCAAGTGCTGCCTCTGCTACTTAGCATCATGCCAGAGGACCTCAGGCAAGTCACTTAGCTCTCTAATCCTCAGCATCCTCATCTATAAAAATGAAGATGTTCAGCTAAATCATCTCTAAGGTTCCTTCCAACTTTGTCATGACGCTGACACTCACAGACCTGCACATTCTGATCTCCAGGTACCCTTGATCATCCAGACCCCACAGTCCCAGACACCATCTTTCTAAAGCAGAATATGAAATCTTAAAATAACCCAATTCCAATGACTGATTAGACCAGAAATCGTGAGCTGCTTCTCATCATTGCTCCGAGGGCTGCTACAGATCAGTGCCTGGGGTGCTAAGGGTAGGCACGATCCAGACAGCGACTGCATTCGCTCATTTTCCCTCCCCCTCCTGCATCACTCACTGAATCTTCTCCCCCACCATCACTTTCACCCTTTTCCAAGCTCCATACCCCTCAGACTCTTCAAGCTTACTTTAGCAGAATGCCAGCTCTCTGGCCACTTCCCTTCCTTTACCGTACCATGCAGAGACCAGTTTCTCAAAATGCGCATAACAAACACCAGCTCCAAAGCTGCTCCATGCTGCACCTATAGATAGCCTCAGGCTCACAGCTGCCCTTTCTTGGCTGGCATCTTTAGTGTTCTGGGATTCTGAGGCAGGAGATATGGTTCCCAGATACCACTTCTGACATGGTATAACCAGGATGGAGGCATCTCCTTCCTCTGAACTTCTGTTTCCTTATCCGTAAAGTGGGAAGCATAATATGTCACTTGGGTACCTGCCAGGGTCGTTATGAAGAAAGCTTTATAAATATTAAGGAGTAGAACCAGAACTCTCAACACTGCTGTTAGAGGTTCCTACATTTCAGGATATATCAGTATTTATCTTGTTTAGGTTGTAAATTGTGGCCCATTGTTATCTATTTCTTTTGCAATTCCCCCACAGAGTTTCAGACAGCTCTGTGCACAAAGTAGGTGTTCAGGATTGTTGCCTGGCAGATGGGCCGACAACCAGTGCCTTTCTAAATGTCTCATACTAAAGTGAGAAATTTATTTTTAGGGTGTCTGAAGTGATTTGACTCCATTAGAGATGCATTTTTTCATTTTACCTTCTTTTCTAGAACTGAAGTTTATTCAACCTGAAAACCCAGAGGTAGAAAAAAAAAAGTCTTCCAAACTCAGGAAGTTACTTATTGCATCATAGGATGTTAGGGCCAGAAGAGACTTCAGAGATCATCTAAAATATAACCCCCTCATTTTATTGAAGAGGAAATTAAGGCTTACAGGGAGGAATAACTTAGCTTGTCACAAGTGACAGAGCCTGCCAGGATTTGAACACAGTTTCTCTGACTGTAAATCCATCACCCACTTGGATTATGATCTTGTATCATAGATTTTCAATTCATCTTTTAGTCTCTTTGTTGGGAGAAAATTCTCTGGCCCAAACTAGAATTCTCTTTAAGGATCACAATATGTGTGTGTTTGTGTATGTGTGTGTGTGTGTGTGTGTATACGTATATGTATATATACACACATACATATATATACACATGCACACATATGTATATATATATGTACATATATATGTGTGTGTGTGTTATTAGTGCTAATAATAATCCTCTACTAAAGTGCCTCCCCGGTGGCTCATCATGCCAGAGGATCCTCTGTTTTAGAAGCAGAACCCAAGATTCTACCAAGTTCATTCCCCCAAGCAGACTGTGTATCCCTTACCCATACTGCTTGCCAAGTCATAGAGGGGTTGTAATCTACATCAGTGAAAGGCCTGCCCACACCAAAAAGTCAGAGATCCTCAAAGTATTGATGGAAACAGTAATGGTAGCTCACATTTCAATTACACTTTACGGTTTACAAAGCTCTTTCCTCAGGTTGTATAAATACTGTCATCTCCACTTTTAAATGTGAGGAAACTGAGTCTCAGCAAGGGGAGGGGAACAAGCATGTGTTAAATACCAGGTGCTGTGCTAAGCACTTTTACAAATGTTATCTCATTTGAGATAATAAATCCATTAACTTGCCTATGGTTACGCAGTGACTGTCAGAGCCAGGGGTCACGGGTCCAGGGATCTCTCTTCTGTGCCCACCATGCTCCCTAGGCCAGTGACGGAGAGTCGTCTATATAGCCCTGGGGGAGCAGTGCCCAACCTTTTCTGGAGCCCGGGTCTGGTGTGCTGTGACATGACAACCCCTCCTTCAGCTGTCCCTGGAACATCGTTCCCACTGTGCTGCCCACTGACCACCCTGCCCCCCTAGGAGAGGGAGCTTCTCTGCAGTGTCAGCTTCTCGTCAGGAGCTGGCTGTCATGCCAGGCATTGTGTGCAAGATGAGTAAGCAGACCAAGGTCTGCAATCTCCCTGAGGAATGTCATTAAGCTGCCGAATTAACTATAGACCTTCCCAGAATCAGATAGGTTTTGATTGAGAAAGAAATGTTCAGTAAGAGTGACATCACGCACTCAGAGTTGACCTTTCAGCAAATGTTAATTAGCATCCTACCATGACAGTGCCTTGCCTGGTGCCGGGGTGGGGTGGGGCGGGGCGGTGGTATTCATGGAACAACAACAAAACAAAAAAAATACACATATGCATATATATGTATGTATGTTCCCTACTCTCTGGGAGCTCATGATCCGGCAGGGAAGACATGATTCACACACAGATAAGTATAATACAAATAAATTTATGTTCAGTGCATAAGTATTAGGTCATAGATGACCAGACTAAGCAGGGATCACTTCTGGAGCGAGAGAAGCCGATGCCAGAGTAAGGCACCATGCCGGGGAGCAAGTTGGAGAAGTTAATATGGAGTTAAGGGAAAACACTCCAGATGGGAGCCAGAGATGTTTGTAAAAATGACTGTTTATCTGACACAACCTCGGTGCCCAAGTTACCTTTCACAGATCTGGAAGAGACCAGAGAGGCCATCTAGTTCAATCCCCTCGTTTTACAACTGAGGAAACCAGCACATATAGGTTATGTGACATATCCTAGGCACACAGCAAGGTGCAGAGCCAGGATTTTAACTCAGGTAAGGCAACTTCAAATCCAGCACTCTTCCTATAACTTTCCAGTAGAACGTAGGCGCCGTGAGAACAGGGACAGCTTCATTTGTGTCTTTATATTCCTAGCACTGAATATAGCGTCTTTTACATACATGAAGCTTCTTGACCTCATCAGGGTAGAGAATTCCCAATGGGGGAATTCCCTCCACCAACAGAGATCCTATTCCTTCTGTGCAGCCCCTAGGCAACTTAGTACATAAAATTGTGCCTAGGGAATTGTGTTCGAAGCACATAAATGTTACATAATTTTCCCAGGGTGACACACCTATTAAGTGTCAGAGGTGGGATCTAAACTCACCTTCCTGACTCTAAGCCCAATGCCATTCCTTCTGTCTTGTACAGAGTGGATGCTTTGTGCTATTATCGTGGTCCCACATTCCCTGTATCCCCTACTTGCACTATGACATCAGAGCTGCTAGGGGCCCAGTTTCCCTAATGGTATCCAGAAAACAGCAAGCAGAGGGTATAAGAGTCCCCTTGAAATATTGGCAACTCTAGCCTGTTCTTGTGATCTCTGCTGCCTTGGGCAGAGCCTTCCTCCTTGACCAGTGTGGTTGGAACTTTTCTAACAAAGCAGTTAATGCTAAAAAAGCCCAGCATGATGGAAAATGTGCTTTGGATTCCAAGGGCAGGGTCTAAACATTAGAACTCAAATCCCATTACAATAAATTCCAAAAGACAGTTCAGCGTGGGAGTTGGGAGAGAGAATGGGGGTGTGTGTTAATGATCTCTAGCCCTGCAGTCAGGAGATGAGATTTGAGCCCCAGCTTTGCCACTTTCTTGGTGCATAACCTTGGGCTAGTCACCTCATGTTCTGACCATGAGATTCTTCCTCTGTAGAATAGGGATCACTCTATTTCTCTGCCTATCACCCAGGGTTGTGATGAGCATGAAAAGGGATAATGGATGTAAGGTACTTTTAAGCTGTCAAGGGTGGTATAGATGTGAGTTCTCATTATTATGATAAAATGAGATAATGTATGCAAAGTGTTTTGTAACTGAAAAGCACTACAGAGTTTCATAGATCTCTGAGAGTTGGAAAGGACCTCAGAGGCCATCTACTCCAACCCCCTCATTTTACAAATGAAGAAACAGAAGAAAGTGGAGTGACTTGTCCAAGGTGATGCAGGTGGTCATCATCAGAGGTGAGATGTGAGGTCCCATCCACTGCCTCCAGGGTGAGTGCCCCTTCCACTGTGCTACACTGTCTCCACAAAAGTGACCTATGTGGTAATTAGTACAGTTATAGTTGTGCAGAATGGTGCTTGAGATCAGCAGGTTATCAGGAGGGGCTAGGGAATCTTTTTGTTATATGAAGATCTTCATAAACATTCATTTTTTTAGCTCTTTCATTGAGAGGTAGCAGGAAGAAAGGAAGGAAGGAAGGAAGGAAGGAAGGAAGGAAGGAAGGAAGGAAGGAAGGAGTAAAGTAAAGAGAAGAGGCAGGAGAAACAGAGAATGTCACACTTAGCCACTACATAGGCACATTTGAACAGCCTTGCCCAAACTTCCTACCACTAAAGAGCTATCTTCGTTACCACCCCTTCTTTATTAACCTCTGTGTGATCTATGGAAGGGCAGACACATTATAATTGAGAATTTAGAAAGCATGAGTTACTTACTGAGAATTATTATCACCACTATACCTAGAGGGAAAGTAAAGTGATAAAAAGTCAAAATGTCTGTCTTAATGGCTTACCTAGATGGCACTCAACTTAAAACTTCAATAGGTTTGTAACCTCATTGATGTGGGTACAGGACAGATCAAAACTTACCCATGCCTTTTCTTCCTGCCTGGAACTCTTGTCCATTTCCTTGTGTAAATCCCAGAGGACTCAGGGGTGGGGAAGGTCCACCCACCATTCTGAAGACCTTCCTCTAGATGTCTTTATGTGGTACAGTTACCAGTAAAGTGTGTGTGTGTGTGTTGGCAGGGGAGGGAGGTTGGGGGGGGTGGGTGTCTGTCTCTTAGTTATTCATCTCTTTCAATACTTAACTGGCCCACCTCATTTTCTGTACATGCGTCACTATGATCATATCTGTTACCCTGCTTCTGAAATTAAGATACATAATCTCTTAGAAAAATTTAGCCTGTTCACATGGAAAAAATCCAGAATATGAATAATGCCTACTATCCAGATGAAGCTATTCATTTAGATGGACAGCTATAAATTAGGTCCATTGTGTGTGTGTATACATTATATGATTTTATAATATATATTATATGTAATTTAATAATATTAGTGTGTATGTGTGTTTATATATGTGCAGGACGTCCCAAAAGCCTCAGTGCCCTTTTAAGCTTAAGTAACTTAAAAGGGAACTTAAAATGAGCCCATACCTACCCTATATGTATTATGTAGATGTAGATTGTGTATATATGTTTGAATATATGTGTTTATATATGTGTAATATGTACAAATGTCCCCAAAAGTCTTATACCCTTTTAAGATGCTAAAGCTTGGAAGTGCACTAAGACTTTTGGAATACCGTATATGTAAGTATGTATGTATGTGTAGAGGTATATGTGTGTGTGCGTGCGCGTGTGTGTGTATCTGTGTGTGTATATACTATGGGTGGGCAGGCACTCTGGATGTGCAATGAACTGGTCCCAGCATTGCAAAAGAATAAGAAACAGACTGGATTTCCTTTGAGAAACTATACAATGTTTTTGGTGACTCCAAATTTCTGAAACCAAAATCCAACTTTTTAGCATCACATCAGTATTCTTCCAGTGATGCTGCAAGGCCACAAATCATGGAACGCCACTGCCTCTGAAGGATGAAAGTTGGAGCTCGCCCAAAGAGTAAGAGGCAGATCCTTGGTGGAGGAGAGCAGGCTGCTACATGTTAGCTGTTAGAGGGGAGAGAAACCGTTATGGAACCAAGTCCACTAGCTGGCAGTCAGCAACCTATCCTAAATCACTCTTCCTCCTATACCCATTGCAGACAGGGCTCACCGTAGAAGCTCAGCTGTAATAATCTGTTCCAATCTTAAGTGATCTATGGTAGTATACACAAGGCATTCAAGTCTCAGGCATTTTGAGGAGTAAATAACCGATTCTCCATTTCATAACTTCATATATTTTTGACACTGTTCCCTGACTATGAAATTACACATTTGTCATTTGTTCCCAGAGAGTAAAAAGGGTTGTGAAAATGAGCTATTTTTATGATCAGAAAGAGGGCATATACTCCAGATGGTTCATGCTCTCGAGACTTCCTTAAAATATTGAAGGGTTGGCAGCGAGGTAGGGGGGAGAGAATACCGGGTTAAGAATTAGAAAGCTTAGGGTCTCTGATCCTAGCTCTGGCATTAACTTGCCATGTGATTTCTCAGGTAGCTCACCTCTCTGCCCCTTCTCTCATCTGTAAAAGGATGGCATTGATGGGAGGTGCTGCCTTCTTCCATAGATATCGAGACAGTAACCTCTCAGACAAAGGCACAACAGCCTCATCCAGGCCTGATTTTCCAGTTCCTTACCACTGACTACAGAGAGACACAGAGGAGCAGGTTCCCTGTCCACTCTTCTCCTGGGAACACAGAGACAGGACCCATTCTCTTTACATCAGGGCTTGCAGTGGGCTGATTCCAGAGTAGACAGCTGAGTTTATGCTGTTAAGAGTTATCCTTACTAAATGATCTTGAGGCTTTTAAGAGCCCTGACCTTCAGTAACTCTAAGGTTCTGTGACTGCCTACTAAAAACAAGCTGGGAAAATTCCCATTGTGCTTGCTTCTAGGCATTTTTAAAGAATGATAGGTAAGCCACTTTTACACACACCCCCTTTCCTTTCAGTCTCCCTTCTTCCTATCCTAAGAAAAGATTTCGATCCAATTAGCTTATCCTCAGTCACACAGACACAAGGTTGGGCAAACTTCCTCCTCTTTCTCCTACAATTCCAATTTTCAAGCAATTTATTGAAATATTTCTCCCTGAATATTCTTAGTCCCTTGAACTCGGGTGTAATATCTAGCTAGGGCCTTCCAACACATTGCTTGAGGAATAGGGTAAAGTCATAGCTCAGATTCACTAATGTACAGCCTAGACTGTCTATAACTGAGCTAGAATCACTTTAATGAGAAATTGACCGCTCATCTGGTACAGGCAGGAAACGCAGTCATTGTACATAAGGCACCTGAGGGTGGAGGCAGGAGAGGCAGGTGCCCTATTAATTGTCCTCTCCTTCCTGGCCCATGTGCCCTCCCCATAGGTCAGCAGATGAACCCAAAACATTTACATAAGGAAGATCTTAGGTTACCTCCAGGGCCTACTCTCTCTCCTACTAAACCATTTCTGCCTGTGGCAACCCGGCTGTGGCCTGGGTTGCTTTTACTTTCAGTAATAACCTTTCCCCTTTTTCCTTAAATCCCCTGGCTAAACAGTACTTCCCCAAGCAAGAAAGGAGCATACTGTTCATTGTGATGCTGATTACCTATTCTCCAAGGCTTTGCTGGCTTTCCTTAGTTGCCAGGCTGTAAGAGATCTTTTTTACTTAAACACTTCAAGTTTATGTTGCTCATTAGAAGCTTTTATTCTTTGGGAACATAACCCTTTATGTGCCAGAACCCATAGTCAAAACCATTCTCTCTTCCCATGTCTCAGCTATTACAGCAGAATTTGGAACCAACCTCAAAAGCAATCAGACCTTGCAGGAGTCCTGAAAATACTGCGACATTTTCAGAGCAATCGCTTTTAGGAAGAGTGTACAATAAGACAAATTTATATCTTAAAGTGATGCTGAGTCAGCATGTTTAGGCCAACAATGTCTCCAGAGCAATTGGCAGATCACACTGTCTTCAACATGATTCTAAGGATCTTAGAATATTCTTCCTCAGTTTAAACTTGCAGATGCTTGGCATTCTCCGTGCTCTCCATCCTCCCACAGAAGTATTGAGATCATCTTTGGCAGAGCCTTACTAAATCCGGAAAAGAGAAGGAGAATAAAAGAAAGAGGTGGTAGCTGGGGTTTATCACCTCAGAAAATACTGAGCACAGCGGGGATTTTCCCAGCCTGCTTTGAGGAGTTGGTCATAGCATATTAAAGGTATAAAGGATCCAGATATTACCCTGTACCACTCTCTGCCCCACAAACTCACACAAAACCAGTGACCTTCTGTAGGAATGTGTTTTGTATTGTTCCAATGTTTTGGGAATTGGAACAAAGAAAATGTGTCTCTCTTTGTCCACTAAAATGACAGAATCACAGGATGTCTGAGCTAGGAAAGAATTTAGAGGTCATCTGGTCAAACCTTGTCCTGTGTCTTTTAGTTCTTTGTAGGTTCTAGGCTAGAGAAGGGGAACTTATGACCTGAGGCAACCAAGAGTCTTCCTGAAGTCAAATAATTATAGGACTTAGAACTGGGGGGGGTGTTGGGGAGGGACACTTAGACTCTCCGGGGTAAAGGGGATGGACATCCAGAGAACCTGACCTACATGGAGGGAAACCGAAGCCCAGAGTAATGAAATGAGTAGCCCCAGTTGACACACATAGTAAACTGAAGAGCTGATTTTTGAACCCAGGACCAAATGAAGCCCAATTCCATAGGGGGCTTGGTGTGCCCTCCTGGTACAGTCCGTGTGTATGAAAGGCCACAGGTGAGGGAATAGAAAAGGGTCAGTTACCAAAATAAGAGGGCTGGCAAAAGGGTCAGTCAATTGGATTGCCAATGGAAAGGGGTGGGACATGAGGCATGTAGCAACAAGAAGTCCACCAGATCTAAGTAGGCAGGAATAATCAACAATCCAAGCAAGGGTTAACAAAAGCCAGGTAGCAAACGAGTCAAGAAATCAATCAACAAGTATTCCTTGTGACTTACTGGGTTCTAATCTAGACACTGTGCTGGGTCCTGGGGTTATACATGTGAAACAGCTCCTGCCCTCAAGGATCTTATCTTCTACAAAAGGGAGACATATTGGGAATGGTGGCCGTGGACAGGAGCTTTACCTTAAGTAGTCCCAGAGCTTGTGAGTAGCCTTAGAGGGCAGTAGATTGTCCTGTCATTCTAGTAGTACAGGTAATATTGGTTTGATTTGTGGCTCCCTGAGCGAAAGGCAAGAAGCCCAGGGGAGGAAAGGAAACTATGCCTGGTAGAGAGATAGATGGCAAGATGCCTACACTGTCTGGGCCCTCGTATCCCATTGGAGGACTGGATGGTCTGAGAGTCTGGGCCCAGCTAGAAATAGAAAGCCGAAGTAAGAAAAAAGGTCTGTGTGTAACCAAAGAAGTTCAAACAATTTGTCACTCACTGGAAGCTGAATGTACTAGAGGGCTTTTAAACTAGAGTGGGCAGGACTAATCCATCCTTCTTGTTCTTCTGGGCAAGTAACTGTGGACGGCTGTCACACACCAGCACTGCCCCCTGAATGACAAGAGAAATCAAGCCTCCTAACTTCCATTCAGTCCAGTGTTTCTTCCAATACCCCACTGCACCTGACCCTTCTTCCATACCAATAGTGCTGCATGTAGGGCCTGCCCTTGGCAAGACTGTAAAGTAGGCAAATTTCTGTGCAATGCCCCAGGCCTTGGTGCCCTTTCCCCTCTTTTGGAGTATCAGGAGATTGGGACATTGCAGGGCTGAGAGAAGACAGCCGTGGGGGGAGGGGTAGTTGCCACAAACAACTTTCTTCATTGCAGGGATAGTTGAAAGGGTAAGTGAGTGATTGAAATTTTATAGGGGATTTGTGTTTTGCCCTGACCTTGATAAATCAGAGAACCCTTGAATTTTGCTGATTACTGGCTTTTTCTCCCAAGAGAATCTGTGTTAAAGTATCTGCAGGAAAAACAAGGCTAATAAAAATTTGAACATAAAGCATAATTTAATAAACATTTAAAGGTTACAAATGGAACTCATATCTAAGCCTCCATAGCAAGAAAACAGGGCCATCTTCTTTTTCTCTCCCCAGAGGGGTCATTCCCTGGTTCTGTATAAATCATTCACAACATGAACAGTGAAGTAAAAGTAGAAAAAGTTGATTTTGAACATAGTGTCTACAAACACCTCAACTCTAGTCTTTCATATGCCATGCAAACAGCAAAACTGTCACAACTCCCACACTGCTTGGCCCAGTTTCTCTGGCATATGCCCAAGAATCAATGCCCTGGCCACTGCCACTGCTGTATCGTAGATAAGGACCATGATTCTCCCAGATTTCTGCCATCCTCCCTCCCTTAACAGGCATGGTACCTGGCATTATGGCATTATGGGAAAGTAAGCCCTTTTCTTCAATGCCATGCCATGGAATTATGGAAAAGTAAGTCTTAAACTACTTCTCTCCTCTATCATGCATGTCTTCTACATCCTTCCCTGATTATAAAATTTGCAGTCCCTGCAAATTATACCAGGTATATATTTAGTCTGTAGACACACATTATATTTTTGTTGTTGTTCAGCTGTTTCCAGTCATGTCTGACTCTTCATGACCCCATGTGGGGCTTTCTTGGCAGAGATATTGGAGTGGTTTGCCATTTCCTTCTCCAGCTCATTTTATAGATGAAGAAATTGATGCAGACAGGGTTAAGGGACTTGCCTAGGGGCACACAGCTAGTAACATTCTGAGACCATATTTGGACTCAGGAAAATGAGTCTTCCTGATCCAGGCCTGGCATTCTATCCACTGTACCACTTAGCTGCCCCACACATTACATATATATGCATATGTATATATATATATATATACATATATATATATATATACACATATATATCCATAAAATTATACAAAGTGACATGTGAAGCGTCAAGATACTTAGACCACCTGCAAGTATGTGTGGTATATATGAAATAACTGCATCCAGTAGATAAAACACATAGGTAGATGTAGGTATGTAATAGATCAAATCCATAGGACTATATACAATCAGTACATTTAGTTATATACAAGTATCTTAATGTAGATACATACTACATATACTATATTATCAGGGTTAGCATCCCCTAAAGGTAGTACGCGCCCAGACTTTTTGGGTGGCATTCTTGCCTCATCATTAGATAAGCTAGGGACTTCTGTGATGATTCACTGTCACAACTATTCTCTCTCCCTCCATAGATAAGCCAATATTCTCAGGACTAATAGCCTCTAACCCCTGATCTTGGCATATGGATGGCTCAGGTTTAATGAATGATACTATCTCCAGCCATGAAGGGGTCAAGCTTTGTAAGTGGCTTCTCTTCTGGGCTCCATATTTATAGTATTGGGCAGGAAAGGGATGGTTTCTGGATTACCTGCCTTGTCCCTTCTTTGTACAAGCAGAGGTTCCCTCCCCCCAGACTAGGGCAAGTTTTTTTTTGCGTCCTTCATGCCTAAGGAGCCACCAAAATTTGGCTTCCTTTCATCTACATTTTGACCCAAATCCTTCCTGAATGGGCCATCATCTGGCACCAAATGTCTATCTGTAACTGGTGAATCAGTTCTTCTGGTGAACTGGTTCCTCAAATATCCCAAGTTCTCTTCTTATTCACCAGGGAGGCTGATTAACTCCATTTTAGGCGATATATGATTGCAATGCATTGACTTTGCAGGCCCTGGCCATTCTCTGGAGGTATCTTGTAGACAGGTGATCTAGGCTTTTCACTTCTTGGTGTGGAGTGACTCTCGCCTGGTTCAATATCTCGAGTTTTTCCAGGACACTAAGATTTCATAGCATCACTATGTAGGATCGCTATCCAGCATCCCTATGGCTGGAGTTAACAGTGATTCTTATATCACCGTGTGTTCCCTTCTTGCTCTTCTGTCACCAAACCATGGCTAAGTAGAGTGTGCCTCTCAACTGGCCATATAGTTGAGTGACACACTGGTTGTGATTTTTTTTTTAATTTTCCACTTCTATGAAGATTCTAAGGCTGTGGTTGTGACCCACACATCAAAAGTTATAGAATAAAGCCTATGGTATCATTTTTGGTAGCATTTTGGACAGGAACCTGGAAAGGCAACATCCGACCCCACTGAGCCCTCCACTCAGGCCCAATAAATTCAGTAGGCTATTATTTGCATGCTGGACTTCAAACACCTGGGAGACCGATAGGAGGGAACTCCCTATGGGCAGATCAGAAAACTGGAATTGAAGCCACAGAAATGACTGTGCACCTGGTGTTTCATAGATAACTGAAAGGTCAATACTCTTTCCTCAGTTTCTCAAGTTTTTCTTCAACATCATCAACTTGACCACATGGATAAAAGATGAATGGAGTTTAATCTATGATGCCTCTTATGTAAAGGAAACCTGGATTGAGCCATTGTTGAAGTGAGTAGCGTCAACATAAACGTAAGTTGTGTCATTCTCACAACACAGTGGGTGGAACCTCATGCTCCCCGTACTGGTGAAATAGGACACAAGTTTCACATGTCTTTCCTCATGTTTATATCAACAGTATGGGAAGGTTCCCTGGGTACAGGGTTGTGTTGGAGCTAGCTAGAACCAGTTTACGGTTGTTAAATTCTCAGCGTGAGCATTTATGCCTTAACACTATGAATCAGGGCTTCATTTGTGGTTTTGTTGGTTATCCAACTTTAAAAAAGTGATAGAGAAAATGTTAACAACGCATATTGTATTTAAGTGTGTCTAGCATACATTCTTCCCCCCATCCACAATCAAGAGCCATGTTAAACGTTTACCAGCACACCATCACCTGGGTCGCACCTACAAGTCCTGGGGTCTCTGTGGCCATTGGCGCATCTCCTTTAAGAACTCATTGAAGAATTACTACATACTGACTGTGTAATGCATACTACATACTGACTGTATAAGAGCAACTGCCTCTGTCCTTGCAGGCATTTCTCGTTCTAGTCATTTTATTCAGTCCTGTCCAACTCTTTACAGGGTTTTCTTGGCAAAGATACTGGAATTGTTTGCCATTCCATTCTCCAGCTCATTTTACAGATGAGGAAACTGAGGTAAACAGGGTTAAGTGACTTGCCTGGGGTCACACAGTCAGTCAGTGTCTGAGGCTGGATTTGAACTCATGAACTCGTGTCTTCCTGATTTCAAGTTCAGTGCTCTATCCACTGTTTCACCACTTTGGGCAGCTAGATGTCACAGTAGATAGAGTGCTGGGCCTGGAGTTTGTTTTATTCCCCTCCTAAACTGTAAACTCCATGAAGACAAGGATCCTGTCTTTTTTAACCTTTGTATGTTTGTTGAATGATTTAGCACTTTACCCATGTGATCTCCTTTGATCTTCATAACACCCCTAGGACGGGGACAGGGCAGAGGATAAGTTTTACTATTCCCATTTTACAGATGAAAAAACTGAGACCTAGAAATGACCTATTTGCCTGAGGTCACATAGCTAGTTAGTCATTGAGGCAAGACTCAAAGCCAGGTCTTTTGACTCTGGTTCCAGTAGTGGAAAGACCGCTGGATTTGAGCCAGGAGACGCATGGGTTTGAATTTTAGATCCTACATTTACCATTGAGGTGATTGTAGGCAAATTGCTTCATCTTTACCTCAGTTTCCTCATCTATAAAATATGGATAATAATTCTTAAACTTCCTCTATTACCAGGTCATAAGGAAAATTCTCAGTGACCTTAAGGCACAACACAAACATGAATTACTATCATACCATATTGGTTCTCGAGTCAATAAGACATAGTCCCTGTGCTGAAGGAGAGCTCTCTCTCCAGCTGAGGAGCTAAAACATACACAAGAAAAGAACGGGGGTGTGTGGTGTAGTAGAAAATGTCTGAAGTGGAACTCAAAAAACTTGAGTTCTAGTCCTGCTGGGTAACCTTTGGCAAGTTACTGCCCTACTCCAGAGCTCAGTTTCCCTAATCTGAGCTACACCAGAGCCACATTGCCTTACACAGTCAGTGCTTAATAAATAAAATTCAGTAAATAAATGAGTGTATAAAATGAAGGGATGGACTAGATCTCTGAGCTCCAACTCTCGAAGCATAGAATTCCATGATTTTGTAATTAACAACACACTCCCAAGGCCTTCTGTGCCTAATATCACTGTAGGAGTTCAGTTGTTTACCCACCCTAATTATGGACTTCAGCACCCAGGCTTTTCTACATCTGAGTGTGCAGCTCATCCCTTGGCTCTGTGACTGTGAGGTGGAACTGAGATAACCAGCATCTTACAAGGAGGACTGGCCAGTTACTCATGTGATGCCTGGGCCCTGGAATAAATAATTCATAATAATGATGATCTGTCCAGTGGGGAAAGGAGGAGAAAGAAAGGAACAAGTATTTATTAAGTACCTACTCTGCGCTAGGCACCATGCTAAGCTCTCTACAAATATTGCCTCATTGGATGCTCACTAAAACCCTGGCCCAATTTTACTATTGAGGAAACTGAGTAAAAGTAAAGGGATTTGCTAAGAGTCCCACAACAAGTTTAGTGTCTTGAGGCCAGACTTGAATCTGGGTTTTCCTGACTCCAGGCCCAAGGCTCTATCCACTGTGCTACCTCTGATCAGACTTACCAAGCTAAAAAGGCTTTGAATAGGGCCCCAGTTCTATACTGTATACATGATGTGGGAAGACTGGTTGGAAAGGCTGATGAGCAGGTTGGTCACAAGCTGATTAATTTTTTAGCCATAGCAGCTCTTGAAGACCTCCTACTAAGGTGCAGACTGCAATGGTGGATGGATAGACTACACCAACAAAATGTAAAATCCTTAATATTGCCCTCTAGTGGCAGCCCTTTACTCATCTGGGAACTTCAAGCAGCAGGGCCAGATGATCTCTCCAACCTCTTCTCACTCTATGTCCTATGATCCTGTCACTTCTTTAATTCCTCCCAACGCTCCCCAGTCCATCATCTGTGCCAACACCTACCTAGAGCAAGAACCCCACCTACAACCTCCCTGATCAGAAGTCATCCCACCAGGGCACTGCCTGCCTCCTAGGGCAGCTCCTTCCAATGCTGACCAGCTCTGATTGTTAGAGAGCCCTTCCTCAGACTATACTGAGGCGAGAGATGCATCCCTCTAATTTAGGATCATAGAGTTAGGGCTGAAAGGAAACTTAAAAGTGATTTAGTCTAACCTCCTATCTATCCTACAGATGAGGACGCTGAGGCCCAGGGAAGTTAAGCATTGCTCAAAACTATGCAGGTTGAATCAGAATTCAAACTCAAGTCCTTTGTTTCCAAATCCGGGGGTTTTCCATTGTGCTATGTGGCCCCAACTTCTGTGCTTAAAGCGCACACAAGACAAGTTTTTGGTAGCTTGCTGGACTTAATCAGGGGGAAAAGATACAGTGTCAGTAATGCATTTGGTACATTCTGTTAGTCATTCACTCAGTAAGGATTCTTTCACCACCCACATAGGCAGAGATGAAATAGACATTGGAGGCTGTTTTGTTCAACCCCAACATTTTACATAGGAAGAAGCTTGGGACGTGGGAAGGGATACAATTCACCCCGATGTCACAAAGCTAGTCCGCAAGTGGCAGAGCTGGGGTGAAAATCCTGGGCCTTCTGATTTCTAGTCCAATATTCTTCCCACTAAACCACACTGCCCAGGGTGGGCCCAGTACTGTACATCATGGTGAGGGAGATAAAATCTGGTTTCCTCTGCCAAGGATCCGAAAGAAAACTGAGACCCTGCCTTTAACCAGCTTACAGGCTAGCTACAGAGAAAATGCACATTAAGCAATTACAGAAGAAGATGACAGTATATCACAAAGCACAGAGTTCCGTAATTAGGAAAATCGCATTAGGAATTTAGAAATGTGAGCCGTGCTTGTGGTTTGAGCTGGTCAGAAAATGCTTCACTGAGGACGTTGAACCGAGCCTTGACAGATGGGTCTGTTATAGCTACTGCGGATCCATCCCATAAATGTACGATCTCGAGGTGCACAGCCAACACACCAGAATGAATCTGGACAAATTAATGTTGTTTCCCTGTGGAAGGCTATGCACATTCCGGCGATTTTGCCATTGTTCACATTCACATACACACTCTGGGAATTACCTTCGGAATCAATTAGAAGGAACACAAGGAAATTGGTCCCATTTCTCAAGGTCTCTAACTCATTTGTTGTCTTCAGCGGTCATGCTGGTTGATCACCACTCTCTTCAAGGAACTTGGCTCTGAATAGCTTTTAACTATGTCCAAAAATCAGAGCCGCCTTTAAAGGATGAAGATTTGAGACCATTAAGGATATTCAAAAACATGTGCCCAAGGCTCTGAAGGTCAGAGCCTCAGAAGTGAATGTGCCCTTAGGGAAAGTCAAATGAAATGGTCTTGGTAGGAAGCAGACAAGAAGCTAATAGCTGGGCCTGCAGGCATTCATGCCATCACTGGCCCTTCTCTCTTTGGTATCTGCTTTGCCCAAATCTCCATACTGCTCACCTCTATGGCTCCCTATATACAAGGCATGCCCAGAGGACCACTATCGGGCATCTTCCAAACCAACCCAACAATCTTTTATTAAAGACCCACAATATACAAGGCACTGGAGATGCAAAGACCAAACAACAAAAACAGCAGCAACCAACAGTCTCTGCCCTCAAGGAGGTTGCCGTTCTACTGGGAGGAGGCTACGTGAAAACAGATAAGTATACACACAATAATTTAACGAGAAGAACATTAACAACTTGGGAATGCAGGAAAGACTTTGCATAGGAAGCAGAGTATGGGGAGCCTTGAATGAAGCTATAGGTAGAGGGGAGCAGGAAGTACATTCCAGAAAAGACACGTGCAATCATCAAGGCACAGAGGGGAAAGAACCCAGGATACCCAGTCGGCTATGGTCACAGCATCTCACTTGAAGCTGGTAACCTGTGCCCATTCTGTCTTTCTCAGGTTCAGTGTCCTCTCAGCAGCAGAATAATAGTGGTTAGTTTAGATGACACCAGCAGTTTGTCACAGCTTCAGGCCACATTTAATAGGCAACTCATTATCCCAAAGCAGGCGCTCCATTTCCAGGTGATTCACACTTCCTCACCTTCCCAGCACCAGTGCTGCTCCTACCACTGAAGGCAATTGCCTTGAGCAGAGGCACCATCATTGGTGGCAACTTTGAAAAGGACACATGCATACTTCACATGCAGACTTCATTGTGTTTCTTCATATATTCATCCAAACAAACATCTACCAGAGGTGGGAAACCTGTGGCCTCAAGGCCATATGTGACCTTCTAGGTCCTCAGGTATGGCCTTCTGACTGAATCCAAACTTCACAGAACAAATCTCCTTCCTAAAAGGATTTATTCTGTAAAAGTTGGACTCAGCCAAAAGGCCACACCCAAGGACCTAGCAGGCCATATGTAGCCTCGAGGCCACAGGTTCTCCACCCCTGAATTCTACACTGATTGGGTACACAGCACTGTGCTAGGTACTAGAAGAACTACTAACTTTTTAAGGTTTAGAGAAGACAGAATCCCTGACTTTATCAATCTTAAAATCTTAGGAAAGGGATGTGACATATATGCAGTTAACTGTGTCTATGAGTGTCTGGTGGAATAGGGAGAGCCTTTTAAACTGTTGTTTCTGTAGCCTAAGGAAGGGCAGTGGGGGTTGATGCATAGGCATATGGAAAAGGGGGTTTTGAAACCTTAAGACCTCCCATTTGTTACTCTGCCCCCCCAAAAAATTAGCAGCAGCACCTACTCTTTTTATTCCTACTTTGTACCCACAGCAACACCACTGAAGCAAAGCAAGGATGGGGGTAAAGTCAGCATACTACAGGCATAAAACAATGCTATCTTGAGTGGAGAAGTTATATGAGACAAAGTGGCATTCTGCCAGCACACCTTCCATTCTATTTCGTAGTGCACTGCTGTCCTTGACTAGATTGTTCGAAAATCCTGCCCAGCCCCATGAAGCCTGGCTTGACTCTGTACCATTTTCTGTCTTTCCTGTTGGATCCCAAATCAGAGTGTGACCTCTTTCCCCAGAGATGTTCTATTCTTCAAGGCCTGGTAAAATGGCACCCAATCCCTTGCCCCATCCCCCTCCCCTGTCTCTGCAAGAACTGACTCTGATTGAGTTAGGCTAATCCATTGCCCACTCCAGGCAGGATTCTCCTGAAGGTAGATGGATTGGTACAATCTGGAATCAATACAAGGTCTGGCCAAATACACTGGAGATGAGTAATGTGTGTTCTTCAACCTCTACTACATAGCGCATTTACTTTATGTCACACTTGATATACGGTTTAGCTCTTTATGTGATTTGTAATCCTCTTGGATACTATTCTGCTTTGATTCTTTAAGGATCCATGACTCTATTTGCACAGCTGCTCCTTGCATCAATGTAGATCTCAGCCCTTCCACCTTGAGACAATTTTCATGAGTTTCTGATGATGAGTCCCTCCACACTTAACTAGGCTAGTCCACCATCATTGAGTCCACACCCCAAGCCCTTACAATTTGGCAGGGCCAGACACAGGCTTTGAGGATCCAGGACCATCTCCAAGCCACCCCTTTGGGGAGAAGATGTTGTGATGTTTGAGATTATTATGGAGCTTCTCAAAGGCACACATCATAGTGCTGTCTACCCTGATTAGGTGCACTAAGCCTCGGTGCCTGGGCTTGCCAGAATCACAGTGTAAGACCCCAAGCCTAAATCCAAGATCAACCAAGGTCACCATCCTGCTCCGAAGTCCCCCAGGAACACCTGGAGAGAGATCATACTGCATTGTGAAGTGGTGCTGGAGCTAGATGCAGGGCTGAGGACTCTGGGGAGTAGCTCCATGACATCAGAACAGAGAGTTACAGCTACCTCAGCAAAGGTTACCTTTACACACAGGGGTTTATTGTGGTGCATACGTAAGAAAGATGAACATTGCCATCAGATCTGTGAACTCAGCAATCCGAGGATTTATAGGGACAACAGATTCTCATGGCACATTAATTCTGAGACAATTACTTTTTACCATCATGTTTACTTCAGTGCTCCGTCCAACAAATATTTATTAAGCTCCTACTGGGTGCAAGGATTCAGCTAAACCAATGTTCATAGTTTTGTTGTCCTTTCTATCCCACCCCGTTGGGAGTGGTCGCTCCTCAAATCTCTTATGGCACTCTGTCTGAACCTTTCCTTTGGACTTCCTTTCTGAGGATAAAATCTGTAATAATAATAACTCAGTATAGTGCTTTATGGGGCAGCTAGGTGGTGCAGTGGATAGAGCACCAGGCCTGGAGTCAGGAAGATCTGAGTTCAAATCCAGCCTCAGACACTTAGTACCTGTGTGACCCTGGGCAAGTCACTTAATTCCTATTTGTCTCAGTCCCTCATCTGTAAAATGAGGACATACTGGAGAAGTAAATAGCAAACCACTCTAGTATCTCTGCCAAGAAAACCCCATGGACAAGTCCTGGGGGTCATGAAGAGTCTGACACATGGTGCTTTACAGTTGCCAAACACTTTATATAAATGACAACATTTGATTTTCAGTCCAGCACTCTGAGGAAGGCAGTGTGGATATTATTACCCCCATTTACTTAGGAGGCAGCTGAAGACCAGATTAAGTAATTTGTTGAATGCCACACAGCTAGTTAGTGGCAGTGCCGAGACTGAACTGAGGCCTTCTGATTCCAAATCCAGCACTTACGTGTGTATCAGTCTCATCTCCCCTGTTTAGATCATCAGCTTCTTAAAGGCATGGACCATATTTCATTCATCTTTATGTCCCCTGCAGCCTGGCACAGGGCCTACCTGCCATAACTCTAATGCAGCCCGGTGCAATGAGGCCCCTTCCTCATAAAGTAATCAATCAATTAATCAATATTTATTAAGTGCCTACCCTGTGCCAGGCACTATGGTAGGCAATGGAGCAGAACATAGCTTGTGAACTTTTCTTTCAAATATTTTGGTCACTATTTCAATGTAACTGGTTTCCTTAATAATCCTAGGTACTTTATCTCATGCACTTAAAAACATTGCTCTGGGAAGGGATCCATAGGCCTCATCAGATTGCCAAAGGGCTTCACAACAGAAAAAAATGATTGAGAACCCCTGCTTAGCGGGAAGGAGGAAGAAGGAAAACACAGATGGAAACAGCTGCATTGACTAAGTCTATTAAGCGCAGTCTCCGAACACCAAAGTGTACCTCAGTGTTCCTCTTCCGTTGGCCTCTCACGGTTGGCATAGTCAAAGTTAGTTAGGTTCTGCTGAGCCTCAGTTGGTGCATCTGCAAAAGTTCCCTTTATCCAGTTGGGCATAAAAGCACCCACCCAGGCTGACCCTCTTGGGCCACTCAGAATCAGCCTGCAGTTCAGGGTAAGGCCAGTTTTCTGGGCTTGTCATATGGGCCGTTTTATGTACATATTGGCAGATGTGTCTATTTACTCTCATGTGTTTATCACAGTCCTGGTTGGCCCTAAGGCCCCTATTTAGATGAGCTGAGTCCAAGGGCTGTCTCTGTTCCTTGAAATGCTCGATTAGGCTCTTAGAAACAACTCATACCTTCAAGTCACTCTAAGTATCACAAAGTGCTTTTCTCACAATAAACCTGTGAACTAGGTAGTACAGACATCATTATGCCGATTTTATAGATAAAGAAATTGAAACTCAGAGGAACAATAACTAGCCGAGGTCACACACCTTGTTCACGTAAGAGTCAGGCCTCTTGACTCTGAATTTCTGAATGTTGTATGAGCCTCTCTGGCACATTAATGGGTGGCAACATTTAAAGGCAGCATCAGTTAACACTTTTTTTATGATGTCCTTACCAGTAGGTGCTACTGGCTTTTAGCCCTTTAAACTGTCTGTCTGGGCCAGTTTCCAAGTTTATTTCTCTTCTCGTTCTGAAGAGATGAAACCTTACTGCAGTGGAGTCATACTGTAAGGCTGTGTCAGAGCTCTCGTTTTAAATTTTCAGGAGAAAAATGTCCTGTTGTGCATGGGGGCACAAACTTGTTACTTGCTGTGCCTCTCTGATATGGATGTGGGAGCTTGAATGGCTTTTTAGTATGCTGAGGACTTATTGGGAACCTGAAACTGTTCTGAGGCTTACTGAAACCCCACCACCACCACTGAGGTCAAACCAATAACTCATTCCCCAAGTCCTGGTGATCCAGAGCTTTTTCTCAATCATCCCTTAATACCTCTCTGCAGCCTTTGACCCCACTGAGGATTTCCTTCCTCTGGGTTACTCTCTCTTATCTAAGATTTCATCATGTTTCTCACTCTTTCTCTCTTGGTTCTTCCTCTCCTGACAGCCTTCTCAGTCTCCTTGGCTGTATTTTCATCTAGACCATGCCTACTGTCCACAGGCATCTTCCAAAATTCTGGGTCCTCTTCTCTCTTCCCTCAATACTGTTTCCCTTGGCGCTCACCATCTCCCATTGGTTCTTTGATCATTTCTATTCAGAGGATTTCCCAGATCTATATATCCCATGTGCCAGTCCTGCATATTCAGCTGGTTTTCAGACATCTCGAACTGGATATCCAGTAGGCACCTCTCCCCTCTTCCAGTCCAGGAGGCCACCGTCCTCCTAGTCGCCCAGGCTTGCCACCTCAACTCACCACTCTGTCACACCGTGTATCTAAGCTGCTGTCAAAGCTTGTCGTTTCTCCCTTTCCAGTGTCTCTAGTATACACCACCTCTCTCTGCTCACACAATCAGCCTTTATCCTCTCTCACCTGGACCATTGCAATAGCTTTCTGGCAGTCCCCGGCCTTGAGTGTCTCCTCTCTCCAGTCCATCCTCCGCTCAGCCCCCAAAGTGATTTTCATAAAGCACAGTTCCTTGGGGGCATGGGTTGTCTTTCTGCCTCTTTTTATTTCCCCACCACTTCGCACAGTGCCTGGTACATAGTAGGCGCTTAATAAATGTTGCTCAGATGAACAAGTGAAAGACTGCCATCCACCACTCCTTAAACTCCTGTGGCTCCCTATTACCTTCAGGATCAAACTCTTTTTAGCATTTAAATCCCTACACCATCTGGCCCCCTCCTACTTTTCCAGTCTCTCTACATTTTACTCCCCTCTATTCACTCAACAACCCAGTCTCATTGTCCTCGCCACTGCTCCCACATTTCCACTCCATCACTGAGATCTGGGCTTCTGCATCTGTGCCCCTTGCCTGGCAGGCCCTCCTTCCTCACTTCCCTGGCTCCCTTTACCACTCAGCTCAAATCCTACCTTCTCTAGAAAAACTTTTGGTCATTCCTCCCCTCTGCCAATGTTCCCCCCCCATATATACTTTCTGTATATATTTTGTATGTGCATATAGTTCTTTATGTTCTGTCTCTCTCATTACATTTCCATGTGAATTCCAAAGGAAGGCTTTTGGTGGGGGGTGGACTTTCTTAGCATCCCCAGCATTTAGCACAGTTCATGGTATGTAGAAAGTGTTTAATAAATGCTTATTGCCTTCTTGCCTGACCATAAATGCAGAGATTGGATTAGTGATAGGCCAAGGAAGCATCCTAAGCTATACTGCATTGGGGGTGAGTAAGGAATGCACCAAGAAACTCTTTTCAATAGAACTTCTTACAAATGCACATTTAGCATGCCAGAAAATCCCACTCTCCGCAGCAAACAGGAATTTATTTTGTGCTAAGGATTGGAAGTCAGAAGAACTGGATTCAAATACTAGATGTGCCCTTTACTACCTGAGTGACCTCAGACAACTCATTTAACCTTGTTTCTTTTTGGTAAAATGCAGGAGTTAGAGCCCTCCTGGCTTTCAACCTGTGATCTTGTCCCTTCTGGCCAAAGGCCTGGGATTATAACATCAACATGCACTTGTCATAGAAAAGCTCAAAGCTTCTGGGGAGATAGTAACATCCCCCCACCCTGACCCCCAAGGTCTTCAGACCTCGTCCAGGCTACACACATGCCTCATAACTAGAGCTGACAAGCCACGGATGAGGGCAAAATTCCTCCCTGGTCTCCCAACAAAGAATGCTTATTCTCGGCTCTCCTCCTCCCCACACATGCAGATGCCTACTGACATCACTGAGAGAATTTGCCCTAAATTTAGAGACTTTTCTCATTTCTCTGCATTGCAGCCTTGGTCTCAGGGCCAGAGCAATGACTGGAATAGCTGAGTCCCTGAATATTTTTGCGTGGTTCACGCAAATCACCTCCAAGGTGTGGGGAGAGAAGAGAAATGAGGATCTGTCATCCAGGGTAGTTTTAATTTAAATACTAAGCATTAAAATGAAAGTCAACAGAAAAACAGGGCCAGGAGAGGCAAGAGTTGGCTGTTCCATCAGCACCACCTTCTGTTTCCCAATTTCTAGTTTTTCTATTCAATCTCACCTCGTCTTTGGTGTCTTAAGTTTAATAAAATTGTGCCCTGAACAAATCCATCCACTGGCTCCTTTTTGAACACTCTGAGCACAATGGATAGCCTTGTGATTCAATGAATTGCCATTATTTCAGACGGCAGTTGCCAGCTCTTTTTATTAGGTTAATAACCCCCTCTGTTTACTGTCTATTAGATGGTCGCACAGTGAATTCAGATAATCTCTTAATCAACATGATTAAGACACCGTTGCTCTCACTCACATACTTCAACTTAGCTAATAATGGCCACCTTGGCTTCAAAGCACAGATAGAAGGCATTTAGTAAATAAACAGAATTAATGGTGAGCAGTAGCATGGAGTAGTGGGTAGAGAGCCAGGCTTAGAGCCAGGAAAACCTGAATTCAAGTCCTGGCCCTGATGCATGCTATCATCGTGACCCTGGGCAAACCACTGTATTGTCCTCTGGTGACTAGCAAATGTATGTACGTTGGTGAGGATTTGTGATCCATATTTTAAGTAGCTATAGACCTATAGAGTAGTTTAAACCTGGGGTAGCCTTGGTGAGGAGACCTAAGTGTGATTTATTGAATAGTTTCAGGTGTGTCTGACTCTTCATGACCCCATTTGAGGTTTTCTTGGCAAAAATACTGGAGTGGTTTGCTATTTCCTCCTCCCTCATTGTACAGATGAGGAAACTGAGGCAAACAGAGTTAAGTGACTTGCCCAGGGTCACACAGTAGGTTTCTGAGGCCAGATTTGAACTCAGGAAGATGAGTCTCCCTGACTCCAGGCCCAGCACTCTACCCACTGCACCACTTAGTAAGAGCTAACATTTATTTGTTGTAATATCTTAGTTACAAGATATTAGGGGCCAATAATATCTTTCATCTGCTCTTCACAATATGTAGTATATCTGGGTTGTTAGAGAGCTACCCACAAACTGCTTTTCTAAGGGCTTGGTATTCAAGACCCCTCCATATTCTCTAGGCTCCTGCAGCAGATTGATCCTCCTATTCATCTTTCCACTCTACAAGCCCCATGTTTTCCCACATCTGTGGGAACTAGCTTCTGCCAGTCCCTGAGCCCAGGATGCTCTCCTATCCATAGGGTATCCTCATCTCCCTCTCACCCATTGGTTGGTATAGTTTGGGTTTGGGAGTGGGGGTGTAGGGCAGGAACAGAGAAAGAGGCTGGTAATCCAATACTTATTGGAAAGTTTTAATATTATTTTATTTATTATTAATGAATAGTAATTATAGCAAAACCCAATTCAAATATCACCTCCTCCATGAGGACTTTCCTAAGCTCAACCTTCTTCCCTCACACAGCACTATGTATGCATCTCTCTGGCGTATTTGTCATGTAGAGTGTATCATCATTATCTGTGCATGTTTTATATCTCTGCTAGACTATAAGCTCCATGAGGGCAGGGACTATTTTATTTAAAGAGCAGGTCCAACCAAGTCTCTCTCCCTCCCTCCTTCTCTCTCTCCCTCACACACACACACACACACACACACACACACACACACACATACACACACACACACTCATTAAACTCCAACGGCTCCCTCTTACCTCCAAGATCAAATATAAAATGCTGTGTTTGGCATTCAAAGCCCTTAATAACCTTGCCCCTTCCTACCCTTCCAGTGTTCTCACACCTTACTCTTTGCCTCATAGCCTTCAATCCAGCAACACTGGCCTCCTGGCCATTCCAGAAACAAGATACTCTACCTCTCAGCTCAGGGTATTTTCTCTGGCTGTCCCCCATTCCTGGAATGCTCTCCCTACTCCACTTTATCTACTGACCTCCCTGGTGTCCTTTAAGCCCCATCTAAAATCCCTTCTTTTACTGGAAGCCTTCCCAAACACCTCCTAATTCTAGTGCATTCCCCAACTGCTAATTACTTCCTATTTATCTTATATGCAGCTTGATTTGTATATATTTTTGCATGTTCTCTCCCCCATTAGATTGTAAGCTCCTTCAGGGTAGGGACAGTCTTTTGCCTCTTTTTGTGCCCCCAGTGTTTAGCATCATCCCTGACACATAATAGATTCTTAACTTGTTAATGCTTATTCATTGATTGATTTAACCTTTTGTCTAGTACAACAGTCTAAACAAACCAGTTGCTTGATGTTTGTTGACCAACTGAATTGACTCTTTTCTCTTGTTGCCCTTGTTTCAAGATGGGAACCAGAAATACAAACGCTGATTGACTACCTGAGTGATGTAATAGAGAACAGGTCAGTCCTGCACGTAAAGTTCCCAAAGTTAACCAAGCCGAAGGAGTTTAATTTGACCATCCCAAAGCCCAGAGGCATTCTAGCTCCTGATGTACTTCCTGTTCTGAAGAAGCCAGAACCAGTAAGTATTTACTACTTTAGCAGTTCACATGAATGTTTATGCAGTCCTAATATAAGAGGATAAGGACTTAACTAGAAGAAAACCACTAATGGTCAACCCCTGCCTCCTAAGGAGGGGCTGGGATCTGATGTGTGCTTGTGATAGGCTCCTAGGGAAATGATGATCCCAGGGGAAAGCATAGAGCCCATGTTGTGATCCTAGACAGTCGGCAAGACATTACACAGGGTCCTGTCAAGCCAGAGTTCATAGGTTCATAGATTGAGTTCTGGAAGGAACCTAGAGATCACCTAATCTGACCTTTTCATTTTAGATATTATTGAATTAAGGCCCCAGGGCAGCTAGGTGGTACAGTGCAGGATAGAATGCCAGGCCTGGAGTCAGGAAGACTCAAGTTCAAATCTGGCCTCAGATACTTACTAGATGAGTGACCCTGGACAAGTCACTTAACCCTGTTTGCCTCAGTTTCCTCATCTGTAAAAGGAGCTAGAGAAGGAAATGGCAAACCTCTCCAGTATCTTTGTCAAGAAAACTCCCAAATGGGGTCACAGAGAGTCAGGCAGGACTGAAAATAGTTGAACAACACTGCTGCTGGTGTCATGGTCTGGCCATGGAGTTGGGACACACGGTCAGCTGGCAACAGTTTTGTCAACTCACTGTTACAAGGAACACGGGAGTCTCAGCCAAACAAAACAGAAGCAGAGGAGTCTAACTCAAAAGCTGCATTTTTCAGGACAGGATTTCTGAAGTACAAGTGAATGGTAGCTTTACGCTCATCAGCCTTGCATGCTTCATTGTATGAGGGCTCCCTAAGATGAAAATAAGGATTGTTGGGATTATTCGTGTTATGGACCAAAGTGTTTCTTTTAAGACTGCTGCTTGGTGTTTTCATATTGGTGTACTTAATAATCTAAGTGGATGACACCTCGAACAGGTACCCCGGAGCACCTATAACCATCCAAAAATACAGAAAGAACTGGGCATAATCAAGCAAAAGAATCGCCGAAGGGCAGAGGTAAGATACAGTCTCTTTATTTCTCCTCGTGCAGCTGCTAAGGAAAGTCTGTAGGGCATTAAGTCAACAAATGCAGTGGGACTGTTATTGAAGAGCTGACATTTCTAGGAGAGCCGTATAGCCGACAGAGTGCTTTTCTCCAATAGCCAAAGGAGTCGTCGGATTGAGAGTTGAAAGGGATTTTAGAGATCAGCTAGTCCCCTCCTTTTACAGATGAGTGAAAACCATGATCTGTAAATGAAGTAGCTCCTGACAGAGCTTAGATCTGAACCCAGGTCTCCTTACTGCAAATTTATTTCTCTTCCTACACGGCCTGTTGCTTCTTGAGGAAGTGAGTGTGTATGGCGATCCCATTTTACAGATAAGGAAAGTTCAGAAAACTGAAAGGATTTGTCTCAGGTAATGCCACTAGTGTGTTTTATGTCTAGATTTAAAACATCGGTTTTCTGGATTTCAGTCCAGTGTTCTTTCCATGAAACACCAGTGTCTCTGGTACAATCGCTAGTGCTGGTACATTCTCTAAGTCTGTTGACCACCAAAGCTGTCATTTATTTTAAACGCTTTGTGGTAGTAGCCCAAATATGAGTAAGTGGTTACTATCTACACTTGAACTTCACAGAAATCCCCCAAATGATGGATTTCTATCCGACATGCCTGCTAAGGTTTCTAAATTAAAACCCTGTACGTGATCATGCTACATGAGCCACAGACCAGGAAGACTGTCCTCTATTCTAATCACAGGACACTCAGAGCAAGGTTCATCTCACCCATATTTAATTAAGGACCTACTTAATCACTATGGAGCTGTATGCTAGGAATAAGTGGAAAGGAGGTCATATAAATAAATGGCTGTAATTGTTTACACCATCAGCCAAACAAGGCAGTTGATCTGTGGGAGAAGAAAGGCAGAGAATTCTACAGACAGCTCCAAGGTAGATGGCAGCTTTTCTCCCACTCGGAGGCTGCCTGATGGTAACTTTTTATAAAAGCAAGGAGAGCCGGGCCTCTCGGCTTCTATTTCAGGCTCTCCCACATTATACCACATTTGCAAAAGGAAAACGAAAGGTGGGCAATCAGAATGGTAAAGGGACTCAAGCGCATGTTTTATGAGGAGCTTTAGAAGAAGCTTTAGCTTGGAGAAGAGAACACTTGATGGGACCTGAGATTTTGTTGCTGTTCAGTTGTTTTCAGTGGCAAAGACACTGGAGTGGTTTGCCATTTCCTTCTCCAGTCCATTTTACAGATGAGGAACCTGAGGCAAACAGGGTTAAGTGACTTGCCCAGGGTCACACTGCTAATAAGTGTCTGAGGCAAGATTTGAACTTAGGAAGAAGAGTCTTCTTGACTCCAGGCCAGGCCCTCTATCCACTGCCACCTAGCTACCCTACTTGATAGATATCTTCATGTATTTATCCAGAGTTAATACAGGGGATAAACTATTAAGCTTGGTATGTTTAGTCCCAGAGGGAAGAACCAGCAGTGATGGGTGGAATTGCAAAGAGAGAAATTTATTCATATCAGAAAAACAAACAAACAAAAACCCACTTCTTAACAAATCAAGCTGTTCAAAAGTAGTAAGGACTGCCTTGGGAGGTGCAGGACTTCCCCCTTTTTTGAGGTCCTCAAGCTAGGGCATGTAGGTGGTGCAGTGGAGTACCAGCCCTGGAGTCAGAAGGACCTGAGTTCAAATCTGGACTCAGGCACTCACTAGCTGTGTGACCCTGGGCAAGTCAAGTCATGTCAGCCTGACTGATGGTAATTTGCCTCAGTTTCCTCATCTGTAAAAAGATCTGGAGAAGGAAATGTCAGACCACTCCAGTACCTCTGCAAAGAAAACCCCAAATGGGGTCCCGAAGAGTCGAACATGACTAAAATGACTCAACAACCATGGCAAACTAAAACTGATTAACCACTTGTTGCATATGTTATGGTAAGGATTTTTTAAATGTGTGACTTGGGCTAGGTGGACCCTGAGGTGCCTTCCAGCTCTCCAAAAAAACTGGGTGAGATGTTCTCATAGTGAAGCAATGTGACTATGGACCTTTGGTGTTCCTGGATTCCTTCATGTTGTGTGTGTCCCTGGAGAAGACCTTTGTGCCAGCCTGTGCTGTGAGTTGCCTAAGGCCTTGGGCACAGAGAACGTTGAAAGGTGTAACAGTGATAATGTTGTCACCCAGTTGATGATGGCTGGATTGTTGGCAATGCATTATGAGGCCTTCCCTATTTTCTTGGGTATGCCTGTGTCATAGGAAATTGGACCTTGGTAGCAATTCACATGACACTTACATAGCAACATTTCATGCTTAATTTTTAGCTTTAGATTTCTAATATCTGTACTCCATAGCAGTCACCATCACAGCAGTTCAGTACCTTACTGCAGCAGCTGTTCTCTTGCTCCTCAATACTACCTCCATACCCCATGACAAAGATATCCAAATGCATCCCCATTAAACCAGCCCCCTCTTACACCATTTCTCCAATTGTTCTTGACCTGCTGTCCATAGCTTCATGTTCCCTACTGCTATATGTGACTCTCCTAAGGGCTAGGGAGCTGAAATTTGGGGCCATGAAGCTGTGGATTGCCTCCGATAATATAATGGTCAGTATGCAGAAAGCTGTGCAGGGGAAGGAAATACACAGGTCAAGGCTGACAGCTCAGAGGTGGGTGGAGGGACCCAGTAAGGATGGGGTATGTATCCCTGGCATTTGGAAGTCTTAAGGGCCATGGATCAGGTTTAAGAGATGGGTGGTATTGGGACTACAGAAATCCAGGCACTCTGCAATCTTTTTTATCTTCTACCATCAAGAAGGCAAGAAGGCAGCAGCCACCACCAATAGTTTGACCAAGGGCACCAAGCTTCCTCCCATTCTGAGGCCTCCCTGCACTCAAACCAAAATACCACTCTATGACAGTCAGCTGACTGAGGTATTCCAGGGATGCTGTTCCAGCATAATCATTAGTATGAACTCTTGCCCTTCCGTTTCTAATGAGACCCTTCATAGGACCAAGTTTTTAGTTATTACCAGCTAGCTGGTTCATGACCACCTTTGGAGCTGGGCATCCCACACCCTTTTTTCGTTCATCTGGAAGCAGACCATAGGTCTCTCCCAGAATAGGGACTGAGGTCCTGATGATCTCTCCATGGCCCAGGAGCCCCTCGTGATCCTAGGCTCACACAGACTGGGTGCGATCCTAATAACCACAAGAAGTCCTTCTGTCTCATGGGCTCCTTGCTTCCACCCAGAGCTGACTCCAGGAAAATCTCCAAAGATAGCTCACCTTTTGCCTCTGTTTCCACAGACACAGGTAAAGAGGAGACGGGTAGACAGTGCAGATCTCCTAAAAGACGACATCTATCTCTCCCCGCACAAATGTAAATGGCAAAAGGGATTCATGGAAGTCTATAAACAGACACAGAAAACACAGAAAGCCTCACAGTAGTCTATGAGTTCACCTCAGAAGGACATTTAACTTGGAAGTGCCACCAGGACACCCCTTTGACATTTCGTGAAATACCTCTGTGCCACAGAATCCTGCACAGTCACTCCCACACTCATGATGCCACTCTGTGTAGACATAGACAGGGCTGCTGAATAAGCAACAACCTTCTCATAGAAACTCTCACTGTCTGAAAAATTCATTATAATAATAGGAGGTGGCAACATCTCAGTCTTTTGCCTCCTCACAACGTGGCTTTAACCCTAGAAGTTCCTCTGCTTGTAGGGCTTAATGGGTGATCGTCTGTCTCCAAGAAACACACTTAAAATGTTTCAGGAAATCCCCTTCTCCATAGGGGTTACCCTTAGGTCATTAAAAAATATATTTTGATAGCTTTTCTCCAATATAATTGGTCTCCTTTGTAATCCTATGTATTTTATTTTGTGCGTTAAAAGCATGATTCTGAAAAGCAGTATATAGGCTCTAGCAGACTGCCAATGTTACCCATGACCAAAAGGGTTAAAAACTTCTGCTTTAGAGGGGGCCCTAGAAGAACATCCAAACTCTTGACTTTGGACTGTCCACAAGAAAATACTCAAGGCTGATGTTGCCCAAGAAATCTCCCTTCGCTGGCTGAGAGACTACATCATTGGGTCATGATGCCTAGAAAATCAGAGGAGATTGAGGTTCAAGAACATTGTCCAAGAAACCTCCCTTCAGGCTAAATGAACATGCACATACCAACTTCTTGCTATGGACTTCTGCAAAATTCTCTTCTGGACCAAGCTGCTGCCATCTCATAGACTGGTAGGGTCCACTCTCTGATCTCTGACCAGTGCTCAGAGAGCTGGAGGCATGCACACAGCTCTCACATGTTTCTGCCCCAAGGCTGTCATGTGCCTACTGGAAGAATAACAATGTCTATGCATGGGCTTTTGAACCAGGAAAAGATAAAAACTGGAAGACTGAGCAAATCTGTCAGCTTACTTTTTCAGAAGCGAAAGAGAAGAAAGCAGCATCTCCTCCAAGAAGCTCTGGTCACCTCTATCCCCCACCTCCCTGGTCAGTGAGTCATGATAGAGACAGGCCCAGGCCCTGCAACCCAATCAGGAGCCATCCCACCCTCTCAACAAGACACCAGTGGGTATGTCCATCTACTCCATGGAGACAAAGGCTCACCTCCGTGTAAGTTCATCATGTCCAAATAACCACCTTGATCAGCACCCTTTACACACACGTGAGCAACTACAAGTAATAGAAGCCATAAGGAAGTGGCCCCTTGCAAGAGCTTCAGACACTGAAGCCAGAGAGGAGGCTCTGTTCTGGGGTCATGCTAGGAGCAGTGGTGCCACCAGCACATGGACAGGCAGGCAAAGGGAATTGGTAGAGGAAGGGTACAAGAATAATTTCATGATTTCTACCACTTTGCAAACCAACCCCACCCCAAGAGAAATTGCTAAATAAAGTGATTAGAAGGATAAATTGCAAGACTGGGATGAAAAATTAAGGAATAGGAAGTAGTCCTGCGTGAAACTAAAAAGCTGACACCCCTTACATAATGCCAGCTTCCCTCCCATATAAGCCATGAGCTGTTCTCTGCCCTGCCCCTGTACTTACCTTGGGAAGTGGCTTTCACCTCCAGCCGACAACTCCAGGAGAGTAAAGGCTTCAGTGGCACTCTGATGGCTACAGGGTTTTCAGAAGGTTCAGTTGGCAGAGGAGAACACACAGAGTGACCTTTTAACAGCAGCTAGTGTGTCCGTTTTTGTGCCCCCCCAAAAAGGCTGTTTTCACTATTCAAGTATCATAAATCATTATTCATTCCAAAGTGGAAAAAAAGCCTAGTCTCGTTATCTGGGTCACCATACTCCTTTTCAGGCTGATGGCTGCATCTCTGTGGCCTTCTCAAACGGTCCTGGAAATTTAAGATTTTGTTTTCCTGAGGAAATATGTCTGACTCTTTCATATGGGGAATGTGAAAAAATATTACTCTTTATATGTTTATAGCAGTTTTTTACATGCTCCCCATGTTGTGTGCAGAGCACTGTGGTGAGGGATACATAGGATTCTTGAGCTACAAGTTATCTTAGAAGTCATCAAAGAAGTCTAACCTTCTAATAAATAATAATAGAATAAAAGAGAAGGCAGGATACAGAAGAAAGAAAAAAAAAGAAAGCCTCCGAATTCCAGGGCAGAAGACCTGAGTTCAATCCAAGCCCTGCTACTGATCTGACTCTAATGACTGTGGGCTTCAGTTTCCTACTCTGAAAAGGAGGGAAGAAAGGGTTGGCCTAGATTATGTAAAGGCCCCCTTCCAGCTCTCTAGCTATGTATAATCCTGTAAACACAATTCCAAACCATGGGCTTAGTACCCCAAAACAGAGAGTTAAGAGAGAGAAAGTAAAGCAAGGCAGATTTATAAGCGGGAAATTCAGTAAGAAGGGTAGTCAGGGATGATAGTCAGGGAGACAGGTCCACTTGGAGCCCTGGGTAGAAATGGGTGCCCCAAATCTGGCGGAGTTTTGTGGGGTTCTTATCTGGGTCAAGCAGGAACATGCTTTGGGGGAATGTAGAGCAAGAAGGCTGGACCTAGTCTACTGATGAAGGTTGGAAAGCGGTCCTGATTGATTGAGGATTATAGCTGTACACTGCATTACTCCCAAAAAAGCAAGCATTGTTTACGTAGGGCTTTTAACATTTCACAGACCACTTCACATGTCATCTCATCAGGTCCTCAAAACAATCTGGGAGGTGGGTTCTATGATTATCCCCATTTTGCAGATGAGAAAACTGAGGCTGAGAGCAGTTAAGTGGCATGGCCAGAGTGACTCAGCTAGTGATAAATGTCTGGACACCATAAACCTCACCAAGGATGGGCTAGTTGGACAAGTACACACCAACATCAAATGCAGCATGGAATCCAATCAGGAAAAGGGCAGAAATGCTAAAAATCCCTTCCCTGCACACCAGCCCCAGCTGAAAAAACACGTAGGCCTGTGTATTGTCCTGTGTCCTCCCTCCAACTGGTAAAGCCTTAATAGTATAAGGGAGACTGTAGACACGGGAAAAAAAATCTGTGATAATAACCCAAATAAAACATGCAAATGAAAAATGTCAGAGGGCCTTGACTTCAAATTGCAGCTCCCAGCTGGAGGCCTTCAGATCTTCCTAGGCTCATCCTTTCCCCTCCCTGTCCTCCTCACTCCACCCCTACTCCAAACCAGCCTGTTTTCATAATGTTCTCATGCTACGTGCAGAAACTGGCTGATTTTCTGCCAGTGGGAATCATACAGGAGACAGAATGCATCACTTTAGATAATCAATCTGAGGCTCCAAGCTATAAGTCAGGTCTAGTTCAGGGCCGAGAAGTTGTCATCCCAGACCCCCCAGATGCCCTCCCCAAACGATAACACTCTAGTACTGCAGGATTTTTTATCCTTGAAGGGGAGCAAGGCCTTTCAGACCTAGTCTCCCAAACCAGGAAAGCAAGGAGCCTACACAGAGTGCTAATCCAAAAAATAAAATAAAATAAAGGTCATTGTGTTCCTGGCAGCATGTCCTGCATCAGATGCTAGACCGAAAGTGATGACATTAATTCTGAATTTAAATTCCAAAGGCAGTTGACCATCTCCTCAGGGCAGGCAAGTCAGCTGACCTGAAAACCACCTTGCATGCAGACTAGAATGGGCAGAGAGCTAAAGGAAAAGGTATCTAGTAGGACCTGGGAGCTCCCTCATCTATAGCATTAGTTTTCAAAGTAGACTATTCTGGTAGCAGATGTATTTTTCTTTCCTAGTCCCATTATTTATGTAAGGAAATTCCTAGTGAGGAAATTTCGTATGCTAAAGTGAATCAGCAATTGTTCTGCAGTTTGAGAGGGCTGCCATGGACACCAAGAGGTTTAGTGACTTGTCCAGGATCACACAGCCAGTATGTGTGAGGAGCAGAAAAGGGTATTTTTAAAAAATTTGTCTTCATTTTCAGTTCCAAATTTTCTCCTTCCATCCATCCCCCACTCATTGAGCAGGCAAGAAATAATATGCCCATATATGAAGTCATGCAAAACTTATTTCCACATTAGCCACATTGCAAAAAAAGGCAATGAAAATAAATGAAGGGAAAAAATGCTTCTGTCTGTGCTCAGAGACCATTAGTTCTCTCTTTGGAAGTGTATGGCATTTTTCATTGAGGCCTTTGGAACTGTTGTGGATCACAGTATTGATCAGAGCAGCTAAGGCTTTCACAGTTGATCATCATTATAATATTGCTGTTGTTATGTTCATTGTTCTCCTGGTTCTGCTCACATCACTTCAGATCAGTTCATTATAAGTCTTCCCTGGTTTCTCTGAAACCATCCCCTTCATCATTTCTTACAGCACAATAGTATTCCATCACAATCATATTGCATAACTTGTTCAGCCATTCTCCAGTTGACGAGCATCCCCTCAGTTTCCAATTCTTTGCTGCCACCAAAAGAGCAGCTATAAATATTTTTGTACATATGAGTCCTTTTCCACTTGCCACCAAATAGATGTATGAAAATGTTTTGGTGTGTGATACCAAAGGTCATCCCCCTTCAATGAAAGCCATGAATAGAAACATTTTAAAGAGCCTTAATAAAATCAGATGATGAACTTCCTGCAACCACATTAAAACCACCATTAAAAGAAGAAAACATGAAATTCCATTCAACAACCTCTGTTAAGTGACTACTGTGCTCAGAGCTGAGGATACCCAAGTAAACAGGTAGTCCTTGCCCGTGAGGAGCTTACAAAGTAATTGGAGGGAAAAGACTACACAAATAACTCTAACAAGAGAGAGTGGGATTAGTGCAAAGGAGAGGTCCTTAAGAAATGTATTTAAGAAACATTTAAAGGCAGCTAAGTGGCACAGTGAGTAGAGCACCGGTCCTGGAGTAAGGAGGACCTGAGTTCAAATTCGGCTTCAGACACTCGACACACTTACTAGCTATGTGACCTTGGGTTAGTCACTTAACCCCAATTGCCCTGCCTTCTCCCCTCCAAAAATAGGAAAAAAGAAACAATTAACTGAGGACCAAAGGCATCAGAGAAGTCTGCCTGAAGGTGTTATTACCTGCACTGGGTCTTGAGGGAAGGGATGGGGCCTCAACACAACAGAAGTTAGACATGGCAGGCAGGAAGAGAGTCATAAGAGTTTCCCTAGAATTAAAAAGCACCTTGGTGGGAAAGCTGGAACATGGCCAGAGGAGGGCAGTGAACAGAACGGTGGGCAGTGAACAGAATGGTAAAGGAACTGAAAACAACTTAGGACGATTCTTTGAAAAAACTGGGAATATCTAACAGGAGGAAGAGAAAACTTACTTGGTGAGAAGGGAGAGGGAAGGACATAGTAACTGCCTTCGGGTATTTGAAGGGCTGGCACATGGAGAAGGGAAATGATAATTCCATCTGTCCTGCATTGTCCAGGAGGACAGAATTTAGGAATAGTGGGTGGAAATTGTAAGGTGGTAAATTTCAGCTTGATAAAAGGAAAAATGCTCCAACAACCAGAGTTATCCAAACATGCAATGGCTGCTTTGAGAGGGTAGTGAGTGTGATGCAAAATGGAAACCAGTCTGGATTTGGCATTAGAAGAGCTGGGTTTGAATCCTTAATGTACCAGTTAGTCCTAATGAGACCTTGGAAAAGTTCCCCTCTTTAGGCCTTCGTTTCCTCAACTATAAAATGAGAGAGTTGGAGTAGGGGGCTTCTAAGGTCCTCCTACTATCTGTTTTGCATGTGTCCTATACCTGTACATATATGTACCTATGCACATAGCATATAGACACGTGTTATTTTCATCCTTAGAATGTAAGGTCAAGGGCTATTCGGCATTTGTCTTTGTATGCCCAACATTCAGTACGGTGCCTGACACTTCATAAATGGCTTGGTGTTATTTTTCTTCTTTATTGATTTGGTTGATTGAGGTAACTATGTACAGATGCCTTAAGAGTTGGTCAGTTCTACCTCATCTTCCATTTTCTGACTCAGGAGCCTGGATTTTAAATCAAAGGACCTGGATACTGAGTCCCACATTTTCCTGAGACTGCAAACTTTGGCCTGTCACTTCTCCTCTCTGACCCTCAGTTTCCTCATCTGTAAAGTGAAGGGACTGGATCAGGTGACTCTTTTAGCTCTGAATCTGTGGTCCATGTTTCTTGGATCATCTGTGCCCAACAAATCCTAATGCTTTGGCATGAACCGGCTACAGCAGCATTCATCATTAGATCCAGCCTGCCTCCCTTGTCCTTGAAGGTGTTCTACTTGGGTTGGTTCCCAAATTGTATTTTTTGAACTGTCTGCACAGCATTTTGTAGCAAACGATTAACTCTCTCCTTGTTCCAGGCTTCATTTCCCTATCTCTATTGTTTCAACCATTAGCATTCTTAGGGAAAAAAAGAGCTTCATCCTACATTTGCTAAAAGGGGCTTGACTCAATGGCAACAGGCCAGTCTAGATAAGCCTTCTTTACCCAATTGCTAGGGTCCCACGGTTACTGATTGCAAGGGTCCTGAGACTTCTAACCAAACCCCGGGAGGAAACAGAGAAGAGTTCAGAAGGTATCATCAAGGATGCAGTTGTCACTGACCTTGTACCATGGTCATCATTGACTGCCATTTTGTGCCTAAGACGTACTGAAACTTACAGCACAGTCCAACATACAAGACTCCCTCCCCCAGACTCCTCTCCACCTCCCCTCCCCATGGAAAAACACACATGGAAAAGCCATGCAGAGAAGCCATGTCTAGACGTGCATTGCTGTACTGCAAAGACATCTAACTTGTTCTTCCTTTCCCTTATTTCAAAACCCATACCTCTGACTAGAGTGTAATGGGCTAACCTAAAACCAACCCAGAGACCTGTGTACTTCCAGTGCAGCTAGGTGACCCAGTGTACTGAATGGGCCTGGAGTCAGCAACAGTTGAATTCAAATCCAGCCTCAGATACTTATTAGCTGCATGACCCTAGGCAAGTCCCTGTGTAACCTAGTTACTTCAGTGTCCTCCTCTGTAAAATGGGGATAATCAATAAACATTTATTAAGACCTTATTATGGGCCAGGCACTGAGCTGGTGATACAAATGAGAAAGAAATAGTCACTGCCCTCCAGGAGTTTACATTCTAATAGTAATAGTACCTACCTGCCAAGAGTTGTTGTGGGGGTCAAATAAGATAATACTAGCAAAGTGCTTTGCAAACCTTAAAGTGCTGCTTAAATGGTAGCTATTATTATTTATACGTCGCTTTCTGGAAGCCTTAAATGAGAAAGAGGCTGGTGCACTCTTTAATTCTTGGAAGCCAGCACTGCCTTGTTGCCCCTGCAAATCAACTTCCCTGCCACCCTGATTATGGTAACAGAAAATCCTTCATTAATACGCTCCTGGCTCTGTGTGACCTCGGGCCAATCTCATCTTGGCCAATTATGCTGGCAATTTGGTGAGCTGGCCTCTGAGGGAAAAGAAACAAGGTATGAGGCAGAATCCACACAAGTATGAATGACAAGGCCAGCCTGGGCCAGGTCCCAGGGTTGATTTCTTGGGATGGGACAAGATTCAAGGGATTGATGAGATGATAGAAAACTGATTGATGATCAAGAGTAGATACTCAAGCTAACAGGCAAAAGTACTGGAGAAGTACAGGATGTGAGATACCAGAAGAGGAAGGGGAGCCTGTCAATCTGATGAAAGCTATCTTCCCCAGAGTTTCACTTTCATTGTAAGTGTTCCCACTTCACCCAGCCTGTAGTGATGTGCCCACACCAGCTCCCACACCATCTCAGGCTGGCTCTGCTATGCCCACTCTGGGCTCAGCCAGCTAAGCTTGGGCAGGTTTATCCCAGGGGGAAGCAATGGAATGTGTGAGGGCTGTGAACCAGCACAGGTGTGAATAATCAGAGCTCATTTAATAGCAAAATCCTGTCACCTGCTCCCCAAATCTGAAGCGGACCAAAGCCGCCATGGAGAGAGAAGAAGCTACGGTGGCTGTCTGAGGGACTTGTGGGTTGGCAAGAAAGGCCCCAACATCAGCAGGCCCAAGGCGGCCCAAAGAGCCCCAAGAAGCATGGAGCAAGATCATTAGTTCCCTGGGACTGTTGCAAAGACTGTATTATTAATAACAGTGACAATAATAACAAGAACATGAGGGGCTTCAGCACCCCCACCCATAACAAAAACAACTGACGTTTCTATGGTACTTTATGGTTTACAAAACACTTCACTCGTGATAGCTCATTGTAAACCCACAACTCCTCAAAGGGACCCAGGCAAGAATTGTTATCCCTGTGTTATGAATGAGTAAACCGAGACCCAGAAAGGTTAGGTGATTTACCCACAACCACACGGGATGGAATGGCAGATCTGGGAAGGTGCCAGACTAGCCCTGAAAGGACAAAAACACCAGATAATTTTTCCTCGAAGATCATGTGGCAGGCATGAGGCCCTGGCTTCTTCCTGCTTTCCAATTTTTCACAGGGAGAGTTGACAGGAAGTATATCATGCTCTGTTGTTACTTTGAAAAGTAATTTCAGTGAAGGAAAATTATCTCTCTCAGGCCTTGGAAAGGGGCTTTAAAATGCCTGTTGTGAAATGTAAGGAAGTTATAAGAATTGTAATGGGTAGCCAGACAATGAAGAGAGAAAATCAGACTTGACTGAAGGGCCTCAGGCTGCAGAAGTAGTTTGAATATGAAAGGATAAAACCACTGGGAGGTCAAAGCTGCCACCTGCCATATTTTGCAGAGAAATCTGCTTACTACTGTGTCAGAAAATGTGACAGAGGATGGGGACAGCATTTGCTGAAGAAAGATCCCATCTGATAGAGAAGCAAGTCTCAGACCCTGGCAGTTACTAATTAGGGCTATCAACAAAATACACCAGTTTGTTTCAGCAAATAATCGAACTTGACTGCTTTATCAAATAATAGATAAGACTTGTTAACAAAGAACACAAACTCATAGAACTAGGAGAGACCTTAGCGATTCACGAATTCTTAGCCTGGAGTTCATTGACACTGCAAGGGTCTGAGAATAGATTGCAGAAGAATTAGATGAGAAAAAAAATTACGTCTTTATTTTCACTATTTTCACTAACATCTAACTGAAATTTAGCATTTCCTTTGATCACAAATGTCACTAACAAACTTGATTCCAAGAAAGGGTCCACAGGTTTCCCCAAAATGCTGAAAGGATCTGTGACACACACACAAAAAGATTAAGAAGCCCTGATTCAGCCCAACCCTTTTATTTTATAGATCAGGAAAATGAGGCCCAGAAAGGGAGAAGGTGCTTGGCCTAAGGTCATAAGAAAATGAAAAAAGTTTACTGTGCAAGTTTTTCTAAAACTGTCTCTTTAGTGAATACATACTGAACTTTCCTCTAAGGAAGGAACACCTAATACTTGGGGCTGATATCCATTAGTAGAATCTCAGCAAGAGTATCAGAAACAAGGTTTATGAGTGTGGACAAATCTGGTTTTTTAAAAAGCCTGTGAACCTAGTTTCTATTTGGAGGGGGCTGATTGGAGGGGGAAGGGAAGGCAATTGAGGTTAAGTGACTTGCCCAAGGTCACACAGCTAGTAAGTGTTAAATGTCTGAGCCTGGATTTAACTCAGGTCCTCCGGACTCCAGGACCAGTACTCTATTCACTGTGCCACCTAGCTGCCACCCAATCCTAGTTTCTAAAAAACAAAAATACCTGTACTCAGTAATTGCAAAATAATCCTCAAAAGAGGAAAGCTTTAGGGGCCATGAATGTAGTTCCCAAAAACCAGGGGAAAAAGAGATTTAAATGCCTCTGAGAAGAGATGAGCAGTGCACCGATTTGACATTTAACCTCACTTAAAGAGAAAGCCAGCTAGTGAAAGAGTCAAACCCTGGCATTGCTGGGAACTCCATTCAAAACCCATTGTTCAGGATTCTGAATAGGCCCTCTGTTGGCCTTCTTATGGAAAATACCAGTCATTATTTAGCACTGGGTGACAATTCCTGTACACTTCTGTACAAGCCCATGGTCTCATGAATTCTGCTGAAAGAAGCCTGGACATAGTCGACCCCACCCTGACCACAGCAGCATTTTTGAGCAGGGATGGGGGTTTGGGGGTGGGGCGGTAAGAACTATTAGTAACTGCCACATAAGGTCTGAGACTTTGGGGAGAGAAACCAAGCCAAACAAATGGTCAGTTCTGAGGCATTCCCTACATTTCGATCCTCTGATCTATCAGCTCAGACTCTCCAGCCTCAAAATCTGCTTTGGGACCAGTCTTTCCTCCTCTCCTCATAAAGCTCCTTGGATGGATCTTGGCACTCTGTAGGCTCCTTGGACCAGCCTAACCTGGCTTTTCAGTTTCTGCTGGTTCTTCTCCCTACCTAAACCTCTTCACCCCTTCTACTCCTTTCTGGAGCTTGGATATTTGCTTAAATACCTATGGGTTGGCTCAACCTTCAGCAGGAAATGAGAGACATCAAATAACCTCAGTTCCTACAATTCTACAGAATCATGGGATTTCTAATGGGGAAGAGTCTTTGTGGGGGTTTCTAGTTCAATCCCCTCCTTTTATACATGAAAAAACTGAGGTCTAAAGAATTGCGGTAATTCACACAAGGTCCCATCATTCAACTGAACTACTCTCATTAAGGTTGCCACCAATCTCTTCATTGCCAACTCTTGACAGCCCTTTTTTAGTCTTCATCCTAATTGATCTCCCTGTAGCCTTTGACACTGTAGGCCACTCTCTCTTCCTGGATACATGGTCCTCCCAGGGTTTTTGTGACCCTGCTCCCTTCTGGTTCTCCTCCTTCAGTGGTGTACAAAATAAATGGGGGAAAATTTAAATAATTAAATCTATTAACATATACAGTAAACCTTTCAAACTTTCATGTCTTTTAAAAATATACAGTGTTCTCACTTTTCTACAGTTATTTGATGTGTACGATTGACATTGACTTCACAAGATTTTGACGCATATTCCTTAAGTTCTCTATCATGAAATCACATACTACATTGGCTATTCAGTATACTTCTAATAAACAGTCTGTTTTCCCAAGTCTAGTCTTAATTATAGGTTTTAAGCGGGATTTAAATAGGCTGTTTTCCCATCAAAGAAGCATAGTTATCCTCATTTCTTGGATAAATTTCTTAAATTTTCATGATAGGTAGTATGATATGAGGCCATGTTGTAGTAATCTATCTCCATATGGGAATTCCTATCATTCCCAAGAAATTCTACTTCTCAGTCTATCAATATATTTATTAAAAATCATCTTTCCTTCAATGGGGAAGAATTTGGAAGTAAAACAATCCCAAAACATTTTGGGGTGGAATTAATGAAGATGCCTAGATGTAATAGGCTCACTTGGACTTCTGATAATGGTTTTAGTATATAGCCTTGAACAAAAAATGAATTTCATCAGTAAAAATTAAATTAAAGTTAAAAAATTATTTTAATAACCTTGGATTCTCCAGTTTTTAAGTACTGTCTTGCCCATGACAACCATTTTTTCTTCCTTATAACAATGACTAATAGTTGTGGGTTTTTTTTTCTTCACTGTTTTTGTCACTTTTCTTCCAACATTAAGAAGCCTATATTGCACTATGGAAGAATCAATACAACCCTGACAGGCACCAGATCTCTCAAAAGGTCTTTGAATATTTTCTGAGAATCATTTAGTTTCTTCTGCTGCAGTACTTTGTCGATTCTTTACATTGCTTTTTGTTTTCAGTGACACTTGCCTCTTTGCTTTGGCATGACTGATCTTGTTTCACTGTGGACTTGAATGAGCCTTGAAATGCTTGACATTCCCATACCAACAGCCATAGCAATATCTCTAACAGTCAATGAAGTGTGCTCTTTAAAAACTACAACTTTTACACACTTCCTCAGAGAAATATCCATTCTAAAACCCACAAAATTAAAAGAAACTTTAAGAAGTTTCCTTGCTCAAGAAACTTCAGTGATCCCATATTGTCTCTAGGAAAACAAACAATCCTGTTTGTCATTAAAAGCCTTTGAAGTCTGACTCCAACCTATTTTTCCAGATTTTCTATTACTCTCCCTCAGACACTCCACATTCCAGCTAAGTTAGCTAACTTATTTTTATCCCATACACAACATTCTTGTCTCCCACCTTTATGCCTTTGCCCAGGCTGTCCCTGATACCTGGAACATTCTCCTCATGCCACTTTTCTGGAATCCCTAGTCTTCTTAAAAGCTCACCTTAAGTGCTACCACTTACAAAAGGCATCTCCTCATCCTGCCAGTTACTAATGCTCTGCCCTCACCAAAAAAACCTCTTTGTATTTAATTATTTGTGTACATGCCATCTTCTGTCAGCAGGATACAAGCTTCTAGAGGAGTAGGACTGCTTGGTATTTACTGCCAGAGTCTCCCAGAACATTATCCAGATCTGTGATTCCATTGATGTAGGAAACATCCAGTGATGAAACTCTCTCTACCAAAGTAGCACCCACTCTTTAATGTGTAGGCTTGGTTTCCCAGGCCTCAGAGAGATTAAATAATTTGCTTAAAGCCACACAGCCAGTATGTATCAAAGGTGGAGGTTCAACCCAGAACTTACCAACTCATCTCTACGTTGACTATTCCAGACTGCTTCTTATCTAATAAGTGCTTAATAAGTGCCTGTCAAATTGAGTTTAATTTAATTTAATTAAACACAGCTGGGGGGTATTGACAGCCATAGTGTTGAGTGGGAGCTAACCCACAGACTACCCTTCATTGAAACTCAAGTAGCATTGGAGTCAGATTGCGAAGAGCTTTCTATGAGACCCTTGGGCAAGAGATGCTGCCCCAGAGACTGAAAATGAGCTTATGGCTTCTTATGGCAAGGCCAGTCCCTGCCCAACTAATCTTATTTGCTTTGTGAACAGCGTTACTGAACTGGTAGAACAGGGGGATGCTGTTCATATCATTTACCTAGATTCTGGCATAGGGATTGATTTAAAAAAAAATCTCTCATGTTATTCTAATGGACAGTATGGAAAGATGTGGGCTAGACATTAGTAAAATTAAGTGAAATCACATCTGCTTGAATGGTTGGACCCAAACAGTAGGCCATTCATAAGCTACCATTGGCAGCTAGCAAGACAGTGGATAGAGTATTAGGCCTGGAGTTAGGAAGATCTGCATTCAAATCCAGCCTCAGACACTAACTTGTGGTGTGACCTTGGGCAAACTGCCTGCCTCAGTTTCCTCCAATGTAAAATGGGGATAACAGCACCTACCTCACAGGGTGGGGTGTATGGGGTGTTCTGGAGGACTAGCACCTCTGGTGTGAGGGCTTGCTGAGCTCTTCTCAGGGCTTCTTGTCCACCTTTCATTCCACCTTATTCACTCAACTTTCACCCATGACTCTAAGAAGCTGAGCATGTATAGCAGCCACCCCCTGGTAAATCATCTCAGCAGATAGGCTAAACCAGGTTAAGGGTAACCCAGAGGCCTCAAACCCAGTTACTTAGGGAGATGTCTCCCCCCTGCATGTGAAGACTTCCCCCAGAGGAATGGGCAAGTGAGAATAATTTGTTCCAACAGCCATGAAGCAGGCACTGTGGAGTGCTGAGAGCTTAGACATTGAAGATGCCAAGGTCATCCACTGCAGCCCAGGCCATTGCCAGTCATCTCGACTCTTGTCCTGCCTCCGGACTTGGAGAGAGTAAGGCTAATGACTGTACAACTCTGCCTCATTTAAATCCAATTCAAGCATAAGTCAAGACATTACCTGTGATGTCACTGGTCCTCTTCAGAAAGGAAGGATATAACAACCTCACAGGGTTGCTGTCAGGATCAAATGAGATAATATTTGTAAAAAAAAAAATGCCTAGCACAGTGCCTGGCACTTATCAAAGGTGCAGAGTTCAATGAATGAATTAATGGTTCATTCATCATACACTGAACGATTCTAAGTCAGTTTAGAAGGAAGTCTCCAGTGGATTGCCCCAGGGATCTGTGCATGGCCTTGAGCACTCTTAATGACTTAAATAAAGATATAGAGGGCATGCATGTCAAATTTGTGAAGGAAACAAAGCTAGGAAGGAGAGCTAACATGCTGAATGACTAAATCAGGATCCAAAAAGATCTTGACAGTGTAGAATACTGGATGGATCAAATAAGATAAGATTCAATAGGAATAAGCCAAATTTTACATTTGGGTTCAAATAATTATCTTCACAACGAGAAGATAGGGGAATAGTGGCTGGACCAGAATTCATCAGAAAAAATTTAAAAGATCTGGGGATCCTGAAAGACTGCCAGCTCCATGCAGAAGCCAAAAAAGCCAATGCTACATTAAAAGAAGCATAGCCTCCAGAGATAAAGAGGTGGCCTTCCCTTTCTACTCTACTTTGGTCATGCTGTGGAGTAGCATGTTCACTTCTGGATACCACATTTCAGGAAGGACATTGAGAAATTAGAGTGAGCAACCAGGATGTTGAATGGCCTCAAGGTCCTACCTTATGAGGAGTGGGTGAAGGGAGTATTGGGGTTTTAGCTTGGAAAATAGGAAGTTTAAGGGGGACAAAAGAGGCTGTTTCTAGAAGGAAGAGGGACCAGACTTGGCCTCAGAAGGCAGAATTAGGAACCGTGGTTAGAAAGTGCAAAGAGGCAAATATAGTCTAGATATCAAGGAAAACTTCATAACAATTGTTGTTCAGTTGTGTCTGACTCTTTGTGACCTCATTTGAGGTTTGCTTGGCAAAGATCCTGGAGTGGTTTGCCATTTTCTTCTCCAACTCATTCTACAAGTGAGGAAACTGAGGCAAACAGGATTAAGTGACTTGCCTAGGGTCACATAGCTAGTGAGTGTCTGAGGCCAGATTTTAACTCGGGAGGATGAGTCTTCCCAACTCCAGGCCTGGGCACCCTATCTACCAGGCCACTCATGTGCCCATATAACAATTAGAGCTCACCAAAAATGGAATGGGCTGCCTCGGGAGGTCATGGATTCGTCTTCACTGGAAGTCTTCAACCAGAGTCTTGATGACCACTTGTTGAGTTTCTAGTAGAGCGTTTTGTGGTGTTTTCCTCTGGTATGGGTTGGACTTGATGGTCACTAAGATGCCTTACACATCTGTAATTCTGTGAATTAGTGTTGCTAAAGACTTTTGAGCAGGAGACAGATGTTTCATGGTCAGACCTAAAATCGGCAAGATAATTTCACCTAGAAGTTCTTCTTCTTGCTTTTTTCTACTAATTACAGGCAACTTCAGAGTTCAAGAGATTGGTGTCCTCCATAGGCACCCTCATACCCCATTTCCACTGGATCCATTATCTGAGTACAGAAGCAACTGAATTGTGGCAGATCTGAGCCCCAAAATCAAGTTTTAGAACTACAAGTCCAATGTTGTTCATATGGCCCTACTCTTGTCTCCCCTACTGAAAATTCTAGGCAAAAATAACAGTAGCTCAGATATGTAGCACATTAAAATGTGTAATGCATTTATTAGAAATTATTTCTGTGTGTGGTAATTATCACTACTTAATTAAAGAGGCCAAATATATACCAACAATTCCACCTTTCAGTTGAGTCTTCCATGGCAAGAGGGATGATGTAAGGAGCCAGAGCTAGAATGAGGTCCATTTTAATTTTGGTACACTGGTTCATTTATATTTTTCATTATTTCTAATAGTTAAACATCTTAGTATGTTATAGTTATACAGAGACAAACAGATATCATTGTAGTATAACATGTTTATAGATGTTCTTGTTTTTATCTCTAGGCATTACTCCTGGAAGCAAACATGGCTACATATAGCTGTGCAGTCACCAGACCAGAAAAAAGAGAGGAATCAGAATCGGTAAATCAAATTTATCAATCAACCTGTAAACATTTATCATGCACCTGCTAAATCCTACCCCATTTTCTGTATTATATCATTACAGAGTAGATTTGAGGTGTTTTTTTTAAAAGTCAAAACAATCTTTTTGTGTAATACTGAATTCTACCCAGTGGTCATCCTTAGAGGAGTCACATGGCCAAGTTGAATCTGAGCATCATTGGTATATATGTCATACCCTGGGGATAGAAGGACCAGCACTTGTCATAGATATGGAAATCCCCAGGGCAGGGGCAGAAGCAGGAGAGAGAAGGATAATTCCCCCCATGTCTAAAGGGTAATAAGACAGGAAATAGAAGGAGGCCAAAGGAATCCATTACCAGAAAGACTGCAGGATACCAGCCCCCAAGATGCCAAAATGAGGTGTGGTTGGCCAGAGTAACTAAGGGAATCTAAGAAACTAAGGGCATCTGCCAGGGATTGGAAAGCTAAGGCAAAGGGAGTACAGGACAATGACCACTTTATCTAATCCCCAGCTGCTTGCCCAAGCTTAGATCTTTTAATTCTGGACACATGTACACCCTACCATACATGGCCCTGAGGAGTTCTTGAGGAAGTTCTGGTGTCTCCTGATGACTCAGTCATCCCCTGAATCTCAGGATTGCACACATATGAGGGTACTTTCTCTTTCCTGGTTAGACTTGGTGGGGTCTCAGAACCATATTCTAAGCATAAGTCTACCCAGAGTACCATGAAACTAGCTTTCTTCATTACCCTGTTGTCCCTATTAATGGATGCCCTCACAATCATACATAGACTATAGACACACACCCTATCCAGGATGCAAAGGAGGAAACACATCCCCTCCTGCCCCCCAAACCAGTGCCCAGGGCTCTGGCTCAAGCAGAAACCGCCAAACTGAGTTGGGCCAGCCACTGCAAAGAGGGACAGATTGCCTCCACAGAATAGACCCCATGCTTGATCCTTGCAAATGACTCCTTCAGAAGCTGGGGTAGCAGCTGGGGCACAAATAAGCAGTGAAGAGGAGCCCCTCAAGGCTGCCACAGTGTGGTTTCATCTGGACAAGAGGGGCGGCTCCCCTGCAGGCCCAGCTATTGAGGAGAGGTGAGAGAGCCACCATTCACAACCCTGGAAGCTAAGTCCTACAGCATGAATCTTCCTGCTGTGGATTGATGGTTCTGCAGTGTCTGGGACCATGCCAAGCTGTTCCCTTTGGGCACTCCCATCTTCTGTCAGTTTTGTGGCAAAGCCCCAAGGTGGCAAAAGACACAGGAAATAAATTCATCTGAGTGTAGAAACTCACACAGAGTGCCAGGCCTCAGGTTTTCATCATCACACGAACAAATCAATTGTTAGGAACCAGGATTTGGGGAGAGACCATATATCTTTAGGAGTCTGGCAAAGCCTGGAATTGCTTTTGATCCCCTTTGAGCATCCTGACATACACAGACTATGCAGGATTTCAGGCTGGATTCGCAGATGACTTGTTTCTAGCTGGAGATCTCTTCCTATGTCTTGTTCCTTAATTGTCTCTTTATTATAGGACCCCTATTGCTGTATTCATTCCTTTGACAAGGAGATACTGCCATAGACTTCCAGCTCGGGCTGAATCCTGGTTTCATCCACACAGCCCTCCACTACGTTGGTGGTGATGTGTGTGTAGGCTGTTCTTTCTAATTTGTGATTCCTACTTGATAGCTGGAGGCCTACAAGTAATGTCCTCAGATCACATACCTTCCATGGAAAAGCTCTATGTTCAGTCAAGGCATGACTTTGGACACATCGGGCTAGTGGCTTCCTTTTCATTTCTGTTTGTTTTTTTAACTCCTCTAGGGGTTATCTTTATTTTATTTTATTTTATTTTATTTTATTTTTTGGTGGTACATGCCTTTATTTTTTTTTAATTTAAATTTATTTATTTAAACATATTTGGTTTTCAGCGTTGATTTTCACAGCAGTTTGAATTACAAATTTTCTCCCCATTTCTACCCTCCCCCCCACTCCAAGATGGCATATATTCTGGTTGCCCTGTTCCCCAGTCAGCCCTCCCCTCTATCACCCCCCTCCCCTCTCATCCCCTTTTCCCGTCCTTTCTTGTAGGGCAAGATAAATTTCTACACCCCATTGCCTGTGTATCTTATTTTTTAGTTGCATGCAAAAACTTTTTTTTTGTTTTTGAACATCTGTTTTTAAAACAAATTCTCTCCCCTCTTCCCTTCCCACCCACCCTCCCTAAGAAGTCGAGCACTTCAACCTAGGCCACGCATGTATCATTATGTATAACCCCTCCACAATACTCATGTTGTGAAAGGCTAACTACATTTTGCTCCTTCCCAACCCATCCCGCTTTATTGAATTTTCTCCCTTGACCCTGTCCCCTTTCCAAAGTGTTTGTTTTGATTACCTCCACCCCCATCTGCCCTCCCCTCCATCATCCCCCCCCTTTTATTTTTTTTTATCTTCCTCCCTCTTCTTTCCTGTGGGGTAAGATACCCAACTGAGTATGTATGGTATTCCCTCCTCAGGCCAAATCTGATGAGAGCAAGGTTCACTCATTCCCTCCTCACCTGCCCTCTCCCCTCCTCCCACAGAACTGCTTCCTCTTGCCACCTTTATGCGAGATAATCCACCCCATTCTATCTCTCCCTATCTCCCTCTCTCAGTATGTTGCTCTCTCATCCCTTAATTTTATTTTATTTCTTTTAGATATCTTCCCTTCATCTTCAACTCACCCTGTGTCTGCTCTCTCTCTCTTTTACATATATATATATGTATATATATATGTATACATATATATAAAAACACACACATATATATACACATACATACACATGCATACATATACACATAGATACATACATACATACACATTCACTTATATATATACATAAACATATATATATGCATATTCCCTTCAACTACCCTAATACTGAGGTCTCATGAATCATACACATCATCTTTCCATGTAGGAATGTAGACAAAACAGTTCAACTTTAGTAAGTCTCTAGGGGTTATCTTGCAAATGTTTGAGTTTTATTATATTCTACCCACACTAGAGCTGACCCATGCCTCTTATTAGTAAAGAATAGTGAAAGGGCAGTCCTTGCCTAGATATAGAGGGGATAGTGTCCGAATTGGAAGATTAACCCCAAAGCCAGGATGGATTGGTACTAGGTTGTTTTTATATAACTATGACACGAGCAAAGATTCCCAAGCACATAGAAACCAGAAGGCTGTTTGCTTCAACAGAGACAAGCGGTACCTGAGGAGCTGATAGTCTAACTCAGCCCATCTCCCCCAAACTTGGGTCTATCTGTAACAGATGCTTATGTTCCCCTATGACTTTTCTGCACTGATACACCCTCAAGGTATATCAATGCCCTCTACTGACTCAGTTGAGCCCACAGAGTGAGAGGCTTGGACAGGGTTTCTTGAGGTAATCCTTGATATAAGTACCACCAAGAGCAGATCCGCAGAACTGAAGTAATGAGGCCATGAAGTGATGGGCAGTATTCATGAGGAGGGTTTGGAGACTTTGGTGGAAGCTACATAAAATTCCCAGGTCTAACATTTGTGTTCAGGCACCCATTTAGAAACCTCCACACTAACGTCTCCTTTGAAATTCTTATAGAATCAGCAACCTGATTATAAGTTTAAGGTGTCCCACAAAACCAAGTCGAAACTTCCCTTGGTCTTCTATAAGGTATGTACAGAACTTTCAAGACTTGAAGCTAAATACAAATGATGATTTTTTAAAAATGTATTTTATTTTTAATTTGTGGAAAAAATAAGCATTTCCATAACATTATAATAAAAAGATGATTGCATATGAAACTGTGAATCTACTATGTACAACTTGCTCTTCCTTTTAAATATATATAACAAAGTTATCATGTAAATTTCTTTTTTCCTTTTTGCTTCCCTCACCCTAGAGATGGCTACCATTAGACACAAATATATATGTCTATACATATAGACATATATATATATACCCATATATGTATATTTATATGTATGCACATGTATGTATATATATACATATATATGTGAAAACATTCTATACATATGTCTATCAGCTCTTTCTCTGGATGCAGATAGCATCTTTTTTTATCTGTCCTTTATAGTTAATTTGGGTATTTATAATAGTAAAACTAACTCATTCATTCAAAGTGATTCTTAAAAAATTGCTGTTACTGTATACAATATTCTCTTGGTTCTGCTCATTTCACTCTTCATTATTTTGTGCCAAGTCTTTCCATGTTTTTTCTAAGATCATTGAGCTCATAATTTCTTATAGCACAGTCATATTCCGACACAATCATATACCACAGTTTGTTCAGCCATTCCCCACTTGATGGGCATCCCCTCAATTTCTAATTCTTTGCTACTAGAAGAGAGCTGCTATAAACCTTTTTAGAACATATAGGTTATTTTTCTTTTTTCCCTGATCGTCTTTGAAAATAGATCTGGTAGTGGTATTGCTCAGTCCAAGGGTATAAGTAGTTTCATAACACTTTGGGCATAATTCCAGATTGCTCTCCAAAATTTCATGTAAAACACACACACACATATACACACATATATTTACATACATATACATGTATGTAAATGCTTTTTATGTATATACATATGTATCTACGCATATGTATATATACATGTATATACATACATACACATATTTTTTCAATTAAGAAGCCAAGTTTCTAAAATATTTGTGAAAAGATAATTTTTTCCTCTTCTCAAAATTCATAGTATTGTAGTAGATGTCAATGACCTCTTAAAATCCTTCCAACTCTAAATACAATGAATATCCTGGATTCAACACAGTGGTTATGACATTCAAACTGAGGCCCAACACCTGACCTTGAATTAGAAGCAAAGTAGTGTCATGGAAAAAATCCTAGATTTGAAGAAGACCCGAGTCCAAAGCTGGTTCTGCCAGCCCACTTCCCTTCTCTGAGACCCAGCATGTTCTCACATAGCTGTTGTAAGAAAAATGCTTTGTGTGCTAGAAAATACTATAGAACAAGAGTTCTTATCATCACCGAGATGACCCTGGCCCAGCTTGTTTTGGTTGAATGGTTGGAGAAAGAGTTGGGGAATAACCCTCCAGCTTACCAAAAGTCCTAGTGGGTAGGAGTGGCCATCATAGAGTGAGCAATTACCATTCCTTCATTCAAAAGCTTCTCTTTGCCCACACTAAAACACTATTTCCTGATCCCCACTCTCCTGTGGATGCTATCTCTCCCTATTAGGGTGTAAGCTCCTTGAAGGCAATAACAGTATAGTTTTTGAATTTATACCCTCCCCCCTCTAGTACTTAGCACAGGTGCCCTGTACACAGTAAATACTTAATAAATGCTTTTTCATTCATCCATCCATCCATTATTTCATTTCTCCACCTTTGGGTAAGAGGGAATTTTTCCAAATTCACACTTGTGCCTCAAAGTTTTATGTCTAATCAATTTACTAAGGTTCATGGTGTGCTTTATAACTGTAAAGTGCTCTGGAAGTGTAACCATCATGGCCTCACATGCACAGTGGGTATTATATTACCTTCCCAATGGGTGAGGGAGGAGCTGGAGGGAAGAAGAGGATTTGGAACTCAAAATTTAAAAAATGAATGACAAAGAGAAGCATAAGGCATCCTTGTTCTTACCATTGTTTGCCATTTATCACAGAGCAGGGCGGTCCAGGAGAAAGATCCGTGAGTGCCTTCGTCCCAGTAGGGGGGAGGGATGGGAATAAGCATTTATATAGCATCTACCATGTGCCACGCAACATGCTAAGTGCTTTTTGCAAATGGTCTCTCATTTGATCCTCATAACAAGCCTGGGAGGTAGGTGTTGTTATTATCCCCATTTTACAGTTGAGTAAACTGAGGCAGACTGAAGTTAAGCAACTTCCAGTGGCACCAGCTTTGCCACTAATTTTCTCCGGACTTTAGGGAAGCTCTCTGTAACTCAGCTTCCTCATCCGGCATGGTTATTATAACAGCTGTCCTGTCTAGCGAGTATTGCTAATAATTGCAGAATATAAAAGATTCAAACACCAGCTATTGTTATTGTGATTTCACACTGTTCTTGTGAGAATAAAATGAAAAATGTAAAAATGAGAGCCATTTAAAAAAAGTAGCTAGTGTGGCCACCCAATATGGAGAAAGATAAGATTTAAAGCACAATGGATGACCTCTGTTTAGCAAGGGAATCAGACACATCCGCAGATAACTAGGACACGTGCTAAGTTCATCAAAAGGTGCCAACTTAGCACTCTAGGAGGTCCAAGGGATGTTTGTGGGGGCCAGAGAACTGTTCAGTTTGGCCAGGGCTTACAGCAGAAATCTTAACCCTTTCAGCATCATGGACCCCTATGCAGTCTGGGGAAGCCTATGGACTTAGGATCTCACATTAGGCAGCTAAGACGGGTGGGGAACGTGCGGCCTTGAGGCCACATGTGGCCCTCTAGGTCCTTAAGTGCGGCCCTTTGAACGAATCCAAACTTTACAGAACAAATCCTTTTATTAAAGATTTGTTCCCTACCCCAGGCACCCAGCTCCCCGTTCCTAGTCCCTTTCAAATGAAAACCCTTTCATATGAGAACTGCACAGAACCTTCCAAAAGCTGGGTGCCTGGGATTGAATTGAACCAGTTACTTAAACTCACTAAGCCTGTTTCCCCAACAGTTAGTCCATAATATTTGTACTACATATGTCAGAAGGTTGTTTTGGGGAAAGGGCTTTGCGCTAGGACTGTGAACCATCATCATTATTATTATCATTATTATTATTATTATTATTATTGTTATTATTATATCTGGCCTAAATGTAAATGATCACTAACATTCTTTTAAAATTTGAGATTTTTTTTCAAAGCTATATCCTCACATCAACTTTGTGAGGTGGATATTATAAGCACCATTACCCCCATTTTAGAGATGAGGCAACTGAGGCCCAAAGAGGGGGAGGAAGTGGCTTAAAATTGCACAGCTAGTGAGTGGCAGAGTGAGGATTCAGAGCCAGGTCTTCTGATACCGAGTCCATTTTGCATCCCATAATGGTATCTTTTTTTTAGTAATAAATTCTTCTTTTAGCCATAGATCTTGACAGGCATATTATGCCATGCTCTCCTAATTTGCTTATGATATCACCCTTTAGGTCTAAATCATGTGCCCATTTTGACCTTATTTTTGTATACGGTGTGAGGTGCTGGGCTATATCTAATTTCTGCCAAACTGCTCTCCAGTTTTTCTGGCAGTTTTTAAAAGTTAATAATGACTTCTTGTCCCAAAAGTCTGGATCTTTGCATTTATCAAACACAAGCTTACTATGGTCATTTCTTCCTGTGTATTGTGTACCTAATCTATTCTGCTGATCTACCACTCTATTTCTTAACCAGTACTGTATTGTTTTGATGATTACTGCTTTGCAATACAGTCTGAGATCTGGCACTGCTAGGCCACCTTCCTTCACATTCTTTCCATTAATTCTCTTGATATTCTTGACCTTTTGTTCTTCCAGATTAATTTTGTTACTACTTTTTCTAGCTTTGTAAAACAATTTTTGGTAGTTTTGTATGACACTGAATTAATTTAGGTGGGATTGTCATTTTTATTATATTGACTTGGCCTACCCACAAGCTATTAATATTTTTCCAGTTGTTTAGATCTGATTTTATTTGTGTGAAAAGTGTTTTGTAATTGTGTTCAAGTAGTTTCTGGGTTTGTCTTGGCAGTATTTTATATTGTATATAATTATTTTAAATGGAATTTCTCTTTCTATCTCTTGTTACTAGACTTTGTTGGTAATTCATAGAAATGCTGATGATTTATGTGGGTTTATTTTACATACTGAGAGTTTGCTAAAGTTGTTAATTATTTCAACTCAGTTTTTAGTTGGTTCTTTAGGATTCTTCAAGTATACCATCATATTGTCTACGAAGAGTGATAATTTTGTTTCCTCATTGCCAATTCTAATTCCTTCAATTTCTTTTTTTTTCCTCTTATTGCTATAACTAGTATTTCTAGTACAACATTGACTAATAGTGGTGATAATGGGAATCCTTGTTTCACCCCTGATCTTTTTGGGAAGACTTCCAGCTTCTCCCTGTTACAGATGATACTTGCTATTGGTTTTAGATAAATACTATTTATTATTTTAAGGAAAGGTTCATTTATTACTATACTTTCTAGAGTTTTTAATAAAAGTGAGTGTTGTATTTTGTCAAAAGCTTTTTCTGCATCAATTGAAATCATCATATGGTTTTTGTTGGTTTTGTTATTGATATGGTCATTATGCTGATACTTTTCCTAATATTGAACCAGCTCTGCATTCCTGGTATAAATCCCACCTACTCATGGTGTAAGCTCTTTGTGATATATTGCTGTAATCTTCTTGCTAGTATTTTATTTAAAATATTTGCATTAATATTCATTTGGAAAACTGGTCTATAATTTTATTTCTCTGTTTTAGCTCTTCCTTGTTTAGGCATCAGCACCATGTTTATGTCATAAAAGGAATTTGGTAGGACTCTTTTGCCTGTTTTTGAAATGATTTATATAGTATTGGAATTAATTGTTCTTTAAATATTTCAATGTTGAATTCATTTGTGAAGCCATCTGGTCCCAGGGATTTTTTCTTAGGGAGCTCATTGATGACTTATTCAATTTCATTTTCTAAAATAAGGCTATTTAAGTATTCTATTTTTTCATCTGTTAATTTTAGCAACTTACACTTTTGTAAATATTCATCCATTTCACTTAGATTTTCATATTTATTGGCATATAATTGGGCAAAATAGCTCTGAATTATTGCTTTAATTTTCTCTCCATTGGTAGTAAATTTACACTTTTCTTTTTGATACTGGTAAATTGGCTTTCTTGTTTCTTTTTTTAAATCAAATTAACCAATGGTTTATCTATTTTATTATTTGAAAAACTAACTTCTAGTTTTATTTATTAGTTCAGCAGTTTTTCAGTTTTACTAATCTCTCCTTTGACTTCAGGATTTCCAATTTGGTGTTTAATTGGGGATTTTCAATTTGTTCTCTTTTTAGTTTTTTTTAAATTCATTGATCTGTTCTTTATTTTTCTCTTTCTCTATTTTTAAACTCATTGATCTGTTCTTTCTCTGTTTTATTGATGTAAACATTTAGAGCTATAAATTTTCCCCTAAGTACTGCTTTGGCTGCATTCCATAAATTTTGTTATATTGTCTGATTACTGTCATTCTCTTTAACGAAATTATTGATTGTTTCTATGATTTGTCCTTTAACCTACTCATTTTTTAGGATTATATTATTTAGTTTCCATTTAATTTTCAATCTGTTTCCATAGCCTTTTATCAAATTTTTTTTCATTGCATCAAGATTTGAAATGGATGCATTTAAAACTTCAGCATTTCTGCATTTGTGAGATTTTCATTCCCGAATACATGGTCAGTTTTCTGTAGGTTCCATGTACTGCTGAGAAAAAGGCGTATTCCTTTCTATTCCCATTCAGTTTTCTCCAGAGGTCTGTCATACCTAATTTTTCATTTTACTTTATTGAATCATTTGTGATTTTTCTTTCCCATTTACCTTTTTCGTGCTTCTCTTGAGCCTTGTATTTGAAAGTCAAATTTTCTATTCAGCTCTGGTCTTTTCATCATGAATGCTTGAAAGTCCTCTCTTTCGTTAAATATCTACTTTTTCCCTTGAAGGATTATACTCAGTTTTGCTGGGTAGATGATTCTTGGTTATAAGCCTAGTTCCTTTGCCCTCTGGAATATCATATTCTAAGTCCTTTGATCCTTTAACGTAGAAACTGCTCAATTGTGTGTTATTCTGACTGTGGCTCCACAATATTTGAATTGTTTCTTTCTGGCTATTTGTAGCATTTTCTCCTGGACTTGGGAGTTCTGGAATTTGGCTATACTAGTCCTGGGAGTTTTCACTTTGGGATCTCTTTCAAGAGGTGAGTGGTAGATTCTTTTGATTTTTCTTTTACCCTCCAGTTCTAGGACATCAGGGTGGTTTTCCTTAATAATTTCTTAAAACATGATGTCTAGGCTCTTTTTTTGATCATGGCTTGGTAGTCCAATAATTCTTAAATTATCTCTCCTCAATCTCTTTTCCAGGTCAATTGTTTTTTCCAATGAGATATTTCACATTTTCTTTTCTTTTTTCATTTTTTTGATTTTGTTTTATTGTTTCTTAATATCTCACAGAGTCATTAGCTTCCACTTCCTAATTCTAGTTTTTAAGGAATTACTTTCTTCAGTGAGCTTTTTTACCTTCTATTCCATTTGGCTAATTCTGCATTTTAAAGAGTTCTTCTTTTCATTGGATTTTTGTGCCTCTTTTACCATTTGGCTTATTGTGTTATTTTCTTTTTTCATCACTCTCATTTCTTTTCCCAATTTTTTCTCTACCTCTCTTATTTGATTTTTAAAATGCCTTTTGAAATTTTTCATGAGTTCTTTTTGGGCCTGGAACCTATTTGCTTTTTTCTTTGGGGCTTTACATGTAGCCATTTTGATATTGTTGTGCTCTTCTGAGTTTGTTTTAAGCTTCCCTGTCACCATAGTAACTTTCTATGGTCAGGTTCTTCTTCTGTTGTTTGCTCATTTTTCCAGTTTGTTTATTGACTTTTAACTTTATGTTAAATTTGGGCTCTGTTTCTGGGGTGGAGGGGGCACTGTGCCTAGCTTCAAGTATTTTGTTCTATTGTTTTCAAAGCTAGTAATGAGGATCTATAAGTTTTTAGTTCTTTCAAGGTAGTATGATCTAAGGAGAGGTATGGTCACTACTCCTCTGGCCCATATTCTGGTCTATGAGTGACCACAAGTACTGTTTTTTGCCCTGGAATTGTGACCATGGTCCCCACTCCCCAGTGGCTGGGAACTCTAATGTGCTAATGTTCCTCTTCGCCCCAGGACTGCAACCTGGAACCAAGTATGAACAATGCAACAGAGTTCTGCACTCAGTGCTAGCAAAGGGTCCGTTGTAATCTCCTTCTGACCAGTTGTTCCATCCGCTTACTGTCTGTGAGCTGAGAGTGCTAGAAGTCACTGCTACTAATTCAGTCGCCCCCAAGGCCTGCTGCTAGCTTGTGCCAGGTGTGGCCAGCTACTGGCTTCCTTTTACATGGGCCCAGGGTCTCACTGTTGCCTTGCTGGTTATGGTAAGCACTGGACTGTGCTCCCCTCTTAACCCAGTGAGACAGACCTTTCCAGCCAACTTCCTAGGTCATCTTGGGCTGGAATATTGTTTCACTCCATCCTTTTGTTGGTTTTGCTTCTCCAGAATTCATCTTGAGGTGTAATTTTAAAGTTGTTTGGAGGGGAATTTGGGAGAGGTCAGGTGAGTCTTTGCCTTTACTCTACCATCCTGCCTCTGCCTCCAGATGGAATTTTAAAAGACTTCCACAGGGCAGCTAGGTGGCGCAGTGGATAGAGCATTGACCTTGGAATTAGGAGGACCTGAATTTAAGCCTGGCCTCAGACCAGACACTCTCAACATTTACTAGCTGTGTGTCCCTGGGCAAGTCATTTAACCCCAATTTCCTCATAAAAAAAAAGCTTCCTACATTCCCCCAACTGAAAGTAATCTCTCCTTCCTCAAATTTTCTTAAAACACTTTGTCTGGATCTCCCCTTTGCCCCTTTGCCATGTACTCTTCCTTCTCTCATATTCATCTGTGTACATGTAAGCTCATCCCAGTAGATTGTGAGCTCCTTGAGAGCAGGGACAAGTCTTATTTCATCATCATATCCACAGCATTCAACAAATGCCATGCACACTGTAGGCACTTTGTACATGTTTCTTTTTTTTAATCTTCATCGGAAAAATAATTTTCCTTATCAACTTCCCTTTGTAAAATCTGATAACAAATTAATCGGCAAATCCTTACTTAACAGTACAACAGGACAATGCACCTGACCTCAAGGGAGCTCACAGGAGAGAAAAAGCATTACCCATGAAAAGATAATTGATACTTGGCAGACTATGCCAAGAGACAAATGGATGGCACAAATTGTACGACTGTATGACTTCAGAGGAGAGAGAGACAGAGACAGAGAGACAAAGACAGAGACAGACAGAGACAGAGAGAGAGAGAGAGAGACAGAGAGACAGAGAGGGAAAGACAGACAGAGCAGAGAGAGACAGAGAGAGAGATAGAGAGGGAGAGACAGAGAAGGAGAGAGAGAAAGAGACAGAGAGAGAGACAGGGAGAGAGAGAGACAGAGAGAGAGAGAGAGAGAGAGAGAGAGAGAATGAGAGAGAGAATGAGAGAGAGAATGAGAGCTCTCTGTGGGGCAGGCTGGTCAGAGGAGTGATCTCCCTCCTACACCACATGCTCCTGTGAACTTTCAGTGCTCTCTGTGTCAAGAAAAATACTAACAACTTTTAGTTCCTCTGGCAGGCCTTGACAATGTTGTCAGCAGTTGTCCAATGAGAGCTTTCAATTTGAGCTTTAAGCTCCATTTGTGCCTGTGCTTGGAATGGGATCTAAGGTGACAGAAATGCCAGCCTCAGCTTTCTGTTTCCTTTGAAAGCGCTTGGGTCCTAAACATTGTGATTCACATGACTAAACCAAGTTCTGTGCCCTCCTTTCTCTGACAGCCTGACAACATCCCTGTGAAACTCAATGCCGCAGCTCTCTACAGGGAGGAGGCCCTATACCAACATAAAGCAGAGAAGGAGCTTCGCAGGTACTGACCTAGAAAGGATTCTTTTCAGCACTAAGGGGCAGGGGTAGGGGTGGAGGATATGGGGAAAGGGAAAGAGAAGGGATCATAGATGACAGAACTTCAAACTTGGAAAGGACATTCCTTAGAGGGCATCTAATCTAACTTGTATCTGATCAGAAATCCCCTCTATCCTATCCCCAACAAGTGGCCATTCACTTAAAGACCTTCAGCGATGGGACTTCACTAATTAGGAAAATTCCTTACATTGAGCCAAAGTCTGCCTCTTTTCAATTTCCACCCACTGCATCTAGTGGTGCCTTTTGGAGGCAAAGAGAAACAAGTCACCTTTCTACAAAAGGAAATATTTGAAGATAGCAATCACTGTCTTCTTAGATTTTCTTTCCTCCAGGCTGGGATTGGCAGGCCCACTAGATGAACAAGGATTTGGTGTGGTCTAAGCATGTGCAACAGATGGTCGAGCCATGTTCTGTGTTCGAGGGCCTCTACCATGAAGCAATACCAACATGGGGGAGCCATGATGAAAAAGCCTGGCTGGCAAGTTTCTGATCTCCCTGAAGGCTCTATATGTGGAAAAGGCACAAACAGACCTTGAACATCCATGTCATTGTGTAGGGGCAGAATGGAAGTCAGGAGACCAGAATTCTGGTCCTGTCTCTACTCCTGACCCATTCTATATGTCCTGAGGCATCCCATTACATTCTTGGAAGCCCCTGGACCACTTATAATGAAGTTAATCTCCCTATAGTTTCTGTTCATTGGTTCTAGTTATGTCATATGGAGCAAGGAAGAAAAATATATCCCTCCTATAGAAAAGGGTTCTTTTTGGGAATTAAATTCCCCACAAGTTGGTGCAGACCACAGTCGGCCTTCCTCCTGCCACAACCAAGAGAAGGCTTTTCCTCTTGTGGCTTCAGACAACAGGCCCCTACCCTAGCCAGGCTAACACTTTCATTAGGGTTTCTTCTTGCTGTTGCCATGTTCCCCTCATGTTTCCCTTTTTAATATGCCAATACCTGGGAACATCTATTGAATAAACTCTAGCTTGTTAAAAGCACTGGCGACCTTGTAAGCATCAAGTAGGGGGTCAATACCTGGACACCCCAGCAATCTAATTTTCTTTAAGAAACATACAAGGATATCGAGGCCAGAGGTTGCAGAGGGCATGAAAGAACCATAGAAATATACATCTAATCCAGAAAAGTGCAGCTTTTGGTGATTCTCCAGTGCCTCAAGACTTAATATGAGATCTGGCACATTCTTCACAGTGTGAGTGGGATGCACAGCACGCGTAATCCGTCTCCACAGCTCCTGCCCTTTTTTGGCAGTGGCCTCAGGAAAAAAATGTCCTAATTGAGATGGAAGACTTTAGAAATCATCTGAAGGAATGGCACCATCACAGAGTCTTATAGTCAGGATCCCTCATTTAAAGTGGGGATAGGGGAAAAGCCCAGAGAGATCTGGATGTGTGAAGATTATCTGACTTGAAACAAGAGAATTACTAAGACCAGTACTCCATGACATGAATTCAAGATGCCCTAAGCTGGCTGTTAGACAGCCAGTGGTTCTTAGAACTAACCTTGGTGGCCAGTGCTATCATCCCCAAGGCAGAGGAAGACAGGGAGAAGATGGCCTTTGTCTGCCCAGTAGGAGTCCACCAATTTGAACACATGCCCCAAGGGATTTCTGGGGCCCCTGCCATTTTTCAGTGTCTTCTAGAGAAGGTGGTTGGTGACCAGATAGAACGGGTACTCAGAAGCCTTGATGTATCTGGATAATTTCACTGTACTTGAAAAGATGTTGGCAAAGCCCAAGGACAGGTTAATGAAGGGTTAAATTGGGTGGAGGACACTGGTGTGAAGCAACCAATGATAAGGGCCCGCATTGGGCCTATCTGGAGCCGCCTAACCCTACTGCCTCTCTAAACGTCCCAATTCGAGGCAGGACTCTCAAATCAATTGACAAACATGTCAGGGAGGATTTGAGTTTATCTCTTCCCTGTTAGAGATCAGCCTGATGTACTGTTTCTCAGAGAATAGATTTCATTTTCATCAGAGTTCTCTATGTCCTGGGTTGCCTCTGTGGCCAAATTTCCTTATAGCCCAACTTAGCATGAACATAATGAAAGCATATCATTACAGCATACTGGGCATAAAGAAAAAAATGTCCTTTTTGGTTGTGATTTGCACATACACCCATGCCTGAAATATGATAAATCTTTCCATTTTCTAGTAATGTCGGATTACTCTATTGTAAAATCCTCACTTTCCCATAAACTCTTTGGTGATTGAATATGAGAAATAGACCCAAGTCATGTGCCCTCCCTGTGGCTGCATAATCAATGTAATGACATCATTAAATGCACTTAATAGTTTGTTTCTGGAAAAATGAAAGTATAAAAGAAAGACCAACACCCTGGGCAAAAACACTTAGACTGGCAGAGTTTTCCCTGCCTACTTACTGATGTGAAACAAAAGTATGTTTGGCCAACTTCGGTTGTGTCAGTAAAAGTGCAGAAGCCAGAAAGAGAGAGATGAGAGCCCGGATCAGCCCATATCTGGACTGCTGTGCTCAGATCTGAGCACTACAGTTTAGGAAGCTGGGCAGCTAGATGGCACAGTGGATAGAGTGCTGGGAGTCAGGAAGACCTGAGTTCAAATCTAGCCGCACACACTTGCTAGCTGTGTGACCCTGAGTAAGTCACTTAACCTGTGGGTGCTGCAGTTTCCTCATCTGTGAAATGTGGATAATAATATCACCTACCTTGCAGGATTTTTGGTTCTGAGGATCAAATGAGAGAATAATTGTAAGGTGCTTAGCACATATACTATTTTAATTAAGAAAGATATTGACGACCTATGGAGCATCCCAAGTGAACTGAAGACTATTCCAGGTGAGGATGTCCAAGAGGGGTTACCTGTACTGAGCTTGGCCCCAAAAAGCAGAACTAGGACCAAGAGGTGGAATTTGAAGAGCCATATTTTGGCTTAATACTAGGAAAAAATGAAAAGCAGCTGGCTGTAGTGGGTAAAGAGTTGGCCTCATGGTCAGCAAGACCTGGGTTCTAGTTCTGCTTCTGACATATCCTGGCTGTGTGAACCCAGACAAGTCCCTTCCCTTTAAATTGAAGATAAGAAACTGATTGGTAGAGGAAGTTCCTTGCCAAGAAATCCCTACACAAATGGAGGGAGAAAAAAAAGTGGGGGGGGGTGTGTGGTGGAATTCTTAGAGCTGTCCAAAAGTGGAATGTGCTGCCTTGGAAGGTGAAGGGTTGTCTCTCTGTGATGGTCATCAAGCTTGCCAGGGACATCATAGAAGTGCTTCCTGTCCAGGCACAGAATCGACTAGATACCCCCAAGGCCCTTTCCTACTATGAAATTTTGTAATGCTATGACTTTTAGCTACCGTACCTGTTCATTAATGCTCCTTTTTTCCTAATCTCCTACCTGTAGTGAGGTGGCATTGTGGGTAGGGAGAAAAAGACCACTACTCAGCTCAAAATGCACATCCACCTACACTCCCATGTCACCCTGCATCCTCACGTACTCATGCGTGGGCCTTTTCCTCCTAAAGTTGTCCTAACCGATATCACTTTGTAGTCACATCACTAGTGCAGGATAAAGGGGTTCTGCCTCTGTCTACCTTTGTAACTTTGGACAACTGACTTAACTTCTCTGGGCCTCAGTTTCCTTATCTGTATAACAAAGAGGTTGGATTTGACATCCAAGGTCCCTTGCAGCTCTAGAGCTGTGATTCTAGATCTCTGTAGCTGTGGCCATCCAGCATAGATCTGTGTTTCTAAAGTTAAGGTCCTCTTTATTGTTCTTCAGCCAATCACCTGCAGATAAATTCAGTGTGAGTCTTTTTCTCCAGTTGAGTCTTTCTATATCACAGAGAGTGGTTAAGTGATTTATACTAACAGCTGACAAAAAAATGTTTGCAACCATCAATGACAACACTAATGGCGGTGGGGGCGGGGGCGGAGAAACTTTTTAGAATTTTTTTTTACAAAAATCATTTTAGAATAAATTTGATTATCCTTAACAAAATCAAACTTTCAAATAAATTTTCAAAAAGTACATAAACAACCAGAATTCCATGACTCATAGCTTATTTAACAAAAATATGTAAATGACTCCAACAGAGCACTATCAGACATCTTAGTGATTTACACGTTCTTCTTTGCCCTTCATTTTCTGTGTATTTCCAGATTTTTGTAGCTGTTACTGTTTGCATCTCTATAAGAAGTGTATGTAGTGTTCTTCTGATTCTGCTTTCTTCACTTTGTATCACTTTTAATAAGTTTTTCCATTTTTCTTTCTGTTATTCGTATTTGCACCCGCTAACTGTGGGTATCCCAAGTCTCTATCCTGGGTCTTTTTCTCTTCTCCGTCTATGTTGTTTTGCTCGGTTATCTCATCGCCATCTATGTTAATGATTCTCAAATCTATTTATCCAGCCCTAACCTCTCTCCTAACCTCCATTTTCACATCTTCACTTGCTATCGGATGTCTCAAACTGGATGTGTCATAGACATCTTAAGCTCAACCTGTCAAAACTGAACTCTTCGCCTTTCCCTCGCAATCTCTGTGCTCTTTCTGACCTCCCCATTACTGTCAGCCAAGTTCACAGCTTAGTCCTCCTTCTCAACTCTTCACTTTCACTCATCTCCACAATGTTATCAAATCTTATCATTTCTACCTCCCAAACATTTCTTGTAAATATCCCCTTCTCTCCACTCATACCGCTATCACCTGGTGCAAGCTTTTATCGTGCCTCACCTGGACCATTACAGTAGCCTTCTGGTTGATCCCCCTGCCTCAGATTTCTCCCAATTCTGGTCCATCCTCCATTCAGCTATCAAAGTGGTCTTCCCGAAGCAGAAATCTAACCACATCACTCCACCGCTCCATAAGATCCAGGATCCCTATTAGCTCCAGAATCAGATATAAAATCCTCTGGCTTTTAAATGCTTCAGAACCTAGTCCCTTACTGCCTTTCCAGTCTTCTTAACACCTTACTCCACTCTTCATACTATATGATCCTATGATCTTTATTGACCTCTTTATTGTTTCTCATACAAGACCTTCCATCTCCATGAATTTTCACTGGCTCTCCACTATGCCTGGTATTCTCTCCCCTCTCATTTCCATCTCCTGGCTTTCCTGGTTTCCCTGGCTTCCTTCACTTCTCAGCTAAAGTCCTACCTTCTTCAAAAAGTCTTTCTAGGATCCTTGTAGTGCTAGTAATGTATCCCTCTCAAATTACCTCCAAGTTGTCCTGTAAATATCTTGTTTGTACACGGTTGTTTGCACATTATCTCCCCCATTAAATAGTGAGCTTCTTAAGGGGAGGGACTCTTTTTGCCTTTCTTGTATCCCTAATGCATAGCATGCTGACTGGCATATAATAGACAAGCATTAATAAAATGCTTGTTGATTTGACTGTTATTTTATATGGAGAAATATGAGACAACATGGCCTTGGAATGAGAAAGAGCAGGATTCAAGTCCTGACTCTGACATATAATAGTTGTGGGACCACAGGCAAATCATTTACTCTCTCAATGTCAAAAGGCAGCTCTCAAGAGTATAAATTATATAAAAGTTTCTGATTGTCGTCAGTGGAAGGAGTTGCCATACCAGGATGCCCCTCTATTGATGAAATCATGTCTTACTTTACCTTCCCCCTGAAAAGTCACTGGAATGTGATATTCCATTAAGTTCATATACCACAGTGTTCCATAGTCCACAAATGACTCAGCCATTCCCTGATGACTGGATATCAGTGTGGTCCTGAATCTTTGCTGTTAAGATAATGCTGAATAGTAGCCCCACTCACAGCAAAGAGGCACTGAGTGAACTGAGGACAAGAAGAAGCCATCTGGCTGCTTTAGAGATAAAAGGAAAAGAGAACTGAAAAAAAAATGAAGGCTCTTAAAACTGAACTCAACTTCTGCAAGTTCAAAATATCTTTGGAACCAGTTGCCCTTTTGTGTTTAAAAAGGGGGGAATCACACAGATCTCTTTGTCAATAAACAAACAATTGTTAAACACTTAAAATGTTCCAGGCAGTGTGCTAGGTACTGGGGATACCTAGCCAAAAGTGAATCTGTCCCTGCCCTCAAGAAGTTTACATTCTATTAAGGGAGTGAGCATGTTAATGATATGTATATCATCATAGACAAAATAGGTACAAACCTATTTTGGGGAAAAGTACTCTCACATGGAGGGATCAAGCAAGGCTTCAGTTAAAAGATGATACCTGAACTAAGCCTTGAAGGAAACTAATGAGTCTTGAGAGGTAGAGGTGAGGAAGAGAAGTACATTCTAGGCATGAGAAGTATTCTGTACAAACGTGTGGAAAGAGGAAATGATGTGTCCTGTAGGAGGAAGAATTAGAAGGCAAGTTGGAGTAAACCATAGAGTTTATGAAAAAGCTTATTTTGGAATAAGGATGGAAATGTAAGTCGGAACTAGGATGTGAAAGACTTCATATGCCCAAGAGAGAAGTTTTTATTTGTTCCTAGAGGTAGCCAATGGAGTTTATTGACAGGGGAACATGGGCAAACTTACATTTTAGGAAAGATTGTGGGAAACTGGAGAGGTGTCATAAGATTGGAGAAGGAAAATGTCCCAATTTTCCAAAAAAAAGGGGGGGGAGGAATTGGGTAGAATCTGCAAACTCTTGGCTGAAGAGTTTGATTTTGATTCCTGGCAAAAATCTAGGATAGATTATTAAAAGACTGACTTGTGAGCATTTAGAAAGTGAGACTGAATGCTAAGAGCCAGCATGAATTCATCGATAACAGTCACACAAGACTAGCTTTATTTCCTTTTCTGACTGGGCTGGTAGATCAGAACAATGCTGCAGGTATAGTTAACCTAAATTTCACCATTGCACTTGACATTCTGGCATGATATCTTTGTGGATATTTAAAAGATACCAAAGAGCCATCACATCAGCCACCTCTTTCAATGCCCCAATCCACCCCTGACAGATGGTTTAGACTCATTCAAAGTGGCTAGGCTCTCTCTCGTTCATCATTTACCCCTAGGGCTGTCCAACCCTAGGTTATCCTAGGACTGCATTAAAATAAAATAACTATTCAAGGGCTGCACCCAGAATAAAAAATACAGTACACTAATAGAAAGTGGGGGCTCAATACAACAGGCAAAGGCACGAAGTGTGAAAGCAATCACAAAACAACAAAGCAACAACACAACAGTACAAAGGTAGGTGCATACTGACTTGTCTGCCTTGTACAGACGGAACGCATCCCACAGATGGATTGAAAATTCTGTGCGATATGTTCCGTCCATAATACTGCTTAAAAACATCAAAGAAAATTAACATCAATGAGATTATTTATTAGTGATGGAGTTAAAAAATCTAATATGCATTCCATGCAAATTATTATTTTATTTTTTCACTCACGAAAATTAAAACCCAAAGGCGGGCAGCATAAAATCACACTGCAGGCCTCATGTGGCCCTCAGGCCGTGTTTTGGATAGCCCTGATTTACCCATTAAACCATAAGCTTCTTAAGGGCAGCAACTGGTTTTTGCCTCTTTTTGTATTCCCAGGGCTTAGCACAGTGCCCAGCACATGGTTGGTGCTTAATAAATGTTTGTCATTGATTCATCTCCTTATTTATCTCGAAATTCATTTCCCAGATAACCATCTTTTTTTCTACCTCATTCAATAACCATTCTCCTAAGAGAAGAAAATGGAAGCAGCCAAGAATTGAGTAGTTCTGCCCATTTTATTGTCATCCGTATCATCCCAAGCATCCCTCATCAGGGGTCCTCACTCTCTTTTTGACCTTCCTCTTACCCACCACATAGCTTTAAATTGTCATCATTCATCGTGGGCCTCAGATCATTCTGGACTTTAAAGTTCTTCATATACTTGGAGTCTGTTCGTATGTCCAAGAACCCCAAGCCAAGTCAACCCAGTCCCATTCAGTTCCACCCATGCTTATCACAGGCTGAGATCTCTCTAAATGTTTATTCTACTCTTATGGGACAAATTATGGTTGTTCAGGAAAATTGTTTCACTTCATTCTTCTTCTCCATCATCCTTCTAGATTCTAGGGGTGACTACAGAGAAAACCTAGATTTATCTAAATATTATTTTGAGCCAACATAGGTCAGGCCAGCAGCTATGGAGATCAAGTTTGCTATCTATTTGCGTTGTTGGAGTGGTTTGCCATTTCCTTCTCCAGTTTATTTTGCAGATGAGGAATTGAGGCAAACAGCATTAAATGACTTACCCAGGGTCATAGAGCTAGTAAGTATCTGAGGCCATATTTGAACTCAGGAAAGTTCCCAGTCCAGTGCTCCGTCCACTGTGCTGCCACAACTCTAAACACATGAAAACGCCTTGGCCTAAAAGGGCCAAGGTCCCCCACTGCATCCTGGGCCATCTCCAGTCATCCTGATGAATATCAGGTCACTGGATCCAGATGGCTCTGGAGGAGAAAGTGAGGCCGGTGACCTTGCACAGCCCTCTCTCACTCAAATCAAAGTCAACTGCAAGTGATGTCACCACTTCCCTGATGTCGTGGTCCTCTTTGAAAATGAAGGACAACAACAATTTCTATATGCAGTTCAAGTCAAACTTTCCCTCTGAATACAGGACTTCGTATTCACGAAACCCCACCCCTCAGTCTCTTCCTGTGCTCACTGATGCTCACAGGTATTATTCCTCTTTCACTCTTCCCCAGACACTACTTAGATATCCCCATAAAGCTAACCACCCCCATGACGTCATTTCATCTAAAACTACATTTTTGTGGAATGCCGTTAGGTAGATTCTACACGTGTAACCAGGAGTTCACCAGTGTTTATCCACTTGAACTTAGAGCTTCCTCTCCCTGAAGAAGAAGGGTCCAGCTCCTTCCCCAGTCACTTCCCGCTATTTTGTCATATTGTCTTTCATTTCCTTACATGTCGCTTACTGTTTGCTCTTCAACTAGAGAATTTACTTCCTGAGTGCAAGAAGCCTGTTGCGTAACGACACAGTCCCATCCGCAGCACCCAGGAGAGTGTTCTCTACCAGCTCTAACCCCTGTCACATTCTTACCCGTATTATAGATCCCCTAACAATCATACATTTCCATAATACCGGCCTCCAAACAACCCTGTGAGCATGATAGCGCAGGTGTAATCATCCCTATTTTACAGATTGGGAAACTAAGGCTCACACAGATGAATTAACCAGTAAGTAGTTTCTTACTCTCTTTTGTTGTTACTATTCCTCTTCTCCTACCCGCAGGGTTGAAGACCTCCTGCAAGGATACAAAGGCTTCTCAGAATTCCTAGAACAGCAAAAGAAGCTACAAGAGAAGGAGTTAGAGGAGAAGCTGGCGAAGGCGGAGTACCAGAGGCTGCTGGGGAAGCTAAGCCGGGAAGAGGCGATTATACAGCATCAGAACCTCACTAAGGAGAACTACAAGAAAGCCAAAGAGAAGAAAGAAATGGTGATGTACCGGGCTCCTCCCAGTGGGTTAAGGGCTGGCTTATGAGTTTGTTTTCTGATTTACAGGCGATAGAGCTAACAAGTTAGTGTTGGCTTTTCCTAAAAGAAATAAAAAACCCGATTTATTTATTTCTGTTTTGGCTCTTGGGAAGCCAAAACAATCTCATGGCATCTTAGGTTGAATTAAGTAAAGGGCAGTTAGGTGACACAGTAGATAGAGTGCTGGGCCTGGAGTCAGAAAGAACTGAGTTCAAATGTGGCCTCAGACCCTCACTAGCTCTGTGACCCTGGGCAAGTCATTCAACCTCTGTTTGTCTCAGTTTCCTCATCTTTAAAATGGGAGTTCAGGGTTGTTGTGAGAATCAAAGGAGATAATATTTGTAAAAGCCCTTGACACAGTGCTTGGCTTTATATCATTTTATTAATTGATTAATATAATTATATATTTGTATAGTTCACTAATGTCCAGAATAAGGGCGCTTATGGTCCCTGGCTAGGCCACATCTGGACTACAGTGTGTGATTCTGGGCACTATGTCTTGGGAAGGGCAGAGATAAGATAGAGTAGGTGCCCAGGTGGGCCACCAGAATGGTGCAGGTACTCAAAAATCGTGCCTCACAAGTGACACCTACAAAGATCAGCTGAAGAAATTGGCCCCATTTAACTCAAAGAGAAGCCTTAGGGGCAAAGGGAAGATGGCATCAAAAATTTTCAAAATCTGACAGACTTCTCATGAAAGACAGATGAGACTTTTGCAGGGTCCCACAGCACAGACTTCAGAGGAGTGGGGTACAGTTATAGGGAAACATTTCACTTCCATCCAAGGAACAACTACCTAACAATCAAAGCCACCCAGCAATGGCAGGTATTTCCTAAATAAGTAGGAAGTTTCCCATCACCAGAAGCCATGGAGGTTGTCAAGACAGATTCCTGTACTTGGCCCCTCCAACTCTAAGATTCAGTGATTCTGTTCAACATTCACGTAAGACCTCAGTGAGTGTTAGTGGCTTTCTCTTCCTTTATTTAAAAGTAAGACAGTCAAAATCACTTTTTGAAGTGTGTGATAATTACTGAGCAAGTAGCCTCCCTAGCTAACTAAATTGTGAAAACAAGTTCTGACTTAGTGGCTGTTTCATTCATTTATTCAGCAGACAGGTGGCTTGTTTTATGCCAGATATTAGTGTGCAATGGAATGTGGAGTAAATTAAGCTTTGAAACATCCAAATTGCTTTATTTGCTTTTTTATGATGCTCATCCAGGGATTTTGATTATTTCTTCTCCCTCCAATCAACCAATCATTCATCCAATCAGTCAGTCCACAAACATTTAAGTACCTCCAGAGAACGTAAGAAAAAAAGAAGGAATTACTTACAAAAAAGGCAAAATTGTGACACTTTGTATATGATCTTGGGCAAGCCATTTCCCTTCTCTGAGACTCCATTTATAAAATGAAGGGCTTGGGCTAGATGGTCGCCGAGATCTGGACCAGCTCTATAATTCCATGATCCCACAATCCTAGCAAAATCAGTCCTGAAAGCACCGTGGTCTTCGGAAGACTTGGATTTGACTTTGCCAGGCCAGAAACCACCTCAATATCCTAGATATAGGAGGTTTTAATCTGCACTAAATTCATTATTTATAGATGCATAGACTGTTAGAGCTGGAAGGAATCTTAGAGGGCATTGACTTCCCCATTTTACAGAAGAGTAAACTGAGGCTTAAGGCAGTTAAGTGAATCTTCCAAGAGCACACACTAAGTAGAAGAGCTAAGATTCTGACTCAGGTCATACTCTTAAGTTTGAACTCTCTACCACATAAATCTGTCAGTGCCTTCTCTCCCTCTGGTAAACTGAATTCCAAATCAGTCTACGGTCTAATGAAAGGGACACCTGGGTGTAAAGTGTTGAGCAATCAAGGGATCATGGAATTTAGAGCTTCAAGGGACCTTAGAGGCCATCTAATCTGACTTTGTTTCTTCTTAAAAATGGGGGAAATGAATCCCAGGAAAGGTCAGTGATTTGCCCAAGGCCACATAGTTACTGACCTCTCCACACCCCAACCACTGCCTTGCTGTGGGCTCAGGAGGAGAGTGAGCTCTCTCCCTATGGGGCTTTGGTTAGTTGGCCATTAATGAAAACAAGGAGTCTGGGAGGAGCCCATTGTGTGAAATGGGGAGAATCAAACTGGATGAGCTCTGTGCTCTATTCCATCTCTAACTTCTCTGGTTCAGGAGCTTGTGCTTTTTACAAGTCACATTGGCATGTTTTTTTTTCTCATTTTTCTTCTCTCTCTGTCTCTCTGTCTCTGTCTCTCTCCCTCCCCCCGCCACCCTTTGGTGACATGGTGGGAAGTAGATAGCAAAGCTGAAGAATGAGTACACAAAGCAGTGCCTTAAAGAAAAAAAGAAAAGGAAAAAAGTGATTGAACAAGTAGCAGAGGGCCACAAAAATGTGAAGACTGTCCAAGCAAAGCTGCGGAAAACCAAGCGACAATTAGGTACTAGGGGGCCAGACTGGGTTGGGAGAACTTAGAACTCTTCAGTATCATGGCCCTAGGAGAAAAAATGGTTGGGGAGGTGATGGTGTGTCAGGGTGGGAGGAGGTAAAGCCAAGGTTATAAACTCATATTCCTGTCTAGGCAACCTTGTTTAGTGGAAAGAGCACTGGATTTGGAGTTACAGCTTAGGGGGCCTGAGTTCAAATCCCAGCTCTGCCACTTTATTTGCTGTGTAGCCTTGAGCAAGAACCTTCACCTTCATAGGCCTCAGTTTATCCGTCTGTGAAGTGGGGAAATTGAAGCAGATGATCTCTAAGGTCCCTCCTAGGTATAAATGTATCATCCATTGAGCAAAATTTCAGGATGAGACAGCAGCTGAAACATGGTTTTGAAGTCAGGAGCAGCCACGACCCTATAAAGTAAAAGAATAAAGGGAGAGTCAACCATGGAGCTTGTCTGCTTCACTGTTTGGTATATCTCTGTCAGTGACTGGCTTCCACACTAACTTGCTGAGTGACTTTGGTCAAACCATGTCATCTGCTCTGTATTCCTTAGTTCCTCATCTATAAAGTGAAAGGAAGGAGGGGAAGGAGGGAGGAAGAAAGAAGGGAGATGAGGGAGGAAGAAGGAAGGGAGGGAGGAAGAAGAGAAGGAAGGAGAAAAGAGTAGGACAGAAGGAAAGAAGGAAGGAAGGAAAGGAGGGAGGAAGGAAAGAAAGGAGGGAGGGAGGACTCTAATTAGTGGAGACCAAGCACAAAAGAAAGCTAAAAAAACAAAGTGGATTGGTAGGTAAGGAATTAAGACACCCAATGCAGAGGCACAGCTTTGAAGTCTAGAAAATTAGAAGCAAGGCCAGGAGGGGAAAGATGACTGACCAGCCTGCTCCCCTGTACCCTCATCCCACAAAATGGAGATTCCAAGAGGAATTCACCAATGGAAGAAGGCAACTAGCCTGAAAAAGGTATATTCTGAGGCAAGAAGGCCCTAGGCACTAAAGAAAATTTCAGGATAAGATATCAGTTGAAGCATGGCTTTGAAGTCTGAAGTCAGGAGCAGAATGGGCAGGGGTGGGAGAGGGAATAGTGATCCTTGTACTAACTTTACAATTTACTTGGGAGGCTCAGGAGATGGGTAGATGAAAGATGCTATCTCGTGTGATCACTCCTGCCTGCCTGGGTCTTCTGTACCCCTTGCCATTTATCCACATATATATGTAATATATATGTATAGGTGTGTACATACATGTATGTTTGTGTGTGTATATGCCTTACACAACACTCTCCACCATGGAAAATCAGTTGTTTTCCCCCCTAAGTCCAGGAAGTGACTCAAGAAATCAAGCAACTACATGAGAAGAGGCTGGAGATTATCAATGAAGATAACAAGAAAAAATTTGAACGGATCCATGAACTCCGATCAATTGAGTCTCTTCCCGTGATAAAGGAACGATTTTTTGACTTTACGAAGGTAAGTCTATCTAGAGTGGCTCATATTTGTACAGTGATATTTCTATTAACAATGAAGATTAATTCCATTTAATTCAACAAATATTTATTTATTTCTACTGCCCATGACAGGATAAGAAGATAAAAAATAATAGATTCCCTGTCCCCAAGGAATTTATATGGAAGAGGTGGGAACATGTATATACAGCATATATATGTACGTATATGTATATATGTATATATACACACACACACATATACATGTAAATAGTACATCATAAGGTGAAAGAAAAGATGCAGACAAAGTGCTCTAGCAGAATTTGAATGAGGAAAGACCACTCATTGGTCTTTAGCTGGGGGGAATCCAGGAGAGTTTCATGGAGGAGGTGATATCTGAGGTAGAAGGGCCATAAAGGAAGATAAATATTTCTCCAATTGGAGATGAGGAGGAAGTATGTTCCATGCATGGGGTTTAGTCTGCTTGAATCTGTGGAGGCAAGAAAGGACAGAAAATTTTCAGGGGATAGCTAATTGTCCAGTTTGGATAGAATGTGAAGTGCATTGAGGGTTGATCATGCCAAAGTAGACTGGATTAAAGATTCAAACTTCCAAGTGGTACCACAAAACATTCCTCCTGATATCTGGGTTCCATGGCCAACAAGATGGAAAACTGGACCTTTTCTCTGATACTCATGACTTCTTACCCCTCTGAAAAAAGACCCATGCACAAGAGGCAAAGCAATTTTAGCTATTTCCATAGGCTAAGACACCAAGAACCCTAATGAAGTAACAGCCCAATGAGCCAACAGCAGAGAAGGCTAATGTATGCACTCAGTATCTGCTCCCCTACTGGCCCCCATGCTTAAGCAGGGTAGCACAATCTGACCCAAAAGCTTGTGCTCTTGCATCCTCCACTCAGCAGTTCCCTTACTGCTGCTGCAGTCTCTGCAAGCCAACCCCACCCTTGCTCATATCCTTACCCCACCATTTGGTGGCAACAAACAACAGTCCTCAACTCTGACCCTCACCCTGGCATGTGGAGGGAAGGGAGGAGTATAGGAAAGGGAGAAGCTTATTTTGCCTTGGGTAATAGAGTGGCAACACACTGTGGTCAGCGAGACAACAAAGCAACAGAAAGAACTGGGATAAGCTGGCAGTATGTATGAGAAACACGGTGTGGGATCTTTCACCAGGCCTGAAGGAAAGGAAATTGGCATCTAGAAACAAAAGAGAGAACTGATTGGAAACAAAAACAGACAGAAGTGAAGGACAATTTGAAAGAAGAGAAGCAAAAAAAGTACATTAAAAGAAAACTATATACTACAAGCAAAACATATTGATCTCAAAGACAAGATGCATAGAGGCAACTTAAGAATTACAGGTCTTTTGAGAAGAATATGACAAGTCAAAAAACCTGAATGCTATAATGTAAAAAAAATAATATAGGAAAACTGTCTAGAACTTCTGAACAAACGTCAATCAAAAGAATCCTCAGATTACCCCAGGGAGTCGAAGGGGAACAAACCCCTGTGCTGCAAACTTCAAGACACACAGTGGTTAAATTTAACAATGCCAGTGACAAACAATAATCTCCACAAATGACCAGGGGAAAGACCTTCAATACAGGATATTGTTTTAATGCTTAATACTTTTATTTTGCTTTTAATTTTAAGCTATTTAGGAGAAAACAACATTGCACTAAGACTTTTGGGACACCAGGTATCAAGGAAAAGGCTTTTGAATAGCATAAGATTATTCTGCACTCGCCATAAAACACAGTAGAGAATGGAATGATGTGTTCCAAAGAGCAGAGGAGCTCAAGATACCCTTTACAATCTGGCCTCCTCCTACCTTCCCAGTCTTTTCATACTTAATCCTGCCCACTTATTCTACAATCCAGTAACACCTGGCCTTGCTGTTTCTCACACACTATGCTCCATCTGCCAACTGCAGGCTTTTTCACTCACTGTGCCCTGTGCTCAGAATGCCCTCCATCCTCATCTCTATCCTACTGGCTTTAGAAACCTCTCTTCCTCCATCTCTCCACTCCCCAAGCTAGTGCCTTTCTTTTGAGATTATTTCCAATTTATCCTTTATATAGTTTGTATGTACATAGTTTTTTAAGCTTAAGCTTAAATATTTTGGCCACATAATGAGAAGACAGGACTCATTGGAAAGGACCCTGATGTTGGGAAAGATTGAAGACAAAAGCAGAAGGGGATGGCAGAGGATGAGTTGGATAGTGTCATGGGAGCAACAAACATGAGTTTGGACAGACTTTGGAAGATAATGTAGGATCGAAGGGCCTAGCGTGCTATAGTCCATGGGGTCACAAAAAGTTAGAACCGACTGAACGAACAGCAACATAATTGTTTGCCTGCTGATTCCCACATTAGAATGTAAGTTCCTCAAGGACACAGACTGTTTTTTACTTTCTTCATGTTCCCAGCACTTAGCACAGTGCCTGGCACACAGAAAGGGCTTAATAAATGCTTGCTGACTGGCTGACCTTGGAAGTTCTTCTGTGACTCTGGAACTGAGATGGTCGCAGTTGCCACCAAGACAGACCAGTAGACATGTACTAATAGCCTGCCTGTATTTTCCAAGAGGGGTAAATCCACTTTCCCCCTAATTTAGCAAGAGATGAGAGTTTTTGTTTTTGTTTTTTCAGAAGGAAATTTTACTTCAAAAAGCAAGCAAATAACTAAAAGAAACAAAAAGACCTCACCAAAAGCATAGAAAATGATGTCTTGCAGTTTCCAATGCAAAATTTAATTCATTTCACTATACACTAAATGCTTGCTACGTAGAGACGTAAAGCAAGACAGTCCTTGACCTCACAAGTACTATAATAACTAAAGTCTTGCCACCAAATGGTTTGACTGATATAGCTCCTGGGTAACCTTAGATCTAATTCCCTTCCTTTGTGTCAACCCTATCCTGTTTTTCTTTGTCTGGTTTGGTTTATCTGGAGTATATCACCATGCAATTCTTGAAGCTGGTTTGATCCTTTAAGGAAGATACTGATTGTTCAAATCTTGACTTAGTTTCCCCAGTGTCTATGTAGTCCCAGTGTTGGATGCTGTCCTGATCTTGAACCTTTCTGCATCATATCAGCTCCCTAGGAAAGATTCTAAGAAGGGAGTTTTCTGACTTATTTTCTGGGTGTTGTGCATAAAGAGTGCAGAAAGCGGGCGCCTTGGAGCTGCTTTCCTGCAAAAGCTGACTTGGCCTGGTCAGGAGCCTAGTTCACCTGCTTCTCTCCAAAATCTGATATCTCAGATCAGATGTCAGAGAATCAGAACGTTAAGGGTCATTCTGGGCAGGAAGAATAGCTGTGCACCTGGGCTTGGGGGCCCAGAGCTACCTACTATTCCTAGAGCCTACTTAAGATATTCAGGAAGCATCCTCACAGATGGTGTTTCAGAGGCTGGAGAAAGGACAGAGGAGTAACATTTGTGCTGGTTGAATGAGTTTGCATGGGGAGAGGGTTACTTGTGAGAGCCCAAGAATGAGTTAGAAGGGAGGCTGCAAGGGGAAGTACATTGTCTGCAATTCCACAAGATGGGTTTGGAAAGAAGATATTTAAGAACCAGAAAATTTCCTAAGGGATGGTCAGTTGATGGAAAGAGTCAGCAATTGCAGTGAGAAAGTGTTTCAATTACACACTGGAGTAAGAATAGAAAGTGAGAAGGGGCAATATTCTGGGAGTGAGTTTGAAGCAAGGATTTAGATGGTTATATGTTTTGGATTGGTCAGAGAGGATGTCAGAATCACAGACTCTTAGTTTTAAGGGACCTTATATGCCATCTAGTCCAATCATATCCAAACAAGAATCTCCAAAGTCATGGAAACGTTTCTTGAAGACCTCATCACTCAGTCAAAACTACACTCTCCAAGCCACCAACGATCTCTTAATTGCCAAATTCAACGACCCATCCTCAGCCTCCATGCTTTTTGACCTCTCTGTAGTATTTGATACTACTGACCACCCTCTCCTCCTAGATAGTCTCTCCATTCTGCATTGTCATGGTATTGCTCCTTCATGGTTTTTCTCCTAACTTTCTGGCTCTTCTTTCTTAGTTTCTTTTGATGGACCGCCATCCATGTCGTATTCACGGACTGTGAGTGTGCCCCAAGGGTCTATCCTGAGCCCTCTTCTCTGTATGCACTCTGTCTTGGTGATCTCATCAGCCCCTGTGAGTTCAATTATTGGCTCCATGCAAATGATTTTCAGATCTTTATATCCAGCCCTAGTCTCTCTCCTAAGGAACAGTCCTGCATCATTAATTGATCACCGATTATTTATTAGACATTTTCAGCTGTGGGCGTGTCAAATTTAACACGTTCAACATAGACGTCATCTTTTCCTCTCAATTCCACTATTTCTGTCAATGACACCACTCATTCTAGTTAGCTAGGCTTGAAACCCCTAAGTCATCCTTGGCTCTCTATTCGCCCTTACTCCCCATAGCCAATTGGTTGCCAAGTCTTGTCGATTTTACTGCCATAATTCCCTTGGCATCTACCCCCTTCTCTTTATTTATACCAGTCCACATTGGTCTATCACAATTTATCATCCCAAATGATCTGCCTATCCCAGGCTCTTCCCCTCTCCAAACTATTCCCCACATAGCTGCCAAAAGTCATACGAATGTTGATCAGCTGGCCTCCAAACTAAAGGAGATGCTGCTTGTCATAGAGGCAGTTCAAGGATCCAAAACATTTGACTGGGTATTGTTGAGTTCCAGCCCCTGTATGAGACTGAAAAGCCCATCCAAGAGGTAGCCAAATGCAAGATTAAACATATAGCGTCATCCTCATGGACCAGCTGGTCTTGCCTGAGCCTGAGAAGCCCTGTAAAATGTGCAAGGCACAGCACAAGATACGGTCCAGAAAGACACAGTCCTCAGCCAGACAGAGGACCCAGATGGACATTTGCATCGTGAGGCCACCACTACTGCCCCATGAAGAACAAGGCAATGGTGAAGTCAACATCTCCAAGCCTCCTGTTGGAGCCCTACAAACCACCCAGCACCCAATAGCCCAGATAGGGAGCTTTTACCCACCCTCAGCCTTGGCTACTCCTGTTATTCCTTTTCCCTGGGATTCCCATTTGCTTCTCAGAGTTTGCATAAATGTTCCTGACGTCCCATCCAGGAAGTTGTTGGTTTGAGGGAGAAGAGGAAGGGAAATATGAGAAGTAAAGGAAGTTATTTATTCTGTTTTCCCTGGGAGCAGAAATCTGGGCAGGGTGCAGTGAGGAATACAGTTTCAGCCAGGCTCGGTCCTGCAGCCTACTTCTGCAGGGGATCTGTAAACTATACCTCCTCTCAGGACCCTATTGTCTACTGCCAAAGTTACTAACCCAGAGAGACCACACTCCCTCTCTCCCCTGTTCCACAATCAAATAACTTCTCTCCCTTCCCAATAAAGATAGTCTCAATAAGTAGCTAACAATAACAACAAAATCCATCCTTTGCCTTAGGTTCCCACTTCTCCATACTTTTCTTGATGATCTATCATTCAGGGATGACCAAGGGAATTTAGGGTTAGGGCATCAGGGTATTTTACATATATATACTAGAACTATAACATGGAGAAAGAGGACTTAACTGAGATTCAAGAAACCTGCATTTTAATCCTGTCCCTGACACCAGTGATAACTCACACAGTCTTCCAGGAAATCCTTCCTCCAAATAGGCAGCAATGTACAGTGGAAAGAGCTCTTGATTTGGAGTCAGAGGACCTGGTTTTGGATCCCAGGTCTTCTAGTTACAGTCTCATACGACCTTGAGCAAGTCAGTTCTCCTCTGTGAGCCCCAGGTTCCTCATCTATAAAATCTCCCAGGTCCCTTACAGCTCTAAATCTGTGACCCTGTACAATCATTGTGTGGAGATGGCCGAGTTCCCAAACACTTTACTAGCAAAGTACAACCTCTGGCAGCGCTTTGCTTCAAGCTAGGAAAGCTTGCAGTGTGAACCTAGCAATTGGCTGTGTGCTCTGTCTGAGGACCAGCCTAACTGAGTGGCAGAGCTCATCACCATCTCTGGTTGGTCACTAGAGGAGGAATTGGTGCAGCCAAAGAAACTCATGAAACTACCTGCCAATGGGCATGAAGGGAGTATCCACACAGATGAAATCATTAATCTTTCAAAGTAAGTCACAATTCTTTTCACCCGACTGCTTTCCTCACAAACTTGGTAAGTAGGAAGTATGAGAATTATAATCCCCATTCAGGTGAGAAAACTGAAGCTAAGAAGGGGGAAGTAATGTGTTCATGGTCACAAAGCTAGTGAGTTTGTCAGAACTGGAATTCAAGTCCGGATCTCCTTGACTCCAAGTCTGGTACTCTTCCCGCTTAACCAGCCATACTCCCAAGTCATGACATGACCTTGAGCAAGTCGTTCAACCTTTGTGGTCCTCAGTTTACAACTAGGTCAAATGAGGGGATTGTTGATGGCTCTAAAGTTCTGTGAAATCTTACATGCCTGTAATTCCCATAAAGGAAAGAGGGCTGTCTCACCATAACATCTGGGTGACAGTGATTTTTCAGTGTCTTATACACTGTCTTATACACAGTTTTTTTATGATCATATGTTTTATGCCATTTGAAACAGATTCAGCTCCACCATCTTGCAGTAGGACATCTCCATCCTAATTATTCCATTGCTCGCTCTCTCTAGGATGCTGGTCATGGCCTCATTGGGGAAATGTCCTTGGTAGAACTTCGGGAACGGCTGCTGTTGCTTCAGCAACAGCAGAAACGAGATGAAGAAGAGAAGCGGGACCAGATCATCCGGGAAAAGCAAGCTAAGATGAATAAGCTTCTGGAAAAGGCCGAACAGATTGCTATGTGCCGAGAAGCCTGTGGGAGAGCAGCAGCATTAAAGTCAGTATCCAGTAGGAGAATGCAGCAGTGCCCATGAGGCAGATTGGTGAGGGGTGGCATTAGAGGGGTGAAGTGGGGATCTTAGGTGACCACAAGCTCAAGACCACTCACCAGTATGGCATGGCGGCCAAAAAAGCCGTGATCTTAGATCTTAACCGACCGTCTCCAAAGTCAAGTGCAAGGGGACACAATAGTCTCACTGTCCTCTGGTGTTGTCACACCAGATCTGAACTGGAACTTCCAATTCTGGGCACCACCTTTTAGGAAGGCCATTGATAAATGAGAGTGCATCTGGAGAAGGAAAAATAGGCTAGTGAGGGGGCTCAAAACCACTCATTCAATCATTCATCTAAGAAACATTTGGGATGCAAAGTTTAGATAAGACATGGCGGACATGGCCCCATCCCCATGGCAGTGAGTCTAGCAGAGGGATATGGCCCCTTCTCTCCTCTGATGCAGCTGCAGGATCTCATCACCTCTGTACTAGACTACTACAATAGCCCAGGGCAGGTCGGCCTGCCTCAGGTCCCTCCCCACTCCAGTCTATCCTCCATTCAGCCACCAAAGGGACTTTCCTAAAACCCAGATCTGACCATGTCAGCCCCTACTAACTGATCTCCAGCGGCTCCCTTTGACCCCTAGCACTTCCGGGATCAAATACAGAATCTTCTGTTTCAAATTCAGAGTCCTTCATAACTTAGTCTCCTCCTATCCTTCTAGTCATCGTAATACCTTCCTCTCCATCATGTATGCTTCACTCCAGTAGCACTGTGGTCCTCGCTATTCCACTAACAAGACACCCCGTCTCTCAGCTCCAGACGTTTTCACTGGCTGTCCACCATGGCTGGAATGCTGTCCTTCCTCATCTCTGTCTGCTGGTCTCCCCGACTTCCTTTAAGTCTCAGCTAAAACCTGATCTTCTACAGGAAGCCTTTCCCAGCCTCTGAATTCTAGTGCCTTCCCTCTCAATCATTTCCTATTTATCCTATGTATATAGCTTGTTTGTACCTATTTGTTTGCTTGTTGTCTCCCCTGTTAGATTGTAAAGGCCCTTGAAGGCAGGGAACATTTTTTTGCCTCTTTTTGTATCCCTAGCATTACATACTCCCTGGCACATAGTAGGCACTTAATAAATGTTGATTGACTGGCTGCCTAGGACCCAGACGCAGATAGCTATAACATATGGTATTAGACGGTAAGTGCACCAAAGAGCTGTAAAACATGAGGCTCTATGCTGTCCAAGGGGGGAGCTGGTCTAGGAGGAGGCCCTGTTCAAACATGAATGTTACTGATTTACAAAGCACTTCCCAGTCCAGTATCTCCTTAGTATTGTTATAGTACTTCCCTGGGAGGTGAGTAGAGTTCGTTTCAATCATCTGCCTGCCCCCAATGCAGATTCCAGCCCTTCATGTCATAGTAGACAATCTTTATGACTTATTGAGGCCAAAACAAACAAACAAACAAAAACCCAGCCATCCTTCTTGGTGGAGAGCCCCAGGAAACTTATCTGAGCCCCCTGAAACTTATCAAGGTTACTCCTTGGTTGACAGATATAATGATCCATTCCTGGACCAGCCAGAGCTTATAGCCACTCCCTCAGCCTTTGTGAGCTTCTCCCCATATTATGGTGAGGCATCAGAGGAGGACTTTAGTAAAGGTCTCAAGCTAAATATTGAGGGCTGAGCTAGAATTTAGCAAATGGAAATTTGGGGGGCAGGGGAACAGTGTAGGTAAAGATGCCAAGGGACCTAGGACAGCTGGGGGCATGCACCAGGGATCACAAGTGGTCCAGTTGGACTGCAGCATCTAGTTTCAGCTAAACCCCACCCGCCCTCCGAACCCCAAAAGGTGTTCCCGTTTAGTGGTCTTACAAGGCCAACAGGCCAGTGGCATTCTTGTAGGGGTGTTTAAAAGACAGGCTTTCTCTGTCCTCAAGTTCAGTATCAGAGATAGCCTGTCGTCAACACCATCCACCACCCCAGGAGACGGAAAAAAGGCTGGAAAATGACTTTGTTACGACAAGAATTAAGGTGCTAGTCCCCAAACTCCTGTTCAGGAGATATTACTGTGATCAACAAGTAATTCTACCCACATTGCACATGTCAGCAAATCAGAGTCTATTAAAGGCCAGCCCCAATCAGCCCAAGGATGATGACTAAGGTTTCTTAAGCAAACAGGCTCTTAGGCAGCATCACCAAGAGTTTTATTTTGTTCCCAACTAAACAAGTTATATACAGTAAAGACTTCCATAGGCAGGCAGTCACAAAACTGTGGTTTTGCTGTGTGGCCACAGCATCAGTTATAGTCACATGATACCTTTAACCCCAGAAATAAGAGGCCTATCAGCTTCCTGCTTGATGGGACTGTAAAATAGGACTGCCAGAGCCACCCTATAGGACAGTGAAATTGGCTTCACTTCCCTAGCCCTGATCCTTTAAATTAGAACATGTCAAGAACTGTAGAATGTCAGGGCTGGAAGGTTCCTCTCTTGGAACTTAGAACACAGAATGTCAAAGCTGGAAAGGCCCTTAGAACTTAGAAGAGAAAGTTTCTTTAAAGCTAGGAGGGAACAGAGAGTGTAGTATGTCAGGGCCAAAAGGGACCAGAGAAATTAATGAATTAATTAACTAGTTAATTGAATTAGCAAACAATAGCTGTCATTTATACTGTGCTTTAAAGGCTGCAAAGAATTTCGCATACATTATCTCGTTTGAACTTCACAACTATCCCAAAATGTAAATAATGTAGGTATCATGAATCCTATATTCCTGTGCAGATATCATTCCCATAGGCAGCTAGGTGGCAGTGAAAAGAGTTCCTGGCCTAGAGTCAGGAAGACTTGAGTTCAAATTCAGCCTCAGACACTTATACTACGTACACGATCCTGGGCAAGTTATTTAACTTCTGTTTGCCTCAGTTTCTTCAAGTGGGGATAATAAGAGCACCTACCCCACAGGATTGTTATGAGGCTCAAATGAGATACTGCTTGTAAAAACCGCTTAACACAGTGGCTCTGTATAAATGCTTTTTCCCTTCTTACTTTGCAGAAATGGAGGGGAACTCAAACCTTGAGTAAGAGTCTACAGTGTCCTTTCCACTCTTATCAGGAATATCCTCTGACTCTTTTTAAAAGTTTTTTGGCTTCTAATTCTGTTCTCTTCTTCTGGGAATTTGGTAGATTAATTAGCTTCTTATTGCAAAGATTCTGGGAGTTTTATCAAGGATAGATATCTAGAGATATCCTCAATCACATCCCTTTAGATGAAAAGGGTTGGATAAGGTGGTTTCTGAGGCCTCTCCCAGCTCTAAATCCAGTGATCCTACCAGTATCAATAAGGAGGTCCACCTGAGTGTCCTATACACCTGGTAATTTCATGCGTCTAAAAGATTCCACATGTGCTCAAAGGTGATAAAATTTCAAAATAATGTAGCGAAGGCTCTGGGATTATGATCCTAACTGCCACTTAGCCTAGCACATCAAGTCCCCTAGAGGGGCTCCTCCTTCTCTCCTCCAAGTTCTAGGGGTAATCCTAAAGGGTTATGTTTTCTTATTAATGAGGCCTCATCCAATGTGCTCTCCAATATCATTTAACCAATTAACATCTATTAGGCTTTACAAAGGAATAGTAGCCAAGAAGGTATAGGAAGGACAGAAGTACAACAACATCTCCTCCCCGCAAAATGAGGGCGTACTCTCTCCTCTACATAGTGACTTGGGACAGAGGTACCATGCATTCACACACACGTGGAAGCTGGGTAGGGAGATAAGGCAGCTAAAGCTGGAAGCTTACAGCGGTTCTTCCTCTTAAAGGCTAATAGGGGAAAGAAGGAAATATTTTCCATTCAAACCTTTGTATGTACACTCACTTCTGGTTGAGCAGGCAATTAAAAAGCTTTTTTTTTCAGTAAGCCAGCCTTATCCTAAGAGGATACCTGCTCATGCTCTGAAATAGGGAGAGGGGTCTCTACGCTATGCATGCCTGGCAGGAGGCTCATCAAGCCTCCACATGGGCTAACAGGGATGGGACATATTACTCATTCTAATGTCAGGAGCTCTCCTCGGCTAGTGCCCTCATTACAACAATAATCTCTTACATATATATCACAAAGCACTTTCATAGGCCTCCCACAACAGCCCTGTGAGGCTGGCAGGGCAGGGCAGGGCTAACTATCTCCATTTTGTGAAGGAGAAAACTGAGTCTCAGAGTGAGGAAGTGACCTGTTCATGGTCATATAACTAGTAAATGGAAAAGCTGGACTCAAAGCCAGCTCTCCTGACTCCCCGTAAATGCTTTTTTCTGCTGCGCCAGACTCCATGAGGAAAGATACTTTTATCAAAGAGTAATTACTTGATTTGTTCCCACACTAGGATAGGAACATAATTCTAATGTCTTTGGGATAAAATAGACACTTCCCAACCTAATGTTGAAGGTTCTTCACAATCTGGCCACAGCCTACTCTTCCAGCTTTCTTTACTCCTTCTCACTTTCATTCACTCTGTGTTCTAGGCAGCCTGAAATACTAGCTGTCCTCAGAAATCAATATCCTCTCTCTTGCCTCCATGCATTTACACAAGCCATCCTCCAGAGCAGACGTGTCTCCCTTCTTTATCTCTACCTCTCAGACTCATTCTTCAAGACTCGGCTCATGGAATACCTCCTCCACAAAGGCTTCCTAATTCTAGCTAGCTAATGTGTCTTTTCTCCTTCCTCAAATTACCTTGTATTTACTTCTCTTTATGCATGTTGTAGCCCCCCTCATGGAACATAAGTTCCTTAAGAGATGTTTCATTTTTGGTTTTTCATATCATCAGAGTCTAAAGCACAGTACCTTATACACAGTAAGTGCTTAATTCATGCTTATTGAATTGAATAAAACTATCTAGAATTGTAAATGGCTGCTTGAAGCAGTGAGTTCTCCAATACTGCAGATGTTTAAATAGCTAATCAGATAGATAGATAGATAGATAGATAGATAGATAGATAGATAATCAAAATAAACAAAAGACCTAGATAATAAAACATTAAATTTTAGGTGGTCTTAATATTCCTCTGTCAGAGTGTGGCAAATACAACAGAAAGATAAACAAAAAAGAAATTACAGAATTGAACAAAATGTTGGAAAAACTGTACCTATGAAGATTTCTTAATGGAAATCTCAGAGAATATATATCTAAGGCTCCTGTGGAGTTTGTGCCAAAAAAAAAAGTTCATCACATGCTTGAACACAAAGAGCTCATAAACAAGTGCAAAAAGATGGAAACTCAAACCTATCCTTTACAAACAATAATGCAATAAAACTTGTAATCACTAACAAAATGCAAATAAAATATGCAGACCTGAATGAAAACAAACAAAAAATATACTAAATAATTATTGAGTCAAAGACCAAATTATAGAAATAGTACTCAACTATGCTAAAGATTTGTCATTTTGTTAGTGAAAAAATTGTTTCTTGACATATTAGAAGACACAGTCCTCCACTCTGTAGCAGAAGTGGCAAGTCCATGGGTGTGGAATATTGCACATATTTTCAGATTCCTAAATGTAATATTAGTTTTGTTGGGAGGGTTTTCTCTTTCTCTCTTTTTTTTTCCTTCTTTTTTGGGTTCTTTTATTCTTTCTCATGATTGATTCTGTTGGTTATAATTCTTCTTTACAACTGAACTGTTATGTAAATGAGTTCAATGCAAAGGTGTATGTAGAACCTATGTTGGATTGCATGCCATCTTGGAGGGGGAGAGGGGAGGAGGGGTAGGGAGAGAAAATTTGGAACTCTTCTTTTCTTTTAAAAAAATCTTTGTTATATAGGATGGGGGTCTGGGAAAAAGGAAGAGAGTAATCTAGGGAGAAATTTAACAGATACAACTATGACAACAGAAACAGATGGCAAAATAAAGCAGGTCAAAAAACCTGAGGCTGTGCTGGTACTAGCATACACCCCTCTTTTGTTATAACAAAGAAAACTTCTAAAGCGTAAGGTTGCATGTAAAAATAAATATAAACTATAATCATAAAGACATGCTAAAGTTTTCTAAATTACTCTAAAAATACAGGGGCAGCTAGGTGGTGCAGTAGATAGGGTGCCAGGCCCGGAGTCAGGAACACTCATCTTTCTGAGTTCAAATCTGGCCTTAGACACTTACTATCTGTGTGACCCTGGGCAAGTCACTTAACCCTTTTTACTTCGGTTTCCTCATCTGTAAAACTAGCTGGAGAAGGAAATGGCAAACCACTCAAATATCTTTGCCAAGAAAACTCCAGATGGGGTTATGAAGAGTTGGACGTGACTGAAAACAGTTGAACAACAAAAAATAAAACCCCAAATCTACAATTAGTCATTATAAATATATAATAGCTATAAGGCAGAATAAAATGACATAGCCTAAGAGAGGTACAAAGAGGGAAAGATATTTTCTAGTAGGATCTTTTTAAGAACTTGTCTTTTGAGCATTTAAAGTTATTTTCTAGAATAATGTTAGAAGGCACCATTCTTCACCTTTTATAGGAGAAAATCCTAAGGTAGCATGAAGAATCATTGCTGTCATTAGTAAGGTCCAAGGGCTGAGACTGAAAGCCTGATCTCAAACCCAGCGCTATCTCCACAAGGCCACACTGACTTACTGTAGAGCATAGCAAAAATCAAAATGAGATGTATGTCCTTCTCTATTCTAAGAGTGGGCCCGAATGGGATCACCAGCATATGGCAGCCACATTGGTGTGGTTTCACCAATGAGCATGTCTGGTTAGGGAAGGAAGTAAGCATTTATTTAGCACCTACCTACTGTGTGCCAGGCACTATGCTAAGTACTTTCACAAACCTTCTCTCATTTGATTGGCTTGCCCCTCTACACCCCACTCTCTACCTCCTCCAGTTCCAGAGGAAGTAGTTGCTCACAGTTCAAAGCATCACTTTACTCTTGGCTAAAGTAACCAAAAGGAATAACAAGGCCAAGAATTAGGGAAGTTGAGTTCTGTTGAGTATAAAGTAAGCCAAACTGACGTTTACACATCACTTTATCACTTTACATATCACAGCTCACACTGGATGCTTATCATAGCCCAATGAGGGAAGCAGGACAGGGATGACTGACTTTCATTTTACAGAGGAAGAAACTAGAGCCCCTGTAGGTAAATTGAACTTACCTTTAAGGTCACACAGTAGAACAGATTGAAACTCAAGTGTGTTGACAATCAAAATGGGCTCTTAGCACTTAGTTCAACCAAGTGCCCTTGAAGAGTTTGGCCTTTGTTTCCTTGATTAAATTGGGAGTCCTTGGTGACCTCCTTGCCTCAGGGGAGGGCCTAGTTTACCTGGGTTTGAATGGCATGTTTGGGACATCAGAAGCTTTTAGACCACGTGGGTTTAAGTCGTCTCTTTGTGATGATTTCAGGTCATGTGGGTGAGTCGCCTGTGTGACTCACCCTTGACCCTGAGAAAGATATAAAACCAGGGGTTGGCTTTCTCTTTTTCGGAGCTCTTACCCACAGCAGTGGTGGCGAGCGTGACTCTGGGCCAGCCCTTGTTATGAGCTCCCGGGCTGAACTTAGATGTTGGTAACTATGAATTGTATTTGGTCTGTCTGTCGATGTTTGTAATTTGTTTGTATTTGCTCCGAAGTTCAGGGTGCTGGCTTTTTCCCCTGAACTAAGTGAATGGTATTTGTATGCTGAATTAAAGTGAGATTGTTAACCCCTTAACGTTGCTTTCCTTAGTAAAGCAGATCAAAAGAACCTATGCTGGCAGTGTTCTTGTTGTTGGGCTTGTGCTGGTTTTTCACCCGCACAGCAGCTGCTAGCCGGATTGTTGATACACTAAGTCTTTTGACTGTTCCAAGTACAGAGTATCCTTTCACAACACTAGAGCTATCTGTAACTATAAAATTGTTGTTTGTTATTGTTCAGTTGTTTCAGTTGTGTATGACTCTTCATGACTCCATTTGGGGTTTCTTGGCAAAGATACAAGAGTGGTGTGTCACTTCCTTCTCCAGCTTGTATTACAGATGAGGAAACTGGGGCAAATAGGGCAAAGTGACTTGCCCAGGGTCACATAGCTAGTAAGTGCTTGAGGTTGGATTTGGACTCAGGTCTTCCTGACCTCTGGACTGACTACTCTTATCCACTTCACCACCTAGCTGCCCAACTATAAAATATCAATTCTAATTCAACATACATTCTACAATTATGTGAATTCAAACCTCCCTGATATTGTACTGGCTGGGAGTTGGGGGAAAGGAATGGACAAATGAAACAAATGGAAGTCACATTTTTTCATTAGAGAAAGAGAAATGATGTTGATGATCATTCACATTTATATGACTTTATAGTTGACAAAACTCTCCCCTCACAAGCACCCTGTAAGTATTATTATCCACAGAAAAGTGAAATATCTTGCCTATGATCACACAGTAAGTGTTAGAGCCAAATACTGAACTCTGATTCCAAGCATGCTCTTTACACACACACACACACACACACACACACACCCCAGCCCCTTGAAGGGCTTGACCCTATAAAGAACAGAGCTGTACAGTCCCCATAGTCAGGTGAGCAGAGCTGCCATTTTCCTCTCCATTCATCCCACTTGTTGCTTGTTCCTCAGAGATCCTGGAGTTGCTATCATGCCATAGAAAGAGTGCCAGAGTGAGAATCGACAGGTCAGGTGCAAATTCTAATTCTGCCAGTTAGTAGCTACATAACCACATGCAGGAAGAGGAGGAGATAGGTGGATGAAAATAATCTGTTTCAACAGCTGTGAAGGCAGCTGTAGCAGATGCTATGGAGTGCTTAGAGCTTGGTCAGACATCAAAGATGCCAAGGTCATCCACTGCATCCTGAACCATTGCCAGTCGTCTTGACTTTTGTCTTGCTACTGAATTTTGATGACAGAAAGAGAGGGAGGCCGATGACTTTGTGCAACTCTGCCTCACTCAAACCCTATTTTGCAAGTCAAGATATCACCCTGTGATGTCATCCCTTATCTTCAAAAACAAAGGACCAACAACAACAATCATGGGCAAGTCATTAACCTTCTATGAACACATTTCCTCACCTGTAAAATGGATAACAGTCTCACTACATGGCTCCCAGGGTAGTTGTATTGGCACGGTTTCAGTGAAACTGGACCCATGGTTCCTTTCTTAACCGTTCAGTCCTTTCCATGATCCTTCACCACCACAAAGGTCCGTCTGTCAGTGATGCTCTGTGATTGTACGTCATTGAACCCTGTCATCTCAGAAGGGAAATCAAAGGATAATGGAAAGAAGCCCAGTAGGTGTAAGAAGGCTGAAGCATATTGTGAGTGATGGTGCGTGTGTAAAAACAAATAGATCGTCCCAACGATAAGTGGTCAAAAGGCATAAGCTGTTTTCAAAATAGAAATCGAAAACTATCAACAATCGTAAAAAAAAACCAAAATGCTCCAAATTTCTAATCATAAAAGAAATGCACAGCAAAATGGCTGTTGAAAAGATGGCTGGAGAGTCAAATGAAGCTGGGCCTAGCTAAGTTCTATAATGGGTCACTGGGGCATTCACCAGTCAGGGTAGCAAGGACCCCAAGGTAGGAGTTCCAGAGCTGAAAGGGCATGGTGTCTAGTCTAGGTGACAAGCGGACCAGCAAAAGGATGAGCTGATGAAAAGCAATGGACAGAGCCCTGGACCTGGTGTCAAGACTACCTGGGTTCAAACCCAGCCTCAGACACTTACTGGCTGTGTGACCCTGGACAAGTTTCTTAACCTCTATTTGCCTCAGTTTCCTCATCTGTTAATTGGGGATAATAATAGTACCCAACCCCCAGGATTGTTTTGAGAATCAAATGAGATAAAAACTGCAAAGTGTTTAGCACTATGCCTGGCTCATAGCAAGTGCTACATAAATGTTAGCTATTTTAAGCTCTTAAGAAAGATAACTGTAGAGATATAAATTAAAACTGAAAGGCAGCTGAACTCTGATTAAAAGCAGTGACCAATATTGTCACTAGAGGACAGATGATGAAGTATACCTCTCCCTTCTTTTGGTAGAAAGGTGGGATACTATGAGTGGGAATGTGTGTGGAGAGAAGCAGAGTGGCTAGAATGCTGTGTTGGTAAGCAAAATGGGCTCTTAGCACTTAGTTCAACCAAGTGCCCTTGAAGAGTTTGGCTTTTGTTTCCTTTGAGTAATTCAGTGTATTTCATTGAGTCTTACTAGGTGCTAAGCCCCAGGCCCAAGCCCCTATTAGGTGTAAAACCTATGTGGGTGTGGATTGGTTACTAAGGTGAGGCCCAACGTGGGGCTAACTAAGGGGAGGTGCTAACTCAAGAGCCAATCACAGGAGCCTAAGTTCTGGTCATTCACATGATGCTCGATGACCTCTGAAACTCTATAAGAGGAGAGAACACAGCTTGGAGATTGAGACTTGTTGGAGCCAGCAACCGCAACAGCGACAGCAACAGCTACAGCCAAAGCCGAAGCCGAAGCCAAAGGAGCTGAAGAAGCAGGAGCTGCTGGTAGCAGGGCTGACCCGCGTGTGGACTGGAGAGTGCTGAGCAAGGGCTTGAGGCCAGTGGGTAATCTTCTTACTAGAGGTGGGAAACACGAATATGATTTGGTTTAGTGCCATCATTTTTTTTCTATAACCTCCTGGTTACTCTTGTGAGGTGGACTTATTGGGCCTGGAAGCTTTTGACAAGGATATCAAAATGGGGGCACTGATTCGTGGGTCTGCTACTTTGGAGCTTGAATAAATGCTTTAATTCTTCTTCCTTCTACTTAGAGAATTCCTTATATCCTCCGGTTCGGAACCATTCAGACATATATATGATTCTCTTTGAAATCATAAATTCTGCCTTCATAATTCTGGCCTTAGTGTTAGGAAGACCTGAGTTCAAATCCTACCTCAAATACTTACTAGCTGTGTGACCCTAGGCAAGTCACTTAACCTCCTCTACTTCAGTTTCTCCATCTGTAAAATGAAGATTCAATGACCTCCACGGTCTCTTCCAACTCTAAGCCTGTGGCTCTGTGACTTTTTTTTAACCTCTTTGTTTGCTTGCAGCCAAACAATTCTTAACTTTTAGTCAGGTGTTTCCATTACTCTTCAAAGAATAAGAAAAGATCTTATGATTCTTTGTTTACAAGTAGGATTCTGATCAGTGGGGAAGTGGGGCATCTTATGAGGAAAGAAGAACAGAAGGCATTAATACTTTCAAGTGGTGCAAGAAACAACTATTAAGGAGGCATAAGAATAGGAAAGGATGTGGGCCTGTCCTGTAGCACAAGTGGGAGAGAACGGATCTGGTGAGAGCCGGAGAGCTTGGCCAGGATCCACAAAATACTGAAAGAATAAGCGGTAGGGCCACAGTGCATTCGGTGAAAGACTTACAAAAAGATGTGGACACGAATCACATCTGGAGGAAAAATGGGACTGGGGTGGGCTCGACCCCAGGGCAAGAGGCTCCAGTGATGAGATCCCCAGTCCATGCAAGGAGTCCAGACAAGGTCCACGGTAGCCAAAATTGAGGCTCTCTTCCTCCCCGAAGCCTTCCCTAACAGGACTGGTATCTCACACTCAAAAGACCCGAGTTTCTCTCCTGCTGTGTGTCCTTGGGCCAGTCACTTCACTTTCTCAGTTTCCTTAGCTATAAAGTGAGGAAAAGAATAACGCCTAGCTCCCCAGGTTGTTGTGAAGACAATGTCAGCAAAGTACTTTACAAAGCTTAAAGTGCTATAAATAAAGGTGAGCAAGTATTATGTACTCACTCAGAAAGTATAGGGGGAAGGGAATAAGCATTTATTAAGCACCTACTATGTGCCACACTTCGTTCTAAGCACTTTTACAGATATTATTTCATTCAATCCTCACAACTTTGGGAGGTAGGTACTAAATTATCCTCATCTTAGAGGAAACAGAGACAGAGAGGTCAAGTGATTTGCCCTGGGTCACCCAGCTAGGAAGTGTCTGAGGCTGAGTTTGAACTCAGGTCTTCCTGACTCCAGGTCCAGCATATGACAATGTGTTGCCAGTTTAAAAAAAAAAAGGAAAGAAAAGAAAGAAAAAAAAAGACAATGTGTTACCTAGATACCGATACTTAGTAAACATAAAGGGTTCTATGAAATTGAGGGAAGATTGCTTCACTTGATCATTCCATCCACGAGCTCATTAGCACGGGCATTCTTTCTGGTTTACCCAACCTGGATTTCTCAGCCCATTTAATTCTTGCCATAAATCAATGCTCTGATTTCTTTAATATCTTGAGGGTATCAGGGATGATTGTTATGTATTAGCACCCCTCTCCAGTTTAGATCACTGCTTCCCATCAATGACAGAGAGAGAGCTCTTCAATCTCAGGGATTAGAATGTCTTCTGTGTCCCAGCTTCCATGTTTGTCCCTTCCCCAGCTTAAGATGCAAGTTCACCAAAGGCAGGGAGTAGATCTGTTTTTTGAAAGGTGACATGGACTGAGGAAAGAGCGTTGGACCAGGGGTCAGAAGACCTGAACTGGAGTCCTGGCTCTGTCATGCCTTTACCATATGAGCCTGCCCTCTCTGCCTCAGTTTCCTCATCTGTATAATTCCACTTGCACTAACAGGCATATAAATAAGGAAAGTAATTTGCAAACCTTACAATAATTCTATAGAAATGTACTTCTCATTTTAACAATAAGAAGAAGAAATGATGAGAAGTCATGAGGTATAGCAGATAGAAAGTAAGCCTTAAAGTGAAAGACACCTGGGCTCAGGTTCTGTTTTCAACACATACTGGCTGTGTGTGACACCAGGTAAGTAATTAAGTCTCTCAGTGGCCAAGGCAGCCCTTTAGCTTGCTGAGAAGATGCCCATCTGCAGAGAGCCAGGAAGTTCCCAAAGCAGCAAAGTCACCGAGCCTGTCCATAAGTAAACAGATAAGTATTACTCTGAATAGCAGTCCTTCCCATTTCTCTTTGCTTTTTTGTGTCCGTTTCTTTTTGCCCAGGATTGAGGAAAGAAAAAGGCTCGAATTCCACACACCCAAAGCTGTCAGTCAAGATGAGCGCAATTTAGAGCTGAAGAAGAAAATCCAGGTGCTAATGGAGCAGCGGCAAAAGAAGGAGGAAAGCCTGAAGGCAGGACCCCAGAAGGCCAAGCCAGAGCTAGAACCATGGCTCAGGCCCAAGGTGAACTCTTTGCAGGAAAGATGGGCTGTGCAGAGTGGGCTCCAGCTCACACCAAGCTAGACAAATGCAGGAGACCTGGCTTCTCATCATGGCTTGGCTGCTAAAAAGTGTGTTTCTTCAGCACTTGGAGACTAGTGTGGGAAGGGTGAATTGGCCTATGGGGACCAGCCCAGGGATATGCTCAGAGTCACCTTTCCTGGTTCCAGGGGACCCATAGTGGAGCTTTGGGCTCTGCTTCCAGCCTTATGTGACTCAGAACTGTACCCTGGCCAAACCCCCATATGGCAGGGTACAGGACAGGGAGTGAGTACTATGATCTAGCCTCTTTACGCTCAGTAATTGTTCTTGAAAGCTAACCTTATAAAGCATCTTTTTGAGATTGGCATGGTGGGTACCTGCTACTGGGTATGCTAAAGCTGTTGGGATTGCTTGAGCTTGTGAGTATTGAGCCACAGTGGTGTAAAGTATAATACCAATATGGTGGGCCCTGGCAGGTAGCAGAGACAGGTAGGGTGCAGGCTCCCTAAGGAGGGGCAAACTGGTCTAGACTGGAAATAGAGCTGCTAAAAGCTTCTGTGCTGAGCAGTGGTAAGGCACTTTCAGCCTAGGTGAGACAAGGGAGACCCACAACTTCACCCCATGCCTCCCCAAAAGATACCTTTCAGCATAATTATCCTTCTTCTATGGATGAAAATCATGGAGTCATAGATTTAGAGTTGGAAAGGACCTCATAGTCAGCTGGTCCAAGCCCCTGATTGGTTACACATATGGTATGTAAGTTGACTCTTGGAAGGAACTTTAAAACCAGACCTTTTGAGCCAGGATGTTGTTCTGGTCAAAACTTGCTCTGGGTCAGTAGAGGACATGACCTGAGACCATGAAAAGTCCATTATGCAGAGGAATCACCCTGGGACCTGCAGGGTAACTTGAGTTTCGTCTTTGGGGATGGCAGGTGGGGGGCCCACCAAGTGACGGTCTTGTCTTTCCCTTTTTCCAGACTCCTTTCGAAGAACAGCACTGGAAAATGTTGGAGGAGAGCCGGGAAAAACTTTACAAGAGACTCCAGAGAAACACAGCCACCAGAGCAGCAGAACAGAGAGAGGAGTACCATGTGTCAACGCTGAGTGGAGCTCAGCCTTGCATCCTGAGGTCTTAAAATCCTTTGTTCTGCCCACAGCCCCCTGGGAGCTAGACTCTAGCCCTGGAGGATTTGGATACACAGTGAAGGTAGCCAAGTGGCCTCCCTGAAGCCTGGTTCCCAGAACATTCAAGGGCTGTCACAGAGATAGGAGGGGACAGTAAGTCAGGGTAGGGATTAATGGGGATAAAGGAATAAAGAGCATTGGCTAGAGAATCCTGGACCATCTACTGTGTGGCTTCAGCGTCAGAGCCATACGCTGTCAGTTTTCTTGCGGAGTTAAAATATGTGAGGGTACAAAGTGAGCCCTCCAGCTTCAGGCAGTCTCATCTTTTTATGAGTTATTTATGACCTCCTCACTCCCTCAGGACCCTCCACAATCCATACGCGGGGGTTCTCTCCCAGACAGATGTTCTGTCATAGGAATGCTTTTGCCATATTCCCTGCCAAGCTTCCCTCTGTTTCTGAGAAGGAAACCTGTTTGTAGGGTTGGTGGCTCATATAACCAATGTTTGTTTGTTTGTTTGTGCTTAATGATACTCATTTATTGCAAAGTAGGATTTTTCTTGGGGTGGGGGGCTTTGGGTTACTGGGTAGTGATAAATATGAAAAAATTCAATAAAATGTTTCTTTTAAAACATACAGAAGAAAACAAAAATAAGTCCAGAAGAGCAAGGGGGCGACCAGTCCTCCCTCTTATGTGCACTAGGCTTCTCTACACTATTCCCTATAGCCTGAAAGAGCTGATGCTGCCATCATGTCCCATGCCATCTCATCCCATCCTGTTTCATCTCCACCACACAGCTGTGGTTTACTAGAAAGAGGACTGGCTTTAAAATAAGAAGACTTGGGCAAGAATCCTGGTACTGCCACTTAATTACCTGTATGACCTCAAGCCAGGCCTTTTCCTTTTCTGGGCCTTCATTTTCTCATCTTTAAGAAGAGGGGACGGGACCAGATGATTATCCAGTCCTGTGATTCTGTTTATCCTTTACGATCCATTTTAAATGCTACCTTGTTGAGGAAGCTTTCCCTTAGAACTCTTCCACTGCAAATCAGAAATGATAGAGCAGAATCTCAAAATGAGTTGGTTCTGTGTAGGTGCAAAGCTTTTCTGCTTTAGACAGCCAAAAAGAGGTTTCCACCAGGATCCTCCTATACGGGCAGTGGCAAGTGCGGGTGGAAGAAGGAAAGGTTGGAGTAGGAGTGGGGAACCTGCAACCTCGAGGCCACATGTGGCCCTCTAGATCCTCAAGTGCAGCCCTTTGACTGAACTTGAGGACCTAGAGGGCAACATGTAGCCTTGAGGCCACAGGTTCCCCACCTGTTAGAGAGTGTCACAGAGTAGTAGACTGAGCAAGAAGAATTCTTCAGTGGCTTGCAAGGCTTAGAATTGAATGGGCCAAGATTCTTATCTGTTGCCCTTATTACGTGTTTTATGGATGTGTGCAAGTTTTGTCCCACCCCCCTTTTTGGAGAAGGGGCTCATTTGTTCTATCAGTTATCATGGTTCCCAGTCTTCAGCTAGGCTCTTGGGGTCAGTCCCTGTCCTTCAGTAAGGGTATAAGGATATTAAAGTCAACAATAGCCTTTCCATGATCCAGGCAAGGGAGTAGGAGAACAGAGTGTCAGATGTCTGGGCTGGGAGAACAACCTGATTCTCCCCCAAAAAGTGTAAATGATGCTAGGACCACATCTCAGGTAGTTGGGCTGAGGTGTTCAACTTCAACACACATATGGAGGGGTTTTTCAGTTTCTTTTTTTGTTTAATTATTTTTCCAATTACATGTAAAAACAATTTTTAACATTCATTTTTAAAAATTTTGAATTACAACTTTTCTCCCTCCTCTCTCCTTGAGAGGGCAAGTAATTTGATATAGGTTATACATGCGTAGTCATGCAAAACATATTTCCATGTTATTTATCTTGTGAAAGAAAACACAAACCAAACACCAAAAACCAAGAAAAATAAAGTTTTTTTTAAAAATATGCTTCGATCTGCATTCAGATTCCATCAGTTCTTTCTCTGGAGGTAGATAGCATTTTTCATCATAAGATCTTTAGAATTGTCTTAGATCAGTATATTCCTAAGAATATCTAAGTCATTTGCAGTTGATCATCACACAATGTTGCCATTATAGAGTACGATGTTCTTTTGTTCTACCTATTTCACTTTGCATCAGTTCATATAAGTCATTCCAGATTTTTCTGAGAGCATCAAGTTCATCCTTTCTTTTAAAAAAATTTTTTCCCAAGTTACATATAGAGACAATTTTAACATTCATTTAAAAAAATTTTGAGTTCCAAATTTTCTTTCTCTCCTTCACCCCCTCCCTTCCTGAGACAATAAGCAATTTTATATGGGTTATACCTGTTCAATTATGCAAAACATATTACCATATTAGCCATGTTGTAAAAGAAGACAGACCCAAAGGGGGAAAAAATGAAAAAATACAGAAAGTGTTTTGGATCATTGTATTGATGAGGATAGCTAATTTATTCAGAGTTGATCATCATTGCTGTTACTGTGTACAATGTCTTCCTGGTTCTGTTTAATTCACTTTGCATCAGTTCATATGAGTCTTTCCAGGTTTTTCTGAAATCAGCCTGCCCATCATTTCTTATCTGTTCATCATTTCTCATAGGACAATAGTATTCCACCATAATCATATACCACAGCTTGTTCAGCCGCTCCCAAATTGATGGACATTCTTTGCAAAAAGAGCTGCTATAAATATTTTTGTGCATATCGGACCTTTTCCTTATTTTTTTAATCTCTTTGGGCTGCAGACCTAGTAGTGGTATTTCTGGGTCAAAGGGTATGCACAGTTTTATAGCCCTTTGGGCATACTTTCAAATTGTTCTCCAGAGTGGTTGAATCAGTTCACAATTCCATCAACAATGCATTAGTGTCTCAATTTTCCCATATCCCCTACAACATTTGTTATTTTCCTTTTCTGTTATATTAGCTAATCTGAAAGGTGTGGGATGGTACCTCAGAGTTGTTTTAATTTGCATTTCTTTAATCAGTAGTGATTTAGAGTATTTTTTCACATGACTATAGATAGTTTTGATTTCTTTGTCTGAAAACTGCTTGGTCACATCCTTTGACCATTTGTCAGTCGGTGAATGGCTTGTATTCTTACAAATTTGACTCAGCTCTCTATATGTTTGAGAAATGACGCTTTTATCCGAGAAACTTGTAAAAAAATTTCACAGTTATGATTACTGTATATTTCTTTCGATCATATTTTCTCCCTGTTTATCATGCTCTCTCTCCTTTCAACGTGTCCATCCTCAAAAGTGTTTTGCTTCTGACTGCCATCTCCCCCTCCCTTTAATCAGCCCCCACCTTCTCTTATCCCCTTCCCCTCCTATTTTCCTGTATGATAGATGGTACCCAACCGAATGTTATTCCTTCTTTGAGCCAATTTGGATGAGAGTAAGGTTCAATTCAATTCAGCAAACATTTAAAGGCCTACTGTGTGCAGAGTGCTGTTCTGGAAGGAGGAAGATACACATTTTAGACAAGACATAGTCCCTGTCTGTACATGCCTAAGTTTAATAGGGGAATGAGATATAAGCATCAATAACAACAGTGCAAAAACACTAAATCAAAGGCAGTTTGTTCAGTAGAAAGACTGTTGGATTTGGAGTTTGGAAGACCTGGATTCAAATTCTGCCATGAGCAGTTAATAACTATGTGACCCTGAGCAAATCACAAAACCCCTCCTGGACTCAGTTTCCACATCTAATAATAACTAACAGGTAGCACTTCTATGTGCCAGGCACTGCGCTGAGGGCTTTTCAAAGACTATCTCACTTGATCCTTACAATAACCCTGAGGGGCAGGTGCTGCAATTATCTCTGTTTTATAGTTGAGGAAACTGAGGCAAACAGAGGTTAAGTGACTGACTGGCCTACGGCTACACGGCAAATAAGTGTCTGTTGCTGGATCTGGATTCAGATCCCTCTGATGCCAGGCTCAGCACTCTGTCCCCTGTGTCATCTAGCGACTCCATAAAAAGGGGTTGGTCTAAGTGATCTAATAGGAGATAGCTAGGCAAAGCATATGTCAGGCTCAGTACCAAGTCCCCTGGAGATAAATACAAGCAAACAAGACAGGTCTTAGACTCAAGGAGCTTACTGCTAACGAGGGAAAACCACTTAAAAGGGGCAGTCGGGAAGGGGAGAGAGGTAGCAGCGATGCAGCGGGAGAGGAGGATTCCAAAGAGTTTCCAGGCACGAGGGAGGCGAAGCACAGCAGGGGCCTTTCCTAAAATGATGGTCTCTCCAGCTCAAAATCTATCCTTCTATGATGAGCGCATTACTGTGGTGCAAATAGCATGCTATGTGAGGTTGGTAGGGAAAAGATCATCACCAAAAAGAGAGATCAGGGAAGGCTTCCTAGGGGAGGTGCCATTTGAGTTGGGCCTTAAAGGACAGGTGGTGACAACGGGTAGAAAGCAGGGAGAGAGGGAGGCAAAAACACAGAGAACACAAAGCAGAAAGTGAATCTAGAAGATAGTTTGAATGGATAAATAGTTTGATTAGAGCAAAGATTGTGTGGAGTTGAACCATGTGAAATAAGGTTGGAAAGTTAGGTTTGTACTAGGTCATGGAGGATCTTAGATGCCTAGTTACGGAATCTGAACTTGACTCAGTAGATACCAGGCAAACAGAAGGGTCCGAAGCTTGGGGAGCAACATGATTGGATCTATGCATAAGGGAAGACTAGTCTGAAAGCTATAAGAAGGCTAGATTGGAAAAGGAAGAGAGTGGAAGTAAGAAGACTTGGTAGGAGACTCGGGCAAGGGTCCTAGCAGGTAGTGCTTGTGGCTGTGGGAAAAGCGATGGTGGGGATGGATACTGTAGAGGAGGAAGCGATAGGGCCTGGCAGCTGCTTTGAGACAAGGCACTGGGGAAGAGGAAAGGTCCCGTAATACTCCTAAGGTTTCAAACATGGGACACCTGGTAAATGGTAGTGCCACAGACAGAAGTAATGAAGTCATAAAGAAGAGTAAGTGCTTCCTCTCCAATTACCTTGTCTCATCTGTGCACAATATATCCTCCAGTAGAATTAAAGCTTCTACATGGCAGGGGCTGTCTCATTTTTTTTCTTCCTATTAATACCTGATGCCTGACACAGTCCATGGCATGTACTAGATGTTTATTAAATTGGGAGGACAATGAGGAACTTGGTTGAGACATGTTGAATTTGATGTGCTGGGAATGGGGTGGGTGGAGGGGTCTGGATTTTATTTAGCAAGAGGCCAAGTCAAGTCAACAAGCATTTATTAAGTGTTTATTATGTGCTGAGCACTGTGCTAAAACCCTGGGAATACAAATACAAGCAGAAAGAAACTTAATCCTTGCCTTCAAGGACCTAAGATGGGGAAAGACAATACATAAAAGGAAGATGGAAGGGGAGAGGGAAGTGGAGAAGGTAGTTGCATGGGGGCATGATGGAGAAAGTCTGAAAATTCTGGAACAGAGCCCAGAGGAGAATGAAGATATGGCTGACCTGGGCATTTTTCTTAAAGTGGAGGCTGTGGGAGGAATCAGCCAATCAGAGGAAAGAGCTGCAGGGGCGGGGTGTATTTGCATTGTGAGAAGGCCATTGTGAGAAGGTAAGGGTGAGCTTCCAGGATGAGGTGAGGAGGCTACAGAGGCAGAGTGAACTTCCAGGGTGAGAAGGCTGCTGTGGCATGGTGGGAAAATGTCTGGGGAATCAAGAACGGAGCCCAGAGAGGAATGAGGAATAGCCTGGAGATAAAGATTTGGGAGGTATCTTCATAGAGGTTGTAGTTGAGGCCATGGGAGTAAATGACATTGCCAAGGGAAAGATTATAGAGAGAGAAGCCAAGAGGGCATAGTACCTGTCTTCTTAATATTTCTGTGTAGGTGAGACCACCTTAAAATGACCACCAAGAATAACTTTGAAGGGGAAAAAAGCCATAATTAGTCTCTTTAAGGAGATGATCGTTTGGGGAAAAGTGAGGAGGCTGAGCATATATATGAGCCTTAGATCTTTTTCTTAGTACCAGACATGGAGCCATCCTCTTCTCTCCTACAAGCTGCCTCTCTGAGTCACTGCCCAAACTTAATACCAGCAGTGAGCTGACCCTTACCCCCAAATCATGTGCCCTAGTACAATCACCTAGATTGTCTCTGTAAAAGCCATTGGAATAAATGTTTAGAACACCTGTTATAGTTATCCATTGCCAAGTCCTGGTGTGTTCAGGAGATAGCTACAGCAACAGTGAGGAATTGCTTTCAGAAAGGATGTAAACTTTGTCTACCTTGCTACCCTTGTGGAATAGAAGATTTCTGGGAACTGGGATAGGCAAGGTGGCAAAAGTGATTTTGAATGGAAGTAGAATGTGATGAAGATAACAGTAGGTCTGGGTGTGATGGTGCACACCTGTAATCCTTGCTACCAGAGGATGCTGCAGCTGATGGATTACTTGAGCTCAGGAGTTTTGAGTTGTAGTAGGGTTAAGCCGATCGAAGTATACACACTAAGTGTGGCACCAACATGGGGAACTCTCCAGAGCAGTGGGCCACCAGGCTGCCCTGGGGTGCTGGTGGTGGTGAACCCACCTATATCAGAAATGGAGAAGGTCAAAGCTTCAGTGCTTTGTACCAATAGTGGGACCAGGTCCAAGAGTGGCTGCTGCACTTGCAGTCTAGGCAAGATAAGGAGACCCAGGATACACACACACACACACACACACACACACACACACACACACACACCCACTAGACTAGGAGCCTCTTCTGGGTGCCTCAAATTCCTCACCTCTAAAATGAGCGAGTCTTGGAGACTTCCTTCTAAAAGAATGAATGAATGAATGATACGAATATGATGTGAATACCACCAAATGAAAGGTTGTCCACCCAGGGTCAGAGGAAGAAGTGACAAATGTGGGTGGTTGGTTGACCCCCTGTTGTACTGAAGCAGGAATTTGTGAATTTGACGATAACTAGGTGCGTGACTCCCCTCCTCTGCTGTCTTCCTTGGGTGTGTATCCAGGACATGACAGAGAACCAACCGCTAATGACTTGTTATGGCCTTAGACTACTACCAGCTTCTGATGATTCACATGGGCAGCAACTGTATTGCTGGAAGGAATCTAGTATGACCTGTGGCTAGAACCTGAGACTCTGGGCCTCAAGATTCCAATAATTGTTGGATTCTAATGATTATTTAGTTGGCTTAAGCCTCCCCCTAAGGTTTCCCCTTAGGAATATCATAATTTGGTTCATTTTGCTCCTGCCCAGGGAATGTTTGTCTCATCTAAACAGGCCTTCACCTTCCATGTAAATATCCAGGTTAAAAATATCAAACAATATAGAACAGTTTTTATTTGACCCGACAGAAAACACAAATGATTCTAACCTGAGCCTATAAATGGTCAAGACATTCTCTTTCTGCCTTAGTTAGGTCTTAGACTATGGACCAATATAGTCCAGCTCTAATACTATTCTGAATGGAGACCTGCTCCCAGGGCAAAGAACACAGTGTTGCCAGGGAGTCAAAGAACTTTTCCCACCTGGTGAGCCCTACCTTCCCTAGGGTCCTCTGTAGTCCTCTGTACTTAAGTAGTACCCTGGGAGGGGCCCCTAGCAAGAGGAAGGGATTTGGGATTGCTAGAGAATTAGTGAATGATCAACCCCTCCCGTCTTGTAGATTCATTCTCTCCTGGGAACCCACAGAGCCCATATGTCTCAAAGTACCAGTAAATCAATAGGCCTAGGCCCTAGGTCGTTTCCTCACATCATGGCTCCCTATTGGACCTCTCTTACTCCTTCCAGTCTGTCTGGTGAGCTCCTTTTCCTCTGAGTCTCCAACTCATAAGTCTGTGACTCTATCTGGCACCATTGCTCCTGTGCGCCTGGTGCCCTGCAAGCTACCTGTTGGCACTTGTGCCTCCTCCAGGGAGGAGTCTGGGAAGATGCGTGACTCCCCTCCTCATTCATCTGTCTTCTCTCTCTAGCTCTCAGCATCCTTTCCCTTAGAAAGCTCTTTCCTCTTTCTTGGGTCTCTATCTCTTTCTCTGCCTGTTGGCTCCTAGTACTCTTTCACTTGGGGGTAGAGGGATGAATAAATAGCTGAAGGGACATAAATAGTTATAGATGACATCTAAGAATGGGATTTGGATTTCTGGGCCATGCCTTAAAACATAGGAGTGATGACCTTTTGTCCAGGCATAGAGTACAACTAACATAGGCACTTGATAAGGGCTAGTAAAATGCTTTTGCCTGTAGTCTTGCAAATTAAAAGGACCTAAACTGAAGAGGAGGGTGAAGATTGAAAGCCATGTACTCTATCTATCTATCTGTCTGTCTGTCTATAGAGATAGATAACACATGAAGTAGCTTCATTGTAGAAAAGAGAATAAAAATGCCCAGAAATTCACAGGCAAAAAAATCAAATGATCCGGCAATAAAACCCATGGTGCCTGACAGCCACACACAAATGCCCAAAGTACAGGTAACAAGCAAAGCCAAGTCACAATAATAACGAAAGGAGGCAAATTTGACCTCAGGTATCAAGGAGACTTACTTGATGGGATGGAACTCATGACTAGCGTGGGAGAGATAGCATTGTATATTAGGAAGATATTTGCATCTGAGGAAATCCATGGACCAGTAGTGGATCTGTATCAGTTCTGATACCTAGAGCAAAAGCTCTTTTCTTCCTTAGTGTGAGCATGAGATTTCCCCAAATTTCTTCCCTGGGGAGGACCTCTCCATCCATAAGGAGGGATGAGAATGAGAAATGCAGAACCCTCTGGGGGAGGGGAATTCTCTCTTTGTCCTTGAATACTCCCCCTGCCTCAGGTTAAGGCCAGCTTGACCCATGCTGGCATTTGCCCAGTCCATTACAGTTTTCAAAGCGTTTTTACATCTATTATCATTTTCTTCTCTCCTCAATCCCCATCTCTGCAAACTATCTCTTCCTTCTCAACAGAGGATTTACTTTACTGAGAATAAAGGCAATCAGCTGTAAGATCCCTCTTTTCTCCTATTCCATGCTTCAAAACCCTCTATATCATCCCCTCCATTTTCTCCTCTTTTACTCTAGTCTCTAAAGAAAGGGATATCTTTTTTCTTTCCAGTGCCAACCCCTTTACTTAAGCCTCGATCCTTTCCCTACCCATGTCCTTCCAGAACTTGCCTCTTCAATTATAGCTTTCCCTCCCATATTAGGACTTTCCCCATTGTGGTTTCACTATATCGAGGGTCTGCATAAGAAATTAAATGGGAATTTGGGGGGAGTTTTGCAGATGACACAGAAAAAGTTTAGAAACTTAGAAATGCATAAAACATACGTATAGTATTGTATAATAACAACATATTTTATCTTTTAATACCATAATAATTCTCTACTACCAAGAGAGGGCCAAAAGAAATTTAAGTAGATTTTCCAGATTGCAGGGGCCCCATCCCCTAACCTCTGTGATGTGAAAAGCTTAACTGTATTTCCTTTTTGTCTCTAATCTTTAAGCTCTCCGTATCTATTGGCTCCTTCTCTACTGCCTACAAATTTCCCTCATTATTTAAAAAAAAGCCTTCATTTGACTCTGCAGTCCCTTCAGTCATCTTAAATCTCCTCTTCCTTTCACAGCCAACCTTCCAGAAAAAGTCTATACTCATTGCTTCCACTTCTTCACCTCCCATTTTCTAGCGTCTTGCAATCTAGCTTGAAAGAAACTTTTCTCCAAAGTCACCAATGAGATCTCAACACCCTTCCCTCAGTGTTCATCCTACTTGACCTTGCTGCTGATTTTGACTTTGCTCATCCCCTCTCATCCTGTATAGTCTCTCTCAACTCCTAATGCTAAGATCATAGAATGTGAGAGCTGGAAAAGATCTTAGCATGGCTCATCTTCCTCAAAATTCCTCTTTTTACCTGCTTTCTCTTCTTTTGCTTAGTCTCTGAGAGTAAGGTGACCCTTTTCTCCTTGCTAAGACCAAAAGCTTTACTTGAACCCTTGATGCCATCTCTTCCCCTTTCCTACAGAATTCCATCATTTCCTCTGTCTCTTTCCCTCCTTCTCCCTCCCTCTAACTCCTTCAGTCTCTTCCTCTCCTCCCGTCTATCTCTCTGTGTCTTTCTGTCTCCTCCTCCTCCTCCTCCTCCTCCTCCTCCTCCTCCTTCTTCTTCTTCTTCTTCTTCTTCTCTCTCTCTCTCTCTCTCTCTCTATCTCTCTCTCTCTCTCTCTCTCTCTCTCTCTCTCTCTCTCTCTCTCCCCTCTCCTCTCCTCCTCCTCCTTCTCTCTTTCTCTCTGTCTCTGTGTGTGTGTGTCTCTCTCTGTGTGTCTCTGTCTGTCTTTTTCTCTCCCTCCCCCCTCCAATCTTTCCCTTTTTGCTACCCATAAGCATACTCAGATCTCCTCCTTCAACCTTCTAACAACCTAACAACCTTCACTTGACCTTGCTATTCCCTCAGGCTATTATCTTATACTTCTCCCAATGAACACCAAACTCCTAAAAAGACATATTTACATTCACTGCCTCCACTTCTCACCATTCATTTACTTTTCAACCCCTCACAATGTGGCTCTTTACTCTATCCCTTTTTCCCAAAGCTCACCAATAGCGATCATTGCTAAGTCTGATGACCTTTTTTCTAGCCTTTTGCACTTTTCACTATCCTCCTCTACATATGTTTCATCCCCTTAACTTCTCTCCTGGTTCTCCTTCTACCTGTTTGGTCACCCTCAGCAACCTCCTTTGCTGAACTGTGTGTAGCATTTTCTACCTCATAGGTGTGTGTATCCCCCAGCACTCTGTCTTGTGTCACCTTTTCTCTCTACACTTTCTCCCTTGCCGATCTCATTCGCTCAAATGTGTTCAAATATCAACTTACTCAGATGACTCAAACATTATATAGGTAACAACATGCTGAGCTTCTCAGGGCTAAGATGTTTGCCCTCCCTCTCTAAAGGGATCCCTCACAATGGTTCCACATGTACAAACCTAGTTCGGTCCTGAGGGTTCCTCATCCCCTAAAAAGAGAGGTCAGGATCTTTTTTCTCAAACTTTCTGGCTCTTTCCACTCACACCCTTGAGTCTCAGGAAAAATCACTTAAAGCTGAGGTTTGAATGGTGTTTAGGGTCTCCTCAAAAGGGAATAGAAAAGTACTCATGCATGTACACACATGCACACACACTCTTAAAAAAAGACCAGTGCTCACTGACAAATTTGAAGCAATAACATAACTCCTATTATATTCTTCTGGGAGGCTGATACTTAAAACATTAAAACAAGGGACATTCTGTGGGATTGTCAGATGGGTATTTCACCTTCACCTCAGCTCTGCACTGTCTATACAATTCCTTCCAGGTCCACTACTTCTGGCAAGCCAGGCCAAATCTTCAGTTCATCTTGCTAGTCATCTCACCTCCAAGAAGCACTATCATTGCTTCAGAAGGTTTCTCCAACGGTATTGACTATGGAAACAGGAGTTCCCAAATTCTTAGGGTAGACACTTTCAGCAAAATCCATTCTCTCATGATCATTGCTTGGTCACCTATGATCAGAAAAAGAAAGCAGAGAAGGCAGCCAGGGTCCTAGCTCAGGCTCATCTGGGCATCACATGTGCGCACTGCTATGTGTGAACCATGACCATTCACCCCAGATCTCAGGGAGGGAATTTCATGTTCATTCTGAAGAAAAAAAAGAGGAAGAGTTGAGAGAAATTTAAAGAAATCTCTCCTTTTAAACTTAACTGGCACTCTTTCCGCTTCCCACCCCTATCACATGGGGACCAGAGGACCATTTAGGGCTTGCTGTGTCATCCCAAAGGGCCAGGTCCTTCAACCTGGAGCTAAAATACATGTGGCTCACCAGAACTGTCCCAAGGTCCAACAAATCTTGGGTGAGTCTCCTGATTAGTTTCCATTACATACATATATAATGAAACATATATATATATATATATATGCGCACACATATGTATGTATAATGTATATGTGGGTGTATATATATATATATATTATATAATATATCCAATCATAAACTCTCTCCTGAAACTCCAGTCCTACCTTTCCAACTCCTCTACAGGCATCCCCATCTAGAAGTTCCATTGGCATCTCAGATTCAACATGTCCAAAACAGAATTTGTCTCCCTACCAAAGCCTCCCCTTTTCCAGACTTACCTATTTCTGTCACTCAGATTTGCAACCTCAGAGTAATCCCCTGCTTCTTACCCCGTGTAATAAACTGTCAAGCACCATCAATTCTTTCTCCAAAATATCTCACATTTGTCGTTTTCTCTCCACTCATAAAGCTACCATTCACATTCAAGCCTTTCTAACTTCATCACCTTTCTGCTAGGCTATTATAATTGCCCCCTAGTTAGGGTCACAGTTCTCAGACTCGCCCCTTACCAAGCCTCCACACAGCTCTCAAAATAGTCTTCCTAAGGCAGTCCTCCAAATGTATAACTTCCCATTCTCAAACTTTGGGGGCTCCTGAGTGCCTCTAGGATCATATGCAAACATTTAAGGGCTTCCACAGTCTGATTCCAATTTACCTTTGAAGCCTCATTGGCCATTACTACCCTTCATGAACTCTATGTTCCAAACAAATTGGCCATACTATAGCTGTTCCCTTAACTCAACATTCCATCTCATGCCTCCATGAGATTGTTCAACCTGTACTCTGAGCCTGGAACAGTGCGCACTCTCTTTTGATCAATGCCCATTGGAATCATTATCTTCCTTTAAGACCCAGGTCCCACTTCATATATGATGCCTTCCCCAACCCCTTCCCGCAGTTCCTACTTTCCCTCAAATTTCCTTGTACTGTACTCACCTGTGCTAGAGTTACAAACCTCCAGAAGAATGTGAACTCTTTGAGAACGGTGATACTTCCATGTCTGTCTTTGGATATCCAGTGCTAAATACAATGCTTTGCACACGATAAGCATAGGGACAATACCTATGACCTCACTGGTAAAGAAAAGTCCTGAATGAGGAAATTTCCCCTATTGATGTAGGTCAGCATCTTCTATGCATTTTAAGAGAGTAGTTAGAGGACTGAGAAATAGTGACTTATGTATGGTCCTGTGGTTAGCATGTGTCAAAGGACTTGAACTCAGATCTTCCTAGATCCAAGGCTAGTTTTGTATCGATTACTCCATGATGCCTTTCATATCCTGCTCGCTGTTAATAAATGTTGAACATAGAATATAAAACATCAGAACTGTAATGGGACTTAGAACATGGAATGTCAAATAAAGAGAACTTAGAATCACAGAATATGGAGTATCAGAAGCATTAAAGATGATCTAATCCAACTCTCTTCTGGTCTCCTCCCCACGAACTTTCCCACAGGCACAAAGCTGTTTTTCCCAGAGACACCCCAGCAAAAAAAAAACGGGATTTGAGGTCTGCATGTAATTGGCCAGTAGATGGCAGATTTAGCCCAGGATAAAGAAAACAGTGGTTTGGCTGAGACCGAAGGCTGTGCGGATAGATTGGTTTGGCCAGATGTATGGCCAGTCTGTCTGGGCCTGGGAAAGAATCTTAGAATGTTAGAGCTGGAAGCAGCAGGTGTGACCTTGGGCACACCATTAGCTCCTCTGAGCGTTAGTCTCCTGCTCTGTAAGATGAAGCAGTTGTACTAAATTATTTCTAAGGTTCCTTCTGAATTTATAACCCTGTGGTTCCTGCATGATATGTAAAAGTCTTCATTTGCCCCTAGTGATGAGGACTCTTATAAGGCATGAGCTTCTTGCCTTATCTAGGTTTGCCCCACAATGAGGAGGATTGATTGACTGACGGCTGTGGGTGAAATCGGAAAGTCAGAGGAAGGAGAAATTGGGGGATTGGAGTAGACAGGAATAATTTTTGCAGAGGAAAAACAACATGAATAAAAAAGGCAAGGAAGCAAATTAAATCAGTAAGTGTTTATTAAGACCTACTATGAGCCAGGCACTTTGCTATAAGGGGGCTGGAGAAACAAAGAAAAGCAAAATTAGCTTTTGTCCTCAAGAAGCTCACAATCTAATGGGGGAAGACACTATGTAAATAATATGAACAAACAACATAGATACAGGATAAATTAGAGACAATCTCAAACAGGAGGCACTAACACTGAGGAGAATTGCTTTTTGCAGAAAGTGAGACCTGAAGGAAGCCAGGGGGCTGAGGGGAGTATTTCAGACATGAGGGATAGCTAAGGAAAATGCACAAAGTCAATAGATGAAGTGTCTTTGAACACCAAAGGAATGGTAGAGCATATGGAGGGAAGTGAGGTGTAAGAAGAGACAGGAAATGTGGGATGGTGCTACCTTTCAGATGTTGAAGAACTTTAGAGGACAAAGGAGTTGACATTTGGTCCGGGAGGCAATAGGGAGCCCCTGACATTTATTGAATAGGGGAGTGGCATGATCAGAACTGTAGTTTAGGAAGATCACTTTGGCTGGCAAGTGGAACCTGGACCAGAGGTGAAGAGAGACTTGGGGGAGGGAGGCCAACCGGAAGCCTAGTGCCATATTCCAGGTGATTAGAGCCAGCAACAGGGAGAGAGGAGATATATAAAAGAAATGTTAGGAAGGTAGGATCCAGAGAATTTGGCGAAAGATTGGATATGGTGGAATGAGAATGAGTTGAGGGTAGCACTTAGGTTGTGAGTATGGGTAATTGGGATGATAGTAGTGCCTTCAACAGTAACAAGGAAAAACTAGGAAGAAGGGAAGGTTTTGGAGAAAAGATAATGATTTCCATTTTGGACATATAAAGTTACAGGGGTGGGGAACCTGCAGCCTTGAGGCCACAACATGGCCTTCTAGGTCCTCAAGTGCAGCCTTTTGACTGAGTCCAAGCATTACAGAACAAATCCTTTTATTAAGGGGATTTGCTCTATGAAGTTTGGATTTAGTCAAAGGGCTGCACTTGAGCACCTAGAGGGCCACATGTGGCCTCTGGGCTGCAGGTTCTCCACTACTGGTTTAAAATGTCTATAGGATATCCAGTTCTAAATGTACAATATAGGCAGTTGAAGATGGGAGCCTGGAAGTCATCAGAGAAATCAGGGCTTTCTAAATAGATCTGAGAGCATTAGCATAAAGATAATTCAGTACATGGGGAATGATGAGATTACTAAATGAAATAGTATAAAGGGAGAAGAAAAGTAGGCCCAGGATGGATCCTTGTGGTATTGGGACCCAGATGAAGACTCAGCAAAGAAGTCTAAGATGGAATATTCAGACAGGTAGGAGGGAGAACCAGGAGAAATTAGTGTCACAAAAACCTAGAGAGGAGAAAATATTCGTAAAAAGAGGATGATCAACAGTGTGGAAGAATGAGTATTGAGAAAAAGTTATTTATTTGATTTGGCAATTAAGATCACTGGTAACTTTGGAGAGGTCCATTTCAGTTGAATGATGAAACTACAAGTCAAACTGAAGAGTTAAGAGAATAAGGAAAAAAAAGAATTGGAGGCAAACGATTGTAGACAGACTTCTCAAAGAGTGTATTCAAGAAGCAAGGAAGGAAGGAAGGAAAGAAGGAAGGAAGAAAAGAAAGGAAAGAAGGAAGGAAGAACAGAAGGAAGGAAAGAAAAACAGAATGAAAGAAAAGAAAGAGGAAGGCAGAAAAGAAGGAAAGGAGAAAGAAGATATAGACAGGGATGGACAGATCAAGTGAAAGTGTTTTGAGGATAAAGGAAACATGGGAATGTTTTGTAGGCAGCAAGGTAGCAGATGTTAAGGATATGACAGTGAAACCAGCAAGACAGTTTTTGAGCTGAGCCTTGAATTTCAATAGAATTGGATGAGAACAACGTTGGTCTCAGGGATGGAGGATAGCAAAGATGTCAGCCTGACTGTGACATATATAATAAGGTTTGAAAAAGACAATGGAGTCAGAAGAGTATTTTTTTAGAATAAGAAGATACACAGACATCACCTAATTTAACTCACTTCAATCTATAGAGGGGAAAACTGAGACCCAGAGAGGTAGTTACTTGCCCAAGTTTACACTTGTGGTAAGCAGCACAGCTTATGCATGGGGGAGCTACTAAAGGTGTCTGAGCAATCCAATTAAACGACATCTGTTGTTGTTCAGTCTTTCATAAGAGCTGCTTATTAGGAAGGCTGGGCAAGACTCAAGGAATGTCTTCTTTATCTTAGATGTTTTGTTAACTAATGATAAAAGAAGGCTTGCTGGGAAGGGGCTGGAAAAGGGAGATGGAAATGAATGTGACTTAGAAACAAGATGCCATCAGTTTAAAAACAAAACAAAACAGGGAGTCCGGGAGAGAGAAGGTGACAAAAGAATGAGCAGGGAGTCAAAGGCTGCATTTAACCCAAGAAAATCACGGAACGTGGAACCTCATCACATAAGTGGACTTTAGAGACCACCTCTAACATCTCCTCCCCTTTATTTTACATTTAACAGATGGGGAAACTGAGGCCCAGAAAAGGAAAGTACCTTATCTAAGGTCATTCAGGTAGTTACTGGAGTGCTCAGGCTAGAACTCAGCCCTTTACTGCAGTCCAGTACACTTTTGCCTACGACAACCACCCCTTCCTGCCTGGGATCCCATCACCTTAACCAAATTACTGATTTATATCTTTGGGAGGGACTTCTCTTGGGAGGTGACCCCACACTTCACCTCCCATCTAGCCAATTCACCAGAAAAGCGGGACCTAACCAGGTCACCTGCCAGATCCGCAGAGGGCGTGAAATCCTGCCCAATAGCTGGACTCACGGTCCCTGGGACCGCCCTCCCCGCTTCCCCATCCCCCAAACTTCCTTCCCTTGCCAACACACTCTTCTTGTACGGGTTGTATCCACCTATTCGAAAGTAAGCTCCTTGAGGGCAAGGGCAACTTTTGTAATTATATTCCCAGCACCTAGCGAGGCGCCTGGGACACATACATCGTTAGTGCATAATACATGCTTTTTCATTCATTCATTAGAGGATTTCAACCCGAAAAACCACAACTTCCGACAGCCACAGCGCAAAGGACCCACCATGGGGAGGAATGGCTCCAGTGGGTAGAAGAAGGGGAGGGAGAACTTTAAGGCGGGTCTAAACCGGCGCACTGGGGAGGAGTCCTTTGCCCCTTTACCTAGTGCCTGCGATCCTCCCGGCAGAATGTAAGCTCCTTGCGAGCAGGGACTGTTTTTAATTTTTTTGGTCTTTGTGCCCTCAGGACTCAGCATATGGGCTTGCACACATTAGGCACTTAATAAAAGTAAAATTGAAACTGAATAGAATTCAAGCTGAGATGGGCGGGTCCCTCACCCAATAGGAGCGAGAGACCTTGGGGGCCAATCCCAGAGCGCGTTCGGCGCGTGGGGCGGGGGAGGGGAGAAGGAGAAGGCGGTCTCACAACGGGCAGCGTCCAATGGGCGCGCGTGGGGGGCGGGCTCTCGGGCCGGAGGGGGAGGAGACCTGCAGCTGTAGCTCTAGAGTGCTGCTGGGCTGGCGGCGGCGGCGGCGGCGGCGGCTGTGGTGGTGCATCTTTTGGTTCTGTGTCTCGGTGACTGGACGTCCCCGCGTCAGCGCGGCGGGCCGGTGAGGAGAGGTGAGCTGAGCTCAGCCGAGCGGAAGGGCGGCGGGGAGGGGAAGGAAAGGCTGGCGAGGCCTCGCTTCGCCGCCCGGCCGGGTCGAGAACGCCCAGGTCCGAGGGGGCCGCGGCAGGCGCCGGGCCGGGCCTCGGGCTGAATCGCCCTGGTAGTGGGCCCGACGGTGGGGGCCTCCTCTCTGAGGCGCCCTTGCGCCGCCCCGCCTCGCGCGCGGCACCCTGTCTCGGAGCGGGGATGTGCGGACCCCGGAGAACGCGTAGGCCCCCCCGGGAGCTGGGAACCGAGCCACAGAGATGATCAGGTTGGGCCTCCTGCCCCGGGCCTAAGCGAGCCCGGCGCTGTTCTTGGCTCGATCCTTCGGGGACCCCCCCTCCCCCATTCCCATCTTCCCACTTCCTCTCCACCCCCGCCCGCGCTGCGCTTCGGCTCCACAGCGCTTCTCCGGCCTGCCCTTGTAGACGAGGAAGAGAGTGCGTGAGGCCCGCCGAGCCTGGCCGGGCCGGGCGAGGGGGGAGGGGAGCTTCACAAACTTGCTGGGGAGGGGTCCCGGGAGAGACCCCCCCCCTCCCCCAGTGAACTTTGCTGAAGTGCCCCGAGGCTACAAAGCCTTTTTCTCCCGTTGAATTTTGTGAGGTAAATCAAGTCTGGAACGTCAGCAGAATTCGCCCCATTTTACAGAGCAGGAAACAGAGACAGGGAGATGAAGCGCTTTTAGAGTTAAAGGCGGCACTCGGTCCGCCCTGGTCTCGGATTGCAGGTCCTGCTGTCTTCCCTTTAGGGCAGTGAAGGGATCCGTCCACGGCCACGGAATCCGGTGTCGCATCCGGGACTGGAAGATCTCGTTCTCTCCGTAGTATCCTCCTTGTTCGTCCTGCCTCTGCGCTCTTGCTCCTGTGCCACACTTCCTGCACAGAGACAGAGTCCCCCTGGGACACTGGACCCCTGACTCCCAGCTCAGGGTCCTTCCCCTGTATCCCTGTCTATCCACATAGGTGGGTGCATGTGGGTGTCTTGGTCTGCGAGTGTTTTGAGACTATTTCCAAAAATCTGTTATCTTATTTGGGCTAAGAAGACTCTTGAAAACATGCGTGAATCTCTGTCTAGATAGGTATATCTTTATAGTTATTTAGTTATGTGTATCTATAGATAATCTATATATTGAACATACAGGTAGATAAGCTATATAGAGAAATATCTATGTATATATATTCAGTATCTACATATGACATGTAGATAAATTTAGATTAAATATAAATAGATCTATATTGGACGTAGATAAATCTGTTTTGAATATATATTGAATCTATGGCCTCTGGGACATCTACCTGCATGTATTTATGTGAATATTTGTGCTTATCTCTTGCTTTTTTTAGAAGAGGTTTAAGCCTCCTGTGAATTCCTCGGTTGTGTGTCTTTCTTGGGTTGAATTTATCCAGAGATGTGTCAGTATGCGTGTTGCTAATCTCTGGAGTTGTGCTCCAGGGTTGACCTTCCATCCCCTCCCCCTGAAGTAGTGATCTAAAATGTGAATTTGAATGAGAAGGGTACTGGGAGTGGAGAGGAGACCCTGAAAAAAAGTGTGATTGCTGTGCTAGTACTTTAACCAGGCTGACAGCCTTTTTGTTTTTCAAAGGCTATTGACCCACCAAAAATATTTTTTGAAAGAGAAAAGTGATTTAATTTAGGTCACAAGTTCTTAAGCTTTTTTGTCAGGGTCCCGTTTGGCAGTCAAGTGAGATCTGTGGACCCTTTCTCAGAATATTTTTTAAATAATTGAAGGAAATGCTAAATTTCAGTTAAGGTGAACATAAAATTTTTAGTAAACATACATTTTTTTCCCCATCCAAATATATGCACTCCTAGAAATCTGTCCTTGAAGCCCATGGTGGGAAGGGTATGTGTGAGAAAGAGAGAGAAAAACCCCCCATTTAAGGTAGTTTTTTTCTTTTAGTCAGAAGGTAGGTACAAAGTATCCTTTGAAATCCTAAGTATTTTATTTTGTGCATTTATAAAGATTATTCTGAAAGGGGATTCATTGACTTCAGCACATTGATAAAAGGGCTCCATGACTCACAAAAAAGGCTAAGAGCTGTATTTTCATCTACAGGTAAGGAAATTGTAGGACCAAAAGTTTGAGATGATGAGTGAATTTTTTTTAAAATAGTGGGCTAACCTGATGAAATTGGCTTTAGAAAGACCGATCTGTTAGGCACTTAAAGATAAAACTTGGAGGTGGGGCAGTTCAGATGCTAGTTGTGTGATCCTGGACAAGTCACTTAGCCCTGCTTGCCTCAGTTTCCTCATCTGTAAAATGAGCTGGAGAAGGAAATGGCAAACCACCCCAGTATCTTTGCCAGGAAAACTCTAAATGGGCTCACCAAGAGTTGGACACAACTGAAATGACTGAACAACAAACAATAAAAAGATGTGAATTGATAACTGAAATGTTACTAAAGGAATGTGGGCAAGGATGCCTGCACCATATATACGTGTACACATAAAGGGTTGGATGGATGGTTATAGGGTGTCAGGTCAACAACAGTAACTTTGTCAGGCATTGTGCTAAGCTCAGGGAATACAAGTACAAGCAGGGAGACTGAAGGAGTTGTATTCTAACTGGGGAAGACAATACATGAGAGAGCTGAAAAGGCATGGGGGGGGGATAATAGTGACCGGCACTGAGGCTTTGTTGAGAAAGCCATGGAGAGCAGCAGCAACAATGTAGCTTGGAGAGGAGTGAAGACCTGACGTGACAGGCTTCATTTTCTCTTTAAAATGGAAGTTCTGGAGGAACCAGCCAATCAGAGGGAGGCGTGTAGATTCCATAAGTCAAGTGAGTTTCTAGGGTGAAGAGTTTTCTGGCCTGTGTAGAGAAATCAAACCTGGAGAGGGACAAAGACCATTTTGTGGAGCATAAAGTATTACAAAATGGTATTTTCTTTCGTGTCCCAATGCCTAGCATATGGCTTGATTCATAATAAGGCTTTAAGAAATGATTGTGAATTGATTTAGTATAGCCTTCTTATTTTACAGAAGTACTAAACTGAATTCCAGATTGAGTAAGTTATTTGCCCCATAATATGTAGTATTTCTGATTGTGTCCTTTCTACCTTACTCTTCTTTGTATCGAAGATTAACTGCAGTTTCATGCATGGGTGACTAAGAATATAGTAGTGCCATTAGGGGAAATGGAGAGATGAGAGTGTAGGGCAGACTTGAAGTGGAATATGAATTTGTTCTTTTACATGCTGAATTGGAGGTTATAGTGAGACGTTCAGGGGGATGGTGTCTTGTTGGTAGTTGGAGATGAAGGACTGAATCTCCTAACCAAAACAAACAAAAAGGCTAGGCCTGGAAATATAGTCATTTGTTGAAGCTTTGAGAGAAAATCAGTTCATCAAAATAAAGAGGCATAGTGAGAACAAAGGACTAAGGTAAGAGGAAGGCCTTGGGAATAATGTAAGGAATAAGAAAGTCAACAAACAAGGAGAGCAGTCAATTAAATGAAAATGAAAAGGCAGTGTGATGGATATACCAGTGCTTCCCAAATGTGGTCCTCCAGGACCCTTTTAGGAAGTTGACAATGTTAAAACTTTTCACAATAAAAACATTTTACTTCCTGGGGTTGAATGTGAACTCAGGTCCAACTGACTCCAGGGCGAGTCAGTGCTCATGCTCAACTCACGGTGCCACCTAGCTGCCACAACATTTTACTTTCTAATATGATAAATATTGATCAGTACCTTACCTGCATTTAAAAAAAAATGCTTTTTAGGGGGTCCTGAGTAATTTTTAAGACTGTAAAGGGATTGTAAACTGCTGACATGTACTGTAGAAGTTCCTGCTGATTTGGGAAGGAATGGTGCCTGGTTTGGGTAATGACAAACACCCATTGAGAGCCATCTTCCTTCAGTGTAATAGGGCTGATTTGCCCTAGTTTGCAAAGAGGAAAGTTTTTGCTGAATGTGGGTAAAATGAAGGGAGGGAATGGTATTTCAGATTAATTGAATTTTTATTTAAATGTTTGGTCTTTCAGACTTGTCTAATTTTTTGATTGTGGGTGTCACAACTCTTAATTCTGGCACAATATAGAGGAGGGATCTGAGTGGCTTCTTGGAGTAGTTTAAAATGGAGATATGTGTTTATTGGCAGCTGGGTAGTGGAGTGTCTAGTCCTAGATCTGGAGTCTGGAAGACCTGAGTTCAAATTTTGCTTGAGGCATTTACTAAGTGTATGACCCTGACCAAGTCACTTTGCCTCAGTTTCCTCAGCTGTAAAATTGGGATAATAACAGCACCTCCTTGTGGGGATCAAATGGGAAAGTATTTATAAAGTGCTTAGTACAGTGCTTCCCTACCATTAGGTATATGGGTGAAAATTCTGATTTATTAAGTAGGAAGCTTTGTTTTACTCTTATTTTTTATTCTTTGTTTTTCTTTTTAAAGAAATGTTTTATTTCTTCTCAATTACATGTAAAAGCAATTTTTGACACTTGTTTTAAAATTTTTTAAATTCCCTCCTTCCACCCCTTTACCCAACCATGAAAAAGCAAGCACTTTGATATAGATTATGCACATGCAGTCATGCAAAACATATTTATGTATTAACCATGTATTAACCATGTTGTAAAAGAGAACACAGACCAAAAGAAAAAACCCAATAAAATAGTTTTAAAAATTATGCTTCAGTCTGCATTTAGACTACTCCATCAATTCTTTGGAGGTGGGTGGTATTTTTCATCATAAGCTCTTTGGAATTGTCTTGTATTGCTGTATTGCTGAAAATAGCTAAGTCATTCATAGTTGATCATCATACATTGTTGCTGTTATTGTGTACAAAGATCTCCTGGCTCTGCTCACTTCACTTCCTAGATTTTTCTGAAAGCATCCTGCCTAGTCATTACTTATAGCACAATAGTACAACTTTTTCAGTCATCCTCCAATTGATGCACATCCCTTTAATTTCCAGTTCTTTGCCACCACAAAAACAACTGCTATAAAATTTTTATACATATAGGACCTTTTCCTTTTCCTTTGATCTCTTTGGGATGCAGTCCTAGTAGTGGTATTGTTAGTTCAAAGAGCAGGGAAGATTGGAGGAGGCAGTGGTCAAAAGCAAAACACTTTTGGGGAGAGAGAGGGGGTGGGGAGGAGAGAGGGGACAGAAAGAAAGAAAGAAAAGGAAGGATATACGGTGGGGGAAATAGGATGGAGGGAAATAACTAATCATAACCGTGAATGTGAATGGGTTGAACTCACCCATAAAATGTAAGAGGATAGAGGGTGGATTTAAAACCATAATCCATAATATATTGTTTACGAGAAACAGACTTGAAGCAAAGAGACACACATAATAGATTCTGCTGGAGCAGAATCTATTATGCTTCAGCTGAAATAAAAAAAAAACAACAAAACAGCAGTAGCCATTATGATCCCAAACAAAGAAAAAATAGAAAAACTAAAAGAGATAAGCAAGGAAACCATATTTTGCTAAAAGGTGCCATAGACAATGAAGTAATATCAATACTTTTTTTTTTATTTTTGGTTTACAACACTTGATTCTACATAATTTTGAGTTCCAGATTTTCTCCCCTCCCCGCCACCCCCCCTCCATGGCACAGAATCCCATATAACTTCCACGTATAACTTCGCATTGAATTAATTTGCATACTAGTCAAGTTATGCAGAAGAATTGTGATCAATGAAATGAATCACGAGAAAGAAGGAACAGGACCAAAAAAAAAACCCAACCCAAAAACAAAAGAGAGAAAAAGAAAAAAAAGCAGGGGGGGGTGGGAAGGCTAGCATGAAGTGTGCCTCAATCTGCATTCATACTTCATAGTTCTTTCTCTGGGTGTAGATAGCATTCTCCATCGTGAGTCCTTTGGAGTTATCTTTGTACCTTGTGTTGCTGAGAGGAGCCAAGTCTGTTAGGGTTGGTCCTCACAGAATCCATATATCTGTGGTTGTGTATAATGTTCTCCTGGCTCTGCTCCGCTCACTCAGCATTATGTCATGTAGGTTTTTCCAGGTTGTTGTGAAGTCCATATCATCCTCATTTCTTATAGCACAATAGTATTCCGTTACCTTCATATACCACAGCTTGTTCAGCCATTCCCCAATTGATGGGCATCCCTTTGGTTTCCAATTCTTAGCTACCACAAAAAGAGCCGCTATAAATATTTTTGTACATATGAGTCCTTTTCCCACTTGTGTGATCTCTTTGGGATACAACCCTAGAAGTGGTATTGCTGGGTCAAAGGGTATGAACATTTTTATAGCCCTTTGGGCATAGTTCCAAATTGCTCTCCAAAATGGCTGGATCAGTTCACAACTTCATCAGCAATGTAACAATGTTCCAATTTTCCCACATCCTCTCCAGCATTTATCATTTTCCTGTTTTGTTATTTTAGCCAATCTGACAGGAGAGATGTGGTATCTAAGAGTTGTTTTGATTTGCATTTCTCTAATCAGTAGTGATTTCGAGCATTTTTACATATGCCTATAGATATCTTTAATTTCTCCTCTGAAAACTGTCTGTTCATATCCTTTGACCATTTCTCAATTGGGGAATGACTTGTATTCCTATATATTTGACTCAGTTCCCTGTACATTTTAGAAATGAGGCCTTTATCAGAGACACTAGTCATAAAGATTTTCTCCCAATTTTCTGCTTCCCTCCTAATTTTTGTTGCATTGGCTTTTTTTGTACAAAAATATTTCAATTTAACATAATCAAAATTATCCAGTTTGCATTTTGTGTAATATCAATACTTAACATATATGCACCAAATGGTATAGCATCCAAATTCTTAAAGGAAAAGTTAAATGAGTTATAGGAGGAAGTAGACAATAAAACTATATGAGTGGGTGACCTCAACATTCCCCTTTCAGAACTAGATTATTCTAACAACAAAAAAAAATTAAACAAGAAAATTGAATGGAAATTGAAAGGAATATATCTTTTTTTCAGTGGCACAAGGCACTGACACAGAAATTGACCATGTATTAGGGTATAAACACCTCACAGCCAGATGCAGAAAAGCAGAAATATTAAATGTATCCTTTTCAGATCATAATTAAATAAAACAAACAATAACAGGCAAGGGAAATGTAGACTAAAAATTAATTGGAAACTAGCTAATCGAATCCTAAAGAATGAGTAGGTCAAAGAACAAAACATAGAAATAATAATTTCATTGAAGAGAATGACAGTAATGAGACAACATACCAAAATTTATGGGATGCAGCCAAGAAGTAGTTAGGGAAAAATTTATATCTCTAAACACTTACATCAATAAAACAAAGAGCAGATCAATGAATTGGGCATTCAGCAACAACCAAAAAACTAGAAAGAAAAAGAAGTAATGGAAAATTCCAGTAAACCACAAAATTGGAAATCCTGAGAATCAAAGGAGTGCTTAATAAAATTGAAAGTAAGAAAACCATTGAACTAATAAAGAAAACTGCAAGCTGGTTTTATGAAAAAATTCGGTAAAACAGAAAAACCATTAGTTAATTTGGGTTAAAAAAAGGAAAGGAAAAGACTAAATTACCATTATCAAAATGAAAAGGATGAATTCATCACCAGTAAATAGGAAATTAAACAGTTACCAGGCACTTGCTCTTGACTGATTTTAGAGTGTTACCATAATGCATAGTTAATATGTGATCTCCAGTGCTCCCTTGCTATAATATTTTGAGGTGGCAGACTACAGGTATACTAAAGAGATATTGAGGATTAAGTTCCAGAACTCTGCAATAAAGCGAATAACTCAGTAAAATGAGTCACAAATTTTTTGGTTTCCCAGTGCGTGTAAAAGTTATGTTTATACTATAATGTAGTCTATTAAGTGTACAATAGTATTATGTCTAAAGAAAAACCAATGTACATGCCTTAATTAAAAATATTTTATTGCTAAAAATGCTAACCATCATCTGAGCCTTCAGTGAAATGTAATCTTTTTGCCTCGTGGAGAGTCTTACCTTGATGTTGTTGAATGATCAGGGTGGGGGTTACTGAAGGTTTGGGGTGGTTGTGGCAGTTTTTTAAAATTAAAGACAGCAGTGAAATTTGCTGTATCTATTGATACAGCCTTTCACTTGAACACTTAGAGGCCATTGTAGAGTTATTAATTGGCCTACTTTCAATATTATTGCGTCTTAGGGAATAGGGAGGCCAGGAAAGAGAGAGAGACGGAACAGCGGGTGGGTGGAGCATTCAGAACACATACATTTATCTATTAGTAAGTTCCTAGTCTTATATGATTGTAGTTCATGGTGTTCCAAAACAATTAGAAGAGTGACATCAAAGATCACTGATCATAGATCACCATAATAGATAGAATAGTAATAATAAGCTTTGAGATATTACAAGAATTATCAAAATGTGACACAGAGACACAATGTGAGCATATGCTGTTGGAAAAATTTGACAGACTTGCTCAACACAGGGTTGCCACAAACCTTCAATTTGTTAAAAAAAAAAAAAAAAGAAATGAAAAGAAAACCCACAATAGCCAGAAAGCTCGTTGCTTTGGTGGTCCTTAAATACAACCCTTTATTTCCCTGTTACTCAAGCATATAATCTGCTTTCTTCCCTTTTATAACTTCAGAAATCTGTTTACTAAGCTCTTTATTTATAAGCTCATATCTATTCTTCATAGAGAAATAAATTCTCATAGCATCATACTTAAAAATGCACATTTTCATAGCTCTTTAAGCTTTAGAAAGCAATTTTTTTAAAAAACAACAGACCTTTAAGTTAGGTATTTTAAGTATATTGTTGTTCAGTCCTGTCCAGTGCTTTGTGCACCATATGGCATGCCCGCCCTTTCTATCCTCCAGTATCTCCTGAAGCGTGTCCAAGCTCAATCACATCTTTAATACAATATAAACATGCCCTACCATAAAGTCTCAGCACCATTTAATTGCCTATTTGTAACATTATTCCTGTGGACATACTGTGCCATGTCACCTAATATTGTGCGTTATTATCATTGGTCTCTGGTATATTTTGCTAGGAATCCTTCTTTTTACCTGACTTTTTATGTCATTTTTGTCTCCATAATATTTTGCTGTTTTCTGGCCATTCAGAGCCACCTGTTTGGTGTGGAGAGAGCACTAGATTTGGAATAAAAGGACTTGGTGTTTTTAATTCCAGCCCTCTATTTCTCTGAGTGTTTTCTCCTGTGTAAAATGACGGGGTTGGACTAGGCGATCTCTAAAGTGCTTCTAGCTGCAGTCATCCATCTGAGACTAGCTAATTCTTTTTTGCTGTGCCTTTCAATCCCAGGTTAAGTTTCCATTTGTTAGATGGAATTTATTTTACTTATGTTTTGAGAGAAGAACTATGGGATTAAAGTGATTTAAATGACTGAGGGGTTTAACTCTAAGAGGAGATACTTAAAATTAATTTTAACAAACCCTTATTAAGCACTTAATCTGTACCAAGCACCACTTGACTGTCTAAATCTGTAGTTTGGGGTGGGTTGGAGAGCCTGGTGGGTTGAGGTGGACTGTCTTCTCTTACCTTTTTCTGCTTGGACCCCTATGGACCCCAGGGGCATGTGAAAGAGAAAATATTCTTTTTATCAGTTATTTCTAATAAAGGTTTGATATCCAAAATGTATGAGGAATTGACACAACATATGAAAATGAGTCATTTTCCTAGAGATAAGTGGTCAAAGGATATGAACTTGTAGTTTTCAAAAGAAAAAAATGCAAGCTGGAAACCACATGAAAACCATGTTTCAGGTCTCTATTAGAAGTGCAAATTACAACAACTTTGAGGTATCACCTCATTCCTTTTGACAAAGATGTCAAAAAGGTATACAAAATGATGGAGAAACTTCAGGAAGACAGGTGCCACCAATGAACTCTTGGTGGAACTGATAATTGATATAACCATTCCGGAAAACAATTGTGATTCCATTACTTGACCATATTTCACAGCACCCACACCACCACCCTTTCCACCTTCCCCAACAGTTCAAAGACATAAAAATCCAACATAAACACAAATTTACAGCAGCACTTAGAGCAAAAACTGAAATTAAAGTAGGCTCCCATCAGTTGGGGAAATAAATAAATTGTATATGAATGTAACATAATACTGTGCCTTAAGAAGTGGTACATATGAACAATTCAAAGAAACTTTGGATGGATGAAGTATTGTAGCCTGAAGCAAGGAGCAAACAGAACCAGAATAACAGTTTACACAATGAGCATGATAATATAAAGGGGAAAATTTAGTGTTTAAAGGCAGCTGAAATTTTCTGCCAAAACGGTTGCCTGTATTGGTTTGCTATATAGCTAATCCACCCACAGCAAAACTCTGAATTTCGTACCAAGCCTGAAAAATTATCGTGAAATCCAGTGAGAAATTAAAGTAAATGAATGTTCAACCCCAGCAGTGCACAAAAAGTCAGCCAGAAGCACACAGGGAATAGAGAAGGGATTTCCCCTTCTTCCCCCCACCCCCAAATCCGCAGTGAACCCTAGTGTGACCATAGATGGGAAATGTGTGGCCTGAAAGCTGTGTTCAGAGGTAGAAGTAAAGGGTTCCCCTGAGCCTTGCAGACCAGGCTCAAGGACTCTGAAGATCTATTGCTCTGAACCAGGAGGCAACCCGGAAACTAAGCCAGTGAAGAAATGTAAGGGGACCAAAGTTGAGCCCTATGGACCAACTGTCCTTCCCAAAAGTGCAGCAGAGAATTGGTCCTGGTGCCTCTTCTCCCCTGTCCCTCAAATTCAGGAGCTAAAAGTTAGAGGGATGAGAAAACAATAAAGAAAGCAACCCAGCATCAAAAATTATTGCAAATGTAAGTAGAAATGCAATGGAGAAAAAAAAAGGATTTTCCACAAGGATTATGTGAGTACCTAGAAGTAAAAAAAAAAAAAAATGAAAATAAGCTCTGGAAGAAATAATTAACTGGAGAAATAAGTAACTTAGAAGAGAAAAGTCATAAACATGCAAGTAAAAAGATTCCCTGAAAACTAGAATAGACCAAACAAATCAGTGTCTCCAGGACACAGGAAGAAATATTCCAACAAAATCAAAAGTCTGAAGAAAAATAAAAAGAAAATATAAGATATATTTTAGAAAATGACCTGGAAAACAGGTCAAGGAGAGAGAATTTAAGAATCATTGAACTCCCTGATTTAAAAATCTTGAACTCTGTGCTTCAAGAATCATAGATAAGAACTGCCCAGATCTGTTTGAACTAGAGGGCAAAATGAAGATCTAAATCCCATTGCCAAACCATCTCTTGAATGAAAATCCAACAGGAAAAAAAATTGTCATAGTTAAAATCTAGAGCACCCATATCAAATACTGTAAGCATCCAGAAAGTAAGTTCAAGTACCAAGGATCCACAGTTAGGCTCTCACAAAACCTGGCAGTTTCTCTAAACAGAAGATCTCAAAATACATATTTTTAGATTAATTTATTTTTAGTTTTCAACATTCACTTCCATAAGATTTTGAGTTTCAGATTTTCTCCCCCTGCCTCCCTTAAGCCCTCCCCAAGATGGCATGCAATCTGATGTAGGCTCTACTTATGCATTCATATTAAACATTTTCACATTCGTCATGATGTAAAGAAGAATTAGAACCAATGGTAGGAATGCCACGAGAAAGAGTAAACAAAACAAAAGGAGAGCAAATAGTATGCTTTCATCCATATTCAGACTCTAAAGTTCTTTCTCTGTATAGTGCTTTTTAAAAAATATATATTTTTATTTATTTTGTTAAATATTACCTAATTACATGTGCAATTTTTTTAACAATTCATTTTTAAAAATTTTGACTTCCAAAGCTCTCTCCCACACCCTTCCCATTCCTTGAGAAGGCAAGCAATTTGATAATTTGATGTGAGGGAGAAGAAAAGGGAGATCCCTTCTCTATTCCCTGTGTGTTTCTGGCTGACTTTTTATGTAGTACTGGGGTTGAACATTCATTTACTTTAATTTCGTCTTGGATTTCATGTTCATTTTTCACCTTGGTGCAAAATTCAGAGTTTTGCTGGAGTAGCTGTGGATGGGGTGGTTATATATCAAATATGATAGGAAGTTATACAAAACATTTCCAGATTTACCACATTGCAAAGAAAAAAGACAAAAACTCTAAGAAAAATAAAGTTTAAAAAAGTATGCTTCAGTCTGCATTCAGAGTTCATTAGTTCTCTCTTTGGAGGTGGATGACATTTTTTGTAATGGATCCCTTGGAATTGTTTTGGATTATTGTCTTGATTGGAGTGGCTAAGTCATTCACAGGTTGGTCATCCTTACAATATTGCTGCTAATGTGTATGTACAATGTTCTTTTTCTGCTCACGTCGCTTTCCATAAGTTCATGTAAGTCTTCTAGGTTTTTCTAAAACCATCTATTTTCCTTCATCATTTCTTATAGTACAATAATATTCCATCATAATTATATGCTACAACTTGTTCAGCCATTCCCCAATGGGTAAGCATCCTCCCCTCAGTTTCCAAAAATATAATTCAAAAGGCAAAAGAAAAGCACCTACAACCATCTCTCCAACTTTTAGCTCCTGAATTTGGGGGACAAGGGAGAAGAGGCACCAGGACCAAGCTACACTTTTGGGTAGGATAGTTGGTCCTGCTACAGGGCTCAGACTTGGTCCCTTTACCTTTCTTCACTGACCTAGTTTCCAGGTTGCCTCCTGGTTCAGAGCAATAGATCTTCAGAATCCTTGAGCTTAGTTTGCCTGGGTATTAGTGCTGCAAGGTTCAGGGGAACCCTTTATTTCTACCTCTGAACACAGAGCTTTCAGGCTACACGTTTCCCATCTATGGTCACACTAGTGTTGACTGAGGGGACCAAGAGGAAATCCCTTCTCTATCCCCTGTGTGTATAGCTGGACCTTTAATGGAATAGAGCGTTTTTTATGAAGCATTTATCAAGCATTTTTTATGAAGATTCCAGAGCTGAATAGGAACTTTGGAGATACAAAAACAGAGACTCCAGAGAAACCTAGAAAGGTAAATTTATTTGAGCAATTGGAAGGAGCCATAGGATGTTGTAGTGCTAACATACTAATATTTGGGATGCAAGAGAATATATGAACATGAAAGAAGGGTTGAGGAGAGTGGGCGTCAAATGAACTTCATTCTTATCTGAAACAGATAAGCAATAGCATAGAAATATATTAAATATCATAAAAGCACAGAAATATATTAAACTTAGCAGGGAAACTTGAGGAGAGGGAGAGAAAGGGTAGAAGAGTAATAATTGCAAGCAAACCAAATTTCCTGATCCTGAATGAGAGATTAAAAGAGAGGGAAGGGATGGATATAGAAAAGTGCCAGAATCTAAGGGGATACCTTAGACCTCTTCTAGGGCAACTGGGAATGGCTAAACAAATTGTGGTATGTGAATGTAATAGAATATTATTGCACCGTGTGAAATGAGCGAAGAAAATTTTAGAGAAACCTGAATGTGAGTTGACGCTGAATGGAGTAGAACAAGAACAATTTATACAAGGACAACAATTTTGTAAAGAAAAAAAAACTTTTGTAAAGAAAAAAAATAAGAAGTCTGATCAATTCAGTGAATGACTATGTTTCCACAGGGCCTGTAATGAAGCATTACTTGCCTCCTGACCGAGGATGGGCACAGGTTATCAAGATAGACATTTACGGAAATGGCTTTTGCATGGATTATAACTGCTTGTTGTTATAGCTTCCTCCTTTCCTTCCCTCTCCCCCCTCCCATAAATTGGAGAATGACCAAAAAACTTATGGTGTATGAATGTGATAGAAAACTTTGTGCCATAAGAAATGGTAAAAGTGGCAGGGGTAGGGAGGAGCAGGCAGTAGAGAAACCTGGGAAGATGTGAACTCAATATGGAGTTCAGTTAACAGAACCAGGGGAATAATTTATACAAAGACAACAAATGATAAACAAACAAACAAAAAAGAATTAGGAACTCTGATCAGTGTAATGACCAACTGTGATTCCAAAGGACAAATGATGAAACATGCTGACTAACCTACTGATAAAAAGGTGAAAGACTCAAGAGTTAGGAATGAAATGTAATTTCTTTTGGACATGTTTTGCTTGATTATATATGTTAGAAAAAAGATTTAAAAAAAAAATTCATTCAAATGGGAGAAGTGGGATGAGAGAGAAGACTTTTTTTTGCTGTTGGAAAAAGTTTTTTAAAAAGCAATAGTGATGTTAAAAAAAGAGGGCTTTCACAGTTCACAGGGTGGCCAAAAGACATGAATGATTTTCAAAAGAGGAAGCAAACAGTTACTCATCATGTTCAGTCAACTTCACTAATGATCAAAAAAATACAAATTAAAACAATTTTTTAGATACTACTTCATACGTCAGATTGGCAAAAAGCAACTCGATGGCAATATTGTTTGAAATTGTGGAAAAACAGTTACGTTCACTGCTGGTAGAATTACAGTTTTACAGAATTTTTTTGGAGGTCAGTTGATAATACTTAGTAGATATAAAATAATCATACCCTTTGTTTTAGTAATTCCATTGTTGAGAACATACACTGAAATACCAGTATTATTTGTAATAGCCAAAACCTGGGAACAACCAAAATGTCCGACATTAAAAGAATGGCTTAATAAATTGTTGTATACTGATTTAATGAAAATTAAAGTACAATTAAGATAGAAAATATGAAGAACATAAAGAAATATTGAAAGACCTTAATGAAATAATGTAAAGTGGGAGGGAAAATCAGAGGAAAAGAAATATTCACTATGATCATTAAAAGCAAAAGTGCAGCAGAATGAGTGAACAGGGAGATGGCAATTTAAAGAAAGTAAATGCTTGAAAATGTGACATTTCTTTTTGTGTTGAACTTAAGATTTAAATGTAAATAATTGTCAGGGAAGGAATTTTGTGCAGTAGATATACCACTGAATCATTAAATATGGTTTTATTTGTTATTATTTTGAATACTTTAGAATACATTAAATATGCAGACATTACTCAGCTGAGCTCTCCGAAATGGTACCAGTGACTTATCAGTCCCTGAGTCCAGTGGCTTTCTTTTCTATTTTTCTTTTTTGATATTCTGCAGCATAGGCCAATGTTGACCACCTCTTCCTTCTGGAACGAATATGTGCCTCCCCCATTTAAGGAGAGGCCCAGGACAGACACCATCTTTTCCCCACTGGGCCATTTTCCTGGACATCATCATTGTCCTTCAGTAACTCATCTTCCTGCAAGATCACATCAACTCTGAAACCTCCTAAGTATCCTCTGCTCCTGGAGCCTCTCCCTCTCTATGATTAGATAGGAGAGAGGGTAGAATCAGAGCTCCTCCCAAGTCCTCCATTTAAGGAAGGGACCCAGAGGAGCCATCTTATAATTTCTAATTTAACTGCTGGTCTTCATTATGCCCAGGGCTGTGTGCTGCTCCCTTTCCCCCCTTTCAGCTTCTTTTTTATGTGTTGACTTTCTCCCATCAGATTGTGAACTTCTTGAAAGGACTGCCTTTTGATTTTTTTTTTTGTATCACCATTGTGTAGTATGGTTGATGGACATCAAGCAAGGGGGTTTTCATCGGTTGGAGAATGGCTGAACAAGTTGTGATATATGACTGTGATGGAGTACTATTGTGCTGTAAGAAATAGCGTAGAGGGATGGTGTCAGAAAAACCTGGACGATATATATAAACTGATGCAAAATAAAGTGAACAGAACTAGGAGAACATTGTTCACAGGAACATCAATATTGTAACAATGATCAACTGTGAAAGACTTAACTACTCTGATCAATACAGTGATCAAAGATAGTTCCAAAGGAGTCATGATGAAAAATGCTCGTCGCCTCTAGAGAAAGAACTAATGAACTCTGAATGCAGGCTGAAGAAGCATGCTGTCGCTTATTTTTCTTGCCTTTTATTTTTTGTGACATGACTAATATGGAAATGTATGATTTCACATGTATATTGCTTGTCTTCTTAATGTGTGGGGGGAGGAAGAGAATTTGAAACTCAAAATTTTAGAAAATAAATGTTGATTAAAGTATAATTAAAAAAAAAAGTTGGCCAACAGGGCCTTGATAAAGAATGCAGCCACTTAAGTTTCTATGGAAAAGTTAGCATTTTAAATTAGGATTTTAGAATTTAGAGCTAGGAAAAACCCTAGAGATCATCTAATCCAATGCTTTCCTTTTTAGCAGATGAAGAAATTAAAGTCCAGAGTATGGTAACTCTAAATGCCTTTTCAGGGAAGAAAACCTGTGTTAATACAAAGGCTTGCCTTCTTATGTATTTCTCTCCAAGCTAAATTCATTCTTTGCCTGGAAGAGAAGCTATTTCACATACTCTGAGATCATTAGAGCGAAGAGCGTATTAGACTCAGCAGTACCGAGTACTTGATATATGTAAGAAGTCCTACTTCATTGTGGTAACACTCTTGCTTAGCAGTAAGGAAGAAAATTGCTCTTGTGATTTCTTGTATGCCGAGGAACGTTTCTGGAAATGAACATTTTCTTAGACTCTTTAGTTTCCCTACTGGGAAATGGAGATCGTACTTGTTCCAGTTATCTCACATGGCTGTTGTGTGAAAAGCACCCTATAAATATTAAAACTACTTAAATATAGATTATCCACTGTACTTGTATGAGTGTTTTATAAATCTGGTCTCACCTTTCTACCTTGTGAACTACCCCACCTTCAATTAACATTACATAACAATTTCCTCATTACTATTTAGGTAGTCATACCAGTTGGGATTCAAGCCAATGTTTTCTGACTCCAAATCCATTTTATGTTCATAATAGCACAATGATATGCAAAGAGTTAAAAGTGTATTATCTCATGTGTTTATGTCGCTATTTGTGTCTATATGCATATATCTGGCCAAATTAACTTTCCTTAAAATAACACTTTTTTTCCTCACAATCGAGAATGACTTGCTATTGCTCACCTACTGTGCTTTTAGAAGCTGTTTTTAAAAACAGTATAGATTTAATAATAATCAGCAAAAACACAAATCAAGGGCAAGATCTTGTACACTTTTAGTGAGGCAAAATGAAAAGAATTAACAATCACATAATGAGATATTTCTGTTCTATGTCCCCATCTAGGCCTGTCCAAAATTCTGCCTTCTTTGGCCATGTCTCCCTTCTTCTCTTTATGTAAGCTGTTGTCATTCTGTGTATTCTTCTAGATAGGCTGAATTCACTCTGTATCAAGTTTTTGACATGCATCATTATGGGTCTTTCCATGTTTCCAAGTCATTGTAGCAAAATGGGTACTGCAGGTCTTGGAAGCAGGAGAACTTGAGTTCAAATTCTGCCTTTAATTTTTACTAGCCATTTCTATTAACAAGTTAGTTAGTTAACTTTTTGACCAACTCTCTAAGACTATAAGATGGTATGTGGAGTTCCCACCCTGATAAAATAGAAGATTCTTTTTTGTTTGTTTGTTTTACAGAGTTACCTGTTTTATTTTTTTTCTTTTAATAATTACACTATCTCTTGTTTGGTTAAGAATACATCTCTTACCCATGGCTGTGAGAAGTATATGATCAGTTTCTTTGATATTTATTCATAGTACGATCTTTAATATTAAGGTTGCATATCCTTTTAGAATAATATGTTGTGGGATATAGTATAAGGTGCTGGTCTAAGCAGCTTTTTTTTAAATTGGTTTTTATTTATTTAATATTTTTTTGTTTTCAGCATTGATATCCACATGATTTTGAATTACAAATTTTCTCCCCATTTCTACCACCCCCCCACTCCAAGATGGCATATATTCTGATTGCCTTTTTCCCCAGTCATCCCTCCCTTCTGTCACCCCACTCCCCCCCATCCCCTTTTCCCTTACTTTCTTGTAGGACAAGATAGATTTCTATGCCCTATTGCCTGTATATCTTATTTCCCAGTTGCATGCAAAAACAACTTTTTTATTTTGAACATCTGCTTTTAAAATTTTGAGCTCCAAATTCTCTGCTCTCTTCCCACCCCACCCACCCTCCGAAGGTAAGCAATTCAACATACACGTGTATCATTATGTAAAACCCTTCCACAATACTCATGTTGTGAAAGACTAACTATATTTTGCTCCCTTCTATCCTGTCCCCCTTTATTCAGTTTTCTCCCTTGACCCTGTCCCTTTTTGAAAGTGTTTGCTTTTGATTACCTCCTCCCCGTATCTGCCCTCCCTTCTATCATCCCCCCTTTTTTATCCCCTTCCTCCTTCTTTCCTGTGGGGTAACATACCCAATTGAGTGTGTCTGTTATTCCCTCCTCAAGTCAAATCTGATGAGAGCAAGATTCACTCATTCCTGCTCACCTGCCCCCTCTTCCCTTCCAATGAACTGCTTTTTCTTGTCATTTTTATGTGAGATAATTTACCCCATTCTATCTCTCCCTTTCTCCCTCTTTCAATATATTCCTCTCTCATCCCTTAATTTGATTTTATTTTTTAGATATCATCCCTTCACACACACACACATACACACACACACACACACACACACACACATATATATGTGTATATTCCCTTCAGCTACCCTAATACTGAGGTCTCATGAATTATACACATCATCTTTCCATGTAGGAATGTAAACAAAACAGTTTAACTTTAGTAAGTCCCTTGCGATTTCTTTTTCTTGTTCTTTTTCTTGATTACCTTTTCATGCTTCTCTTGATTCTTGTGTTTGAAAGTCAGATTTTCTATTCAGCTCTGGTCTTTTCACTGAGAAAGCTTGAAAGTCCTCTATTTTATTGAAAGTCCATATTTTACCTTGGAGCATGATACTCAGTTTTGCTGGGTAGGTGATTCTTGGTTTTAATCCTAGCTCCACTGACCTCCAGAATATCATGTTCCAAGCCCTTTGATCCCTTAATGTAGAAGCTGCTAGATCTTGGGTTATCCTGACTGTGTTTCCACAATACTCAAATTGTTTCTTTCTGGCTGCTTGCAGTATTTTCTCCTTGATCTGGGAGTTCTGGAATTTGGTGACAATATTCCTAGGAGATTTCTTTTGGGGATCTATTTGAGGAGGCGATTGATGGATTCTTTCAATTTCTATTTTGCCCCGTGGCTCTAGAATATCAGGGCAGTTCTCCTTGATAATTTCTTGAAAGATGATATTTGGGCTCTTTTTTTGATCATGGCTTTCAGGTAGTCCAATAATTTTTAAATTGTCTCTCCTGGATCTATTTTCCAGGTCAGTGGTTTTTCCAATGAGATATTTCACATTGTCTTCCATTTTTTCATCCCTTTGGTTCTGTTTTATAATATCTTGATTTCTCATCAAGTCACTAGCTTCCACTTGCTCCAATCTCATTTTTAAGGTAGTATTTTCTTCAGTGGTCTTTTGGACCTCCTTTTCCATTTGGCTAATTCTGCCTTTCAAGGCATTCTTCTCCTCATTGGCTTCTTGGAGCTCTTTTGCCATTTGAGTTAGTCTATTTTTTGAGGTGTTGTTTTCTTCAATATTTTCTTCAGTATTTTTTGGGGTCTCCTTTAGCAAGTCATTGACTTGTTTTTCATGGTTTTCTCGCATCCTTCTCATTTCTCTTCCCAATTTTTCCTCTACTTCTCTAACTTGCTTTTCCAAATCCTTTTTGAGCTCTTGCATGGCCCGAGTCCAGTTCATGTTTTTCTTGGAGGCTTTTGTTGGAGGCTCTTTGACTTTGTTTACTTCTTCTGTCTGTATGTTTTGGTCTTCTCTGTCACCAAAGTAAGATTCCAAAGTCTAAGACTGAATCTGGGTGCGTTTCCGTTTCCTGGCCATATTCCCAGCCAACTAACTTGACCCTTGAGTTTTTCAGCGGGTTATGACTGCTTGTAGACTAAAGAGTTCTATGTTCCAAGCTTGGGAGGATGCGCCAGCTCTGCCACACCAGCATTCCTCCTTCCCCAAGAAGCCCCAACCTGGAGTCGACTTAGATCTTCTGCAGGCTCTGCACTCCTGCTCTGATCCTCCACTTAATTCCTTCCACCAGGTGGGCCTGGGGCCAGAAGCAACTGCAGCTGTAGTTCTGTAGCCGCCCCACCTCCGCTGCCCCCGGGGCGGTAGCCGAACCACGAACTTCCACTCCTGCAGCTTTTCCCACTAACCTTCTCTGTTGTCTTTGGTGTTTGTGGGTTGAGAAGTCTGGTAACTGCCACAGCTCACTGATTCAAAGCGCTAGGGCACGTTCCGCCCGGCTCCTGGTGTGGTTGGTCCGTGCCGCCCATGCTGGGCTCTGCTCCGCTTCCAGCTTGTGCGGGATAGATCTCACCCAGAGACCATCCAGGCTGTCCTGGGCTGGAGCCCTGCTTCCCTCTGCTATTTTATGGGTTCTGCAGTTCTAGAATTGGTGCAGAGCCATTTTTTATAGGTTTTTGGAAGGACTCGGTGGGGAGCTCACGCTAGTCCCTGCTTTTCAGCTGCCATCTTGGCTCTGCCCCCTTGTTTGTATTTTAAGAGAAGAGATTGAGGGCAGAGCCAAGAAGGAAGAGAAAAGGCAGGGCCTCCCTTGAGTGCTTTTAAATTCCCCTCCAAACAACTTTAAATAATACCTCGAAACAAATTCTGGAGCAGCAAAACTCACAAAAAGACAGGTGAAACAATTTTTTAGCTCAAGACAACTTAGAAGGTCAGCAGGAAAGGTCTGTTGCACCAAGGTGAGAGATGACCTGTGCCCTAGCAAACCAGTAGGAGACCTTGGGGGTAACTGAATTGAGGGCCCTAATGGTAGAAGTGGCTTCCAGAACTCTCAGCCCACAGATAGTAAGGAGGTAGGACAACTGGTGAGGAGATAGGATCTCTTTGCTGGCACTCTGTGCAGGATTCTGTTGTCCATACACGGATTCAGGTTGCAGTCTTGGATCATAGTCCCAGGGCAAGGAGGAGCACTAGCACCAAGAGCTTGTAGCTGCTGGGGAGTGGAGACTCTGGTCACAGTTCCAGGGCAGAAAAGAGTGCTTGCCATAGCATGGGTCAGGAGAGTAGTAAACATAGATCATACAACCTTGGAAGAACTAAAAACTTACCGATTCCCCAGAACTAGCTCTAAAACAACTGCCCAAAAAAATCTGAAGGTTTGGACAGTGCCCCTTGGACCCTGGGAGCAAAGCCCCAGATTTAACACAAAGTTAAAAGTGAAGCAATAGGCTAGAAAACTGAGGAAACAACCACACAGACACACAGACACACACACACACAAGAATGACCATAGAAAGTTACTGTGGTGACAGGCAAGGTCAAAACACAAACTTAGAAGAAGGCAACAAAGTCAGAACTGCTATATCCAAAGCTGCCCAAAAAGAATTCCTGGAAGAGCTCAAAAAGGATTTTAAAAATCAAATAAGAGAGGTAGAGGAAAAATTGCGGAAAGAAATGAGAGTGATAAAAGAAAATAATGAAAAAAATCAACAACTTTGTTAAGGAGACACACACGCAAACAAAATACCAAAGAAAATAACACCTTAAAAAACAAAATAGGCCAAATGGTAAAAGATGCCCAAAAATCCAATGAAGAGAAGAATGCTTAAAAAGCAGAATTGACCACATGAAAAAAAGATGCATAAAAATTCACTGAAGAAAAGAACTCTTTAAAAAGAAAGTAGAATTGGCCAAATGGGAAGTCCAAAAGCTTATTGATGAAAATATTTCCTTAAAAAGTAGAATTGGGCAAGTGGAAGTTAATGACTCCTTGAGACATCAAGAAACAATTTAAAAAAAAAGTCCAAAGAATGGAAAACTAAAAAAAAAAAAAGGTAAAATATCTCATGGGAAAAACAACTGACAGGAAAATATGTTGAGGAGAAACGATTTAAGAATTATTGGAGTACTTGAAAGATAGAATCAAAAAAGAGCTTAGACATCATCTTTTAAGAAATTATTAAGGAAAACTGGCTTGATGTTCTAGAACCAGAGGGTAAAATAGAAATTGAAAGCATCAACTGATCACCTCCTGAAAGAGAGCCCAAAATGGAAGCTCCCAGGAATATTACAGTCAAATTCCAGACCTCCCAGATAAAGGAGAAAATATTGCAAGCAGTCAGAAAAAAAGAAATCCAATATCTTGGACCCACAGTATAATACCAGATTTAGCAGCTTCTACTTTTAGGAATAAGAGGGCTTGGAATATGATAAGTCCACAGGGCAAAGAAGCTAAGATTACAACCAAGATTACCTATCCCACAAAGCTGAGTGTAATCCTTCAGAGAAAAAAAAATGTATATTTAACGAAAGAAAGGACTTTAAAGCATTCTTGATGAAAAGACCAGAGCTGAATGACTCAAGAGAAGCATAGAAAGGGATTCAATAAGATTAAATTGTTTACATTCCTTCATGGGAAGATGATATTAGTAAGTCCTAAGAACTTTCTCATGGTTAGGACAATTGAAAGGAATCTATGACAGGTCCCATGGGGGTGTTCAATATGATGGGATGATTAGCTAAGAAAAAAATAAAATTAAGAGATGAGAGAAGAATGCACTGGGAGAAGGGGAAATGAAGAGGTAGAATGGGGTAAATTGTCTCACATAAAAGAGACATGAAAGAGTGTTTACAATGGAAGGGAAGATGGAGGAGGTGGAGGGAAGTGCTTGAACCCTCCTCTCGTTGGAATTGGCTCAAAAAGGGAATAACATACAGTTGGGCATAGAAATCCTATCTTACCCCACAGGAAAGTTATGGGTGGGTGGGAGGTGTGATGGAAGGGAGGAGGGTTGGGGGAGATGGTAGTCAGAAGCAAAACCCTTTTGAGGATGGACAGGGTGAAAGGAGAGAGAGAGTAGGATAAACAGGGGAAAAATAGGATGGAGACCCCTGGGGGGCACTGGAAACCCCTCCCTCTGCAATGCTTCCCTTTTCTTCTCTGTGGCTTCCCCTTCTAAAGCTAAGCACACCCCAACACCTGTTTCCCAGCATTTCCTCCTTTGAATTGACGGGAGCCTCTAGGGGCTCTGGAGATGGCCCAACCACATGCTCTGTGCCCTGGTTAGAGTTGCTGCCATCTCTGGCCACTTGGGCCTCCTCAGAATGATTGGGCAGTGCCCCTCACTGAGCCAGCACTAAGGACACTGGGGCTGTGGCTGGTCTAGGCTCATGTACACATATGATTAAAAGGAAAATGAGCACAAAAAAATGGGGGGGCGGGAACAGCTAGGTGGTGTGGTGAATATAGCGCTGGTCCTGGAATCAGGACGACCTAAGTTCAAATCTGTCCTCAGATATTTGACACTTAACTAGCTGACTCTGAGCAAGTCACTCAACCCTGACTGTCTCACCAAAAAAAAAAAAAAAATAGGGCCAGCTAGGTAGCACGGTGGATAGAGCACCTAGAGTCAGGAGAACCTGATTTCAAATCCAACCTCAGACACTTACTAGCTGTGTCACCCTGGCCAAATCACTTAACCCCAATTGCCTCCTCTTAAAAAAAAATTAAATAAAATCAACATTGAAAAACAAGAAAATTAAGCCTATCTATATGTACTATACATAACACACGTATTTATAATAAGTTTACCAAATTTTGACAGTGCATATAAGCAACAACAACTCAGGTTTCTGGATAATATAAAATGAGGGTACCTATTTTACAGACAATTTACTTCAAGTTAATAAAAGATAATTCACAGATACCCATCAGCTACAACTGTTAGATCATAAGAGCATTCAAATAGGAAAAGTAAAAGCTTCACAAAAAATAAACTTCTCATTGAACTGGGACAGATTAGTCAAAACTCAGGTTCTGGTTGCCAAGAGAATACTCAAACTGAGTCAGTGGTCTGAATAATAAAAAGAAAAATAACAGCATTCCCTGAATGTTACAGTAAAGTGTCTGATGAATATGATCACATAGTAGTCATAACTGTAAAAAAATTTTACAGCAAGTTTCTCTGATTAAGGCCTCCTTTCTCATCTATATAGAGCACTGAGTCAAATTTATAAAAATAAAAGCCATTTAACAGTTGATAAATAAAGGATAGGAATAGGCAGATTTCAGATGAAGAAACTAAAGCTATCTATAATCATGAAAAAATGCTCTAAATCACTACTAATTAGAGAAATGCAAATTAAAGCAACTCTGAGGTACTACCCCCATACCTCTCAGATTGGCTAATGTGACAAAAAAGAAGAATGACAAATGCTGAGGGCAATGTGGGAAAATTGAAACTCTAATGTACTGTTGGTGAAGTTGGGAACTGATTCAGCTATTCTGGATAACAATGTGGAACTATGGTCAAAGGCCTATAAAACCATTTCATACCCTTTGATCCAGCAATACCACTAGGTGTGTATCCTAAAGAGATAAAAAACAAAAAGGAAAAGGACTTACATGTACAAAAATATTTATAGCTGCTTTTTGTGGTGGCAAAGAATTGCAAACTAGTGAGGTGCCCATCAACTAGGGAATGGCTGTACAAGTTGTAGTATATGATTGTGATGGAGTTGTATTGTTAAGTCGTTTTGCAGTTGTGTCTGACTCTCCATGACCATCTTCTTGGCTGAGATACTGGAGTGTTTTGCCATTTTCTTCTGACAGCTAATTTTACAAAAACATTTCAATTTGACATAATCAAAATTATCCATTTTGCATTTTGTAATGCTCTCTAGCTCTTGTTGGGTCATGAATTCTTTACTTTTCCATAAATCTGATAAGTAAACTATTCCTTGCTTTCCCAAATTACTTATAGTATCAGCTTTTACTCCTAAATCATGAACCTATTTTGACTTTATTTTGGTATATGGTGTAAGATATTGGTCTATGCCCAGTTTTTGCCCTACCATTTTCCAACTTTCCCAACAGTTTTTGTGAAATAGTGAATTATTAGCCCAGAAGCTGGCCTCTTTGGGTTTATCAAAGAGTAGATTGCTAAACTTGTTGATTTCTCCTACTTGTGTACCTATCCTATTCCACGGATCCACACCCCTGTTTCTTAACCAGTACCAAGCAGTTTTGATGACTACTGCTGTGTGGTACAGTTTAATATCTGGTGTGGCTAAGCCACCTTCTCTAGCATGTCTTTTCATTAATATCCTAGATACTCTAGACCTCTTGTTTTTCCAAATGAATTTTGTTATTATTTTGTCCAGCTCAGTAAAAAAAAAATTTTGATAGTTCGATTGGTATGGCACTGAATAGATAGATTAATTTAGGTAAAATTGTCATTTTTATTATATTAGCTCAGCCTAACCATGAGCAACTGATATTTTTCCATTTATTTAGATCTGATTTTATTCGTGTGAAAAGTGTTTCATAGTTATGTTCATATAGGCCCTGGGTTTGTCTTGGCAAATAGACTCCCAAATATTTTATAGGGCCTTCAGTAACTTTGAATGGAATTTCTCTTTCTATCTCTTGCTGTTGGGCTTTGTCAGTAATGTATAGGAATGCTGAGGATTTATGTGGGTTTATTTTATATCCTGCAACTTTGCTAAAGTTGTTTATTATTTCAAGTAGTTTTTTACTTGATTCTCTAGGATTCTCTAGATAAATCATCATATCATCTGCAAAAAGTGATAATTTAGTTTCTTCTTTTCCTATTCTAATTCCTTCAATTTCTTTTTTTTCTCTTATTGCTACAGCTAATGTTTCTAGTACCAAATTGAATAATAGGGGTGATAATGGACATCCTTGTTTCACCCCTGATCTTATTGGGAATGCATCTAGTTTATCCCCATTACAAATAATGCTTGTCGATGGTTTTAGGTAGATGCTATTTATAATTTTGAGGAAGGTTCCACTTATTCCTATGCTTTCTAGTGTTTTTAATAGGAATGGGTGTTGTACTTTGTCAAAGGCTTTTTCTGCGTCTATTGAGATGATCATATGGTTTCTGCTAGTTTTGTTGTTGATATGGTCAATTGTGCTAATAGTTTTCCTAATATTGAACCAGCCTTGCATTCCTGGAATAAATCCTACCTGGTCATAGTGTATTATTCTCGTGATGAGTTGCTGCAATCTTTTTGCTAATATTTTATTTAAAATTTTTGCATCAATATTCATTAGAGAAATTGGTCTATAATTTTCTTTCTCTGTTTTACCTCTACCTGGTTTGGGTATTAGTACCATATTTGTGTCATAAAAAGAATTTAGTAGGACTCCACCTATTTTCCCAAATAGTCTATAAAGTGTAGGAATTAATTGTTCTTTAAATGTTTGATAGAATTCACATGTAAAACCATCTGGACCTGGAGATTTTTTTTCCTAGGGAGTTCATTGATGGCATGCTCAATTTCTTTTTCTGATATGGGGTTATTAAGAAATTTCACTTCCTTCTCTGTTAGCCTGGGCAGTTTATGTTTTTGTAGATATTCATCCATATCTCTAAGGTTGTCAAATTTATGGGCATACAATTGGGCAAAATAATTCCTAATTATTGTTTTGATTTCCTCTTCATTAGAGGTGACCTCACTCTTTTCATTTTTGATACTGGTAATTTGATTTTCTTCTTTCTTTTTTTTAATCAAATTGGCCAAAGGTTTATCAATTTTATTGGTTTTTTCATAAAACCAGCTCTTTGTTTTATTTATTAATTCAATAGTTTTCTTGGTTTCAATTTTATTAATCTCTCCTTTGATTTTCATTATTTTTAATTTGGTATTTAATTGGGGGTTTTCAATTTGCTCTTTTTCTAGCTTTTTCAGCTGTATGCCCAGATCATTGATCTCCTCTTTCCCTATTTTATTCATGTAGGCCTTTAGAGATATAAAACTTCCCCTAAGAACTGCTTTTGCTGCATCCCATAAGTTTTGGTATGTTGTTTCATTATTGTCATTCTCTTGAATGAAATTATTAATTGTTTCTCTGATTTGTTCTTTGGCTCACTCATTCTTTAGAATTAAATTATTTAGTTTCCAATTAGTTTTTAGCTTATTTTTCCATGGTACTTTATTGAAAATGATTCTTATTGCATCATGATCTGAAAAGGATGCATTGACTACTTCTGCTTTTCTGCACTGGATTGTGAGGTTTTTATGCCCTAGTACATGGTCAGTTTTTGAGTATGTGCCATGTACTTTTGAGAAGAAGTATATTCCTTTTTATCCCCATTCAGTTTTCTCCAGAGGTCTATCATATGTGCCTTTTCTAAAATTCTGTTTACCTCCTTAACTTTTTTCTTATTTATTTTGAGGTTAGATTTATCAAGTTCAGAAAGGGGGAGGTTGCGGTCTCCCAATATTATAGTTTTGCTGTCTATTTCTTTCTGTAACTCCCTTAACCTCTCCTCTAAGAATTTGTATGCCTTACCACTTGGTGCATATATGTTAAGCAATGATATTTCTTCATTGTTTAAGGTGCCTTTTAGCAGGATATAATGTCCTTCCTTATCTCTTTTAATTAAATCTATCTTTACTTTTGCTTTGTCTGAGATTAGGATTGCTACACCTGCTTTTTTTACTGCTTTTTAACTGATGTAAAGATATAAAATATAAGTAAGAGATATAAAGGGAGGGCTATGAGGGAAGCGGTAAGGAGGTAGTAGAAAAGGGTAAATTACACCAAATGAAGTGGCACAAAAACATATTATAGTAGAGGGAAGGAAGGGAGGGAGAAGAGCAGTATTTGAGCTTTACTGTCATCTGATCTAGTTCAAGAAGGGAATAACATACTCTGATAAGTTTAGAAATCTAACTTGTCCTACGGGAAGTGGGAGGGTAAGGGGGGAAAAAGGGAGGGGGGTGGTCAGAAGGGAGAGGAGAAGTAGCAAGTGGGTAACAGTAAGATAAGGGAGGGGAATAAAGAGGGAGGGTTAACTGAGGAAAGTGGCGGTCAAAAGCAAAACTTTGTTGAGGAGGAGAAGGGGAAAGGGAGAAATAAAAGCATAAACAGGGGGAATTAGGATGGAGAAAAAGACACAGATAGAAATCATAACCCTGAACGTGCAGGGGATGAACATTCTCACAAAACAGAAGCAGATAGCAGAACGGATTAAAAACCATAATTCTACAATATGCTGTTTACAAGAAATGCATTTGAAACAGGGGGATACACATAGGGTAAAGGTAAAAGGCTGGAGTAAAATATATTGTGCCTCAGCTAAAGTAAAAAAAGCTGACAGCTAATTTTAAAGATGAGGAACTGAGGCAGTGCTAAATGACTCGTCCAGGATCCTCATTCCAAGGTCATTCTTCTATCCACTGCACTACTTAGCTGCCCTTCATGATAGAATGCTGTTGTAGTATAAAAAATGATAAGCAAGATATTCTCAGAAAAATCTGGAAAAACTTGTATGAACTGATGCAAAATGAAATGATCAGAATTCAGAGATCATTGTACAGAGTAACAGCAGTATTGACTAATAATGTAAATATGTTTTGTATGGCCTATACATGTATAACCTATATAAAATTAGCTTGCCTTCCTCATTACAGAGCAGGGAAATGTTAGAGGAGGAGGGAGAGAGTTTAGAACCCAGAATCTTTTAAATGAATCTTAAAATTTGTTTTTACATGTAATTGGGGAAAACATTAAAATATCTAATTTAAAAAGAAGAGAGATTTATGGAGAATTGTGATATTAATACCTTCCAGAAAGAGCAGATCGCAAATGAAACATTAAAAAAATACGTAGCAGGAAACATAAAAAAGTTCGGAAAGTAATTACAACAAGTATGGCAGTATTAGAACTACTCTTAAATTAAGTAAACACCTAAAAATAAGGCCTACGTAATAGAATCATGGTTTGATATGCAGTCTTTTTGCTTTTGCATATATAGAAATGTTCATTTTTTTGTTTTAGATTTTTTTTATTTGATATTTTTTAGTTTTCAGCATTGATTTCCACAAGATTTTGAGTTACAGATTTTGTCCCCATTTCTACCTGTTTCAGCAATTTGGCTAGCAGCTGTTGTGGGGTGAAAGACCAACACAGGCCCAACAACAAGCACGCTGCCAAAGCCCAGGTTCTTTTGATCTGCTTTACCAAGGAAAGCAACGTTAAGGGATTAACAAGCTTATTTTAATCCAGCATACAAATATAACTCACTTAGTTCAGGGGAAAAATCCAGCACCCTGAACTTCAGTGCAAAATACAAGCAAATTACAAACATCGACAGACAGACCTTGTCTGATTCAAATCCCAATACATAGTTACCAGAGTTTAACAAAGTCCCAGCATCTGGGTTTACAAGCTGGAGGGCTCTTAGCTACAGCTGCCCAGAGTCTTACTAGGTGCTAAGCCCCAGGCCCAAACCCCTATTGGGTGCTAAGCCTATGTGGGTGTGAAGTTCCCAGCGTACTAAGGGGAGGGGCTAACTCAAGAGCCAATCATAGGAGCCTAAGTTCTGGTCATTCAGATGACGTCTGATGACATCTGAAACGGTATAAGAAGAAAAGACGGAGCTATTTGCTCAGGGCAACCAAGAGTGAGAGCCCTGAGCAAATAACTAGATCTTGCGTTATCCTGAATGTGTTTCCACAATACTCAAGTTGTTTCCTTCTGGCTGCTTGCAGTATTTTCTCCTTGACCTGGGAGCTCTGGAATTTGGCGACAACATTCCTCGGAGTTTTCTTTTTGGGATCTTTTTCAGGAGGTGATCAGTGGATTCTTTCAATTTCTATTTTACCCTCTGGCTCTCGAATATCAGAGCAGTTCTCCTTGATAATTTCTTGAAAGATGATTTCTAGGCTCTTTTTTTTGATCATGGCTTTCAGGTAGTCCAATAATTTTTAAATTATGTCTCCTGGATCTATTTTCCAGATCAGTGGTTTTTCCAATGAGATATTTCACATTGTCTTCCATTTTTTCATTCCTTTGGTTCTGTTTTATAATATCTTGATTTCTCATCAAGTCACTAGCTTCCACTTGCTCCAACCTAATTTTTAAGGTAGTATTTTCTTCAGTGGTCTTTTGGACCTCCTTTTCCATTTGGCTAATTCTGCCTTTCAAGGCATTCTTCTCCTCATTGGCTTCTTGGAGCTCTTTTGCCATTTGAGTTAGTCTATTTTTTAAAATGTTGTTTTCTTCAATATTTTCTTCAGTATTTTTTGGGGTCTCCTTTAGCAAGTCATTGAACTTGTATTTCAAGGTTTTCTCGTATCACTCTCATTTCTCTTCCCAATTTTTCCTCTACTTCTCTAACTTGCTTTTCCAAATCTTTTTTCAGCTCTTCCATGGTGTGAGACCAGTTCATATTTTTCTTGGAGTCTTTTGATGTAGGCTCTTTGACTTTGTTGACTTCTTCTGGCTGTGTGTTTTGGTCTTCTTTGTCACCAAAGAAAGATTCCAAAGTCTGAGCCTGAATCTGAGACTGTTTTCGCTGCCTGTTTATGTTCCCAGCCAACTACTTGACCCTTGAGTTTTTCATTGGGGTATGACTGCTTGTAGAGTAGAGACTACTTTGTCCCAAGCTTTAGGGGCCTTGTACTGTTGTTTTCAGGTCTATTTCTATACAGCAAGCTCTGCCACACCATGACTCTTCCTCCCCTAAGAACCACCAACCCAGACCAAGACTCAGATGCAAGTAGACTTTGCAGTCCTGCTGTAATTCGCCCCTTAATTCCTCCCTCCTGGTGGGCCTGGGACTGGAAGTAACTGCAGCTGGAAGCAGCCCCAGAGCTGCACCACTTTGGAGCCCCCGGGCCTGGGGCACTTCTTTGACTCCATTCTAGCAGTTCTTCCCATTAACCTTCTCTGTTGTCTTGGCGTTTGTGGGTTTAGAAGTGTGGTAACTGCCACAGCTCAATGATTCAGGGCCTTGTGGCCTGCTCTAGAATTTGTTCAGAGCTATTTTTTGTAGGTGTTTGGAGGGACCTGGGGGAGAGCTCAGGTAAGTCCCTGCTTTCCAGCTGCCATCTTGGGTCCACCCCGCATGTTTTCTATTTGTCAAGTTTATAACAGTAAAAAAAAAAAATGTGCATATGGGTGTGTGTGTGTGTGTGTGTGTGTGTGTATACGCACACACACATATATATATGTATATACACACACACACATATATATATACACCCACACATACACATACACATATACATACATATACATATAAATATACATATATGTGAAAGGATAGGTAGTATAATACAGTGGAAAGATCACTTAGAAATTTTGAGTCTAACACTAGCTGTATGACTTTCTGACAAGTCACTGAATCCAGTGAGCTTCATTCTGAAAGTTGGGTTTAATAATGCATGCGTTATTTTCTTCACAGTGTTGTGAGAAAAGTGCTTCGTAAAACCTAAATTAAGGACTCTTGAATTGCTATGTTATATCTTCAATTTAGATTTATGGCAGCAGTAGCAGCTTAGCAGAATTTTAGTTAATTATAGCAATAGAATAGCAAATTTAAACATCACTTTGATTTTAATGGTTGTTAGTATGTTATCATAATTTATGCAGTTTGTAGTATTGTGTTCCATGATTATGTGGTACTGTGCTGAACTACAAATTTTTTGATTCTCTACATAGGTACAGTCTTAACACTTGCGTGGCCTAAGCCTTCCAGGGAAGGAGGGAAATGCCATTCCGTTGTACTCCCTCTACTAATCACTTTGCCTTGAAAATCTGTGTGCTGGGGAATGAAGGAAACACCACATTCTATAGTGTTTCTCCATTGGCCACCTCCAAGCTATACATTTTGCTTAATATTGTGTGGGATAAAAGACCCTCATCAATTAAAAGTTAATAAGGAGCCATCTCAGGGTGGGAACACAAATAAATTTTATTCAATTCTTGAGAATTGGGCATCCCCGCTAGAACGAATCCAGCAAGGGAGGCGCTTTACAAGGGGTAGGCACCCATAATTATACCTACCACAAGAGAATCCCACCCACCTCTGACCTTTCTCACCATTGGCTGGGAGGTGGGCTTACAATCTGAGCATGAAAGCTAGACAAAGAACTGGGAAATTGAGGCACAGAAACTCCCAATTCCCATTCCCTTAGTTAATGATTACTATTGAGGTGACATCTATTAATCTAAAGAAGGAGAATAGGATAAGGGGAGGGGGAGACCCTCTCCATTCTTTACAGTAGAGAAAAACAAGTCATTATGACCCTGTTCTTTGAGCATATCTTTAAACCAGAACCAGAAGAAAGAACAAAAAGTTTCACGGTAAACTTTCCCAAAGGCTGAGCCATCAGACTCTCACAGCCTCAGAATTTTTTTTTTTCACTTTTCTATTTCTTGATTTCTAAACATTTGTTTATACACACACACACACACACACACACACGTATATACATATATATGAATATTATACACATCCTTCCCTGTGAAGTCTTCACATTTCATTTGTTTACCTCACACAATATCCTCAGAGGACTTCATCCTGAGGCCTAATCCCTTGGATGGTAATAATCTACCTGATTCATTCCTCTTTGATTTACAAACTCCTTCTCTTCATGTCCTCTCTATTTCAGTGATTATGAACTCTCCCTTAGTATTCCAACCCACTTTTCTATTCTCTGCTGCCTACTTCTCTTTTTCCCATCCCCCCCAACGTAACCCCTCTAACATCCTTGTCTAAAACTACCCACTTCTTCCACTGTGCTTTCCGGAATTCCTGCTCCAGAGGTAACAGACTTGCTTTCATGTTTTCCATTCTCTGCATCTCTTGGTTCTCAATGAGACCTTTTGACACAGTTTCTCTGGCCCTCCTTTCCAGAACTGGTTGCACTTTAACTCATTCCCTTGACTCATTGGTTAAGATTGGGGAGTTAGAATATTCCTAGTTTCCCATGACCACTTTTAGGCTCTGTCTCCCTCTACCTCCATTACTCTTCTGAGGTTCACTCAAGCCGTATTTAGCACACAATCAAGATTCCACTTAGCTCAAGGACACTCTTCTTTCCTCAGTTTGTTTATTACCTAGCTCATAATCTTTTTCTCTCCCACAACTTCCTCTCCCTAGGGGACTTTGGCGTATGTATTGATTCTCATCCCATCAAACATCTTAACCACCCACCACTTCTTCCAATGACTTATTTCCCATGACATACTCTTTCATCCCACTTGAGCTATATATGGATTGTACTCTTGATTTTGCTGTCACCATGATATTCCATTTCCAAGTTTGTGAATTTTGAAATCCCTTTATCTGCTGTCCTTCTACCATCTCTGATCCCTCAACCCCTCAGTTCTTCCCCAGGCCATCACCCCTGCACAGTAGCCGTACTCTTCTTTCACTATCTTAATCCCTTGGGGAACCAGATCAACTCTTACTGCCCTCTTCTCTCAAGTCCCATGCTCCCCTTATCCTTTTGCCAGTCTGGCATTACTCCCACCAGCCATTGCCTTCAGTTTTATTCACATGCCGCTGAAGAAAGCTGGAGAAAATTATGGCACTGCTGGCTGGGAGCGCTATGAATTTGTTACATAATCTCCGTTGGGCCCTCCTTGTAGCAAGGCAGTTTCTTTATACTTCCCTGATCTTTTTATTTCTCAGACTCTTGTTAGCTGTGTGAACCTCGGCAAGTCATTTAATCTCTGTTTGCTTTAATCGACTGGAGAAGGAAATGGCAAACCACTCCAGTATCTTTGCCAAGGAAACCCCATGAACAGTGTGATCCATGGCGTCACAAAGAGTTGGGCACAACTGAACCACAATTTTTTTACTTATCCCACTCACCAAAGTGGTTTTTCCAGACCTTTTAATTCCACCTCCAACCTATATCTTCTTCTGTCCACTCTCTTACCTAAGAACTCTGCATGTATTTCACAGGAAAAAAAAAATTTGAGTCTGACTGCTCAGAGCCCTTTTTTAGGTGCTTCTCCTTATCATACATCATTCATATTTCTCCACTAGCTCCTCCTTCAGGCCTTTTTGCTGAGGCAAACCCTTCCAGATACACAAATAATCTCATTCTTTCTCATCTTCAGCACATTTCCCCCTTTCTCAACCCTGCTCTCTCCATAATCTTGAATCTTGCCTTGTCTATAGGTTGCTTCCCTGCTGCCCACAAATGGGCCCATGTCTCCCCCATCCTATCCATATAGACCCATGTCTCTTTTTCAGTGTGTGCCACTACTTCCTTCCTTACATTCTCTTTTTAAATCTGTACAGTCTGGCCTTCCACCCTCATCATTCAACTAATGCTGCCAAGCTTAAATTTTAATTGACTTTCTCAAATATAATCCTTCTTGACTTGTTTGCAGCTATGGAAACTGTCAGTAATCCCTTTCTTGTTTTTCTCTTCTAAGTTGTGACACTTCTTTCTTTTGGTTTGCTTCCTACCTGTCTGATTACTCTTTTTTTTTTCAAATTAAGGTTTTTTAATTTTTAGTTTACAGCACTCAGTTCCGCATGATTTTGAGTTCTAGATTTTCTTCCCTCCCTCCCAAGATGGCGTGGAATCCAATATATCTTTTACATATAACTTCGCATTAAACTTACTTACACAATAGTCAAGTTGTAAAGAAGAATTATGACCAATGGCATGAATCATGAGAAAGAAGAAACAAAATGAAAAAAACCAAAAGAAAACAAAAAAGGAAAAAAAAGGAGGGCAAATAGTTTGCTTCAAATTGCGTTCAGACTGCATAGTTCTTTCTGTGGATGTAGATACTTCTCTCCATCATGAGCCCTTTGGAGTTGTCTTTGAACCTTGTATTAATGAGAAGAGTGGGATCTGTCAAGGGTAGTCATCACAGAATCAAAATATCTGTGGTTGTCTATGCTGTTCTCCTAATTCTGCTCTGCTCACTTAGCATTATATCGTGTAGGTTTTTTCCAGGTTATTATGAAGTGCGTGTCTTCCCCATTTCTTATAGCACAATGGTATTCCATTACATTCATATACTACAACTTGTTCAGCCATTCCCCAATTGATGGGCATCCCCTTGATTTCCAATTCTTTGCTACTACAAAAAGAGCCACTATAAATATTTTTGTACATACGGATCACTTTCCCACTTGTGTGATCTCTTTGGGATACAGCCCTAGGAGTGGTATTGCAGGGTCAAGGGGTATGAACATTTTTATAGCCCTTTGGGCATAGTTCCAAATTGCTCTCCAGAATGGCTGGATCAGTTCACAACTCTACCAGCAATGTAACAATGTTCCAATTTTCTCACATCCTCTCTAGCATTTATCATTTTCCTGCTTTGTCATTTTAGTCAGTCAGACAGGAGAGATGTGGTACCTAAGAGTTGTTTTGATTTGCATTTCTCTAATCAGTAGTGATTTAGAGCATTTTTTCATATGCCTATAGATATCTTTATTCTTCCCCTGAAAACTGCCTGTTCATATCCTTTGACCATTTCTCAATTAGGGAATGACTTGTATTCTCATAAATTTGGCTCAGTTCCCTGTATATTTTAGAGATGAGGCCTCTATCAGACACTGGTTGTAAAGATTTTCTCCCAATTTTCTGCTTCCCTCCTAATCTTTGTTGCATTGCCTTTTTTAATACAAAAACTTTTCAATTTAATATAATCAAAATTGTCTGTTTTGCATTTTGTGATGCTATCTCTTGTGTCATGAATTCTTTGCTTTCCCATAAATCTGATAGGTAAACTATTCCTTGCTCTCCCAAATTGCTTATAATATCAGCCTTTATTCCTTTATCATGAACCCATTTTTACTTTATTTTGGTATATGGTGTAAGATATTGATCTATGCCTGGTTTCTTCCCTAACATTTTCCAATTTTCCCAGCAGTTTTTGTGAAATAGTGAATTCTTAGTCCAGAAGCTGACTTCTTTGGGTTTATCAAAGAGTAGATTGCTGTCATCATTGACTATTGCATCTTGTATACCTAACCTATTCCGCTGATCCACGACTCAGTTTCTTAGCCAGTACCAAATAGTTTTGATGACTGGTGCTTTATAGTACAATTTAATATCTGGTATGGCTAGGCCACCTTCCCTAGCATTTCTTGTCATTAATTCCCTAGGTACTCTAGACTTACTTGTTCTTCCAGATGAATTTTGTTATTATTTTATCCTGCTCTGTAAAATAATTTTTGGTAGTTCGATGGGTATGGTGCTGAATAAATAAATTAATTTAGGTAAAATTGTCATTTTTATTATATTAGCTCGACCTAACCATGAGCAACTGATGTTTTTTCATTTATTTACATCTGACTTAATATATTTGTGTGCAAAGCGTTTCATAATTATGTTCATATAGGCCCTGGGTTTGTCTTGGCAGATAGACTCCCAAATATTTTATAGTGTCTACAGTAACTTTAAATGGAATTTCTCTTTTTATCTCTTACTGTTGGGCTTTGTTAGTAATGTGTAGGAATGCCTAGGATTTATGTGGGTTTATTTTTTATCCGGCAACTTTGCTAGAGTTGTTTATTATTTCAAGTAGTTTTTTGCTTGGTTCTCTAAGTAAATCGTCATCATCTGCAAAAAGTGATAATTTAGTTTCTTCTTTGCCTATTTTAATTCCTTCAATTTGTTTTTCTTCTCTTATTGCTACAGCTAACATTTCCAGTACCACATTGAATGATAGGGGTGATAACGGACATCCTTGTTTCATCCCTGATCTTATTGGGAATGCGTCTACCTTATTCCCATTATAAAGAATGCTTGTTGATGGTTTTAGGTAGATGCTATTTATTATTTTAAGGAAGGCTCCATTTATTCCTGTGCTTTCTAGTTTTTTTATCTTTTTTTTTTTTTTTTTTTTTTTGCGCAGAGGGGATGGCAGGGCAATTGGGCTTAAGTGACTTGCCCAAGGTCACACAGCCAGTAAATGTGTCATGTGTCTGAGGGCCCAGGTTTGAACTCAGGTATCTTGACTCCAGGGCTGGTGCTCTACTCACTGCACCAGCTAGCTGCCCCACTTTCTAGTGTTTTTAATAGGAATGGGTGTTGTATTTTGTCAAAGGCTTTTTCTGCATCTGTTGAGATGATCATATGGTTTCTGCTAGTATTGTTGTTGATATGATCAATTATGCTGATAGTTTTCCTAATACTGAACCAGCCTTGCATTCCTGGAATAAATCCTACATGGTTATAGTGTATTATTCTCATGATAAGTTGCTGCAATCTTTTTGCTAATATTTTATTTAAAACTTTTGTATCAATATTCATTAGGGAAATTGGTCTATAATTGTCTTTCTTTGTTTTGACTCTTCCTGGTTTGGGTATTAGTACCATATTTGTGTCATAAAAAGAATTTAGTAGGACTCCACCTATTTTCCCAAATAGTCTATAAAGTGTAGGAATTAATTGTTCTTTAAATGTTTGATAGAATTCACATGTAAAACCATCTGGCCCTGGAGATTTTTTCATAGGGAGTTCATTGATGGCCTGCTCAATTTTTTTTTTTCTGAGATGGGTTATTTAGGTATTTTACTTCCTCTACTGTTAACCTGAGCAATTTATATTTTTGTAAATATTCATCCATATCCCTAAGGTTGTCAAATTTATGGGCATACAATTGGGCAAAATAATTCCTAATTATTGTTTTAATTTCTTCTTCATTGGAGGTGAATTTTCATTTTTGATACTGATAATTTGAGTTTCTTCCTTTTTTTATCAGATTGACCAAAAGTTTATTGATTTTATTGGTTTTTTCATAAAACAGCTCTTGGTTTTATTAATCTAATAGTTTTCTTGATTTCAATTTTAATAATCTTTCCTTCGATTTTCAGTATTTCTAGTTTGATATTTAATTGGGGATTTTCAATTTGTTCTTTTTCTATCTTTTTCAGTTGTATGCCCAATTCATTGATCTGCATTTTCTCTGTTTTATTCATGTAAGCATTTAGTGATATAAAACTTCCCCTAAGAACTGCTTTTGATGCATCCCATAAGTTTTGGTATGATGTCTCATTGTCATCCTCTTGAATGAAGTTATTGTTTCTGTGATTTGTTCTTTGCCCCTCTCATTCTTTACAGTTAGACTATTTAGTTTCCAATTAATTTTTAGCTTATTTTTCCATGGTACTTTATTGAAAATGATTCTTATTGCATCATGATCTGAAAAGGATGCATTGACTACTTCTGCCTTTCTGCACTGGATTGTGAGGTTTTTATGCCGTAGTACATGGTCAATTTTTGAGTATGTGCCATGTACCACTGAGAAGAAAGTATATTCCTTTTTATCCCCATTCAGTTTTCTCCAGAGGTCTATCATATCTGCCTTTTCTAAAATTCTCTTCATCTCCTTAACTTCTTTCTTGTTTATTTTGACGTTAGATTTATCAAGTTCAGAGTGGGGGAGGTTGAGACAGTTTTGCTGTGTATTTCTCCCTGTAACTCACTTAACCTCTCCTCTAAGAATTTGCATGCTATACCACTTGGTACATACATGTTAGATAATGATATTGCTTCATTGTTTATGGTGCCTTTTAGCAGTATATAGTGTCCTTCCTTGTCTCTTTTAATTAGATCTATCTTTACTTTTGCTTTGTCTGAGATTAGGATTGTTATCCCTGCTTGTTTTACTTTAGCTGAAGCACAATGTATTCTGCTCCATCCTTTTACCTTTACCCTGTGTGTATCCCCACTTCAAATGTGTTTCCTGTAAACAGCATATTGTAGGATTATGGTTTTTAATCCATTCTGCTGTCTGCTTCCATTTTACGGGAGAGTTCATTCCATTCACATTCACAGTTATGATTGCTATCTGTGTCTTTTTCTCCATCCTATTTCTCCCCTGTTTATGCTTTTATTTTTCCCTTTTCCCTTCTACTCCTCAACAGTTTTGCTTTTGACTTCTGCCTTTCTCAGTTTACCCTCCCTCTTGATTCCCTGCCCTTATCTTAACTTTTTCCCCTTGCTGCTTGTTCCCTCCCTCCTGACTACCCCCCTGTCTTTTCTTTCCCCTTTCCCCTCCTACTGCCTGTAGGACAAGTTAGATTTCTGTACTTATCAGGGTATGTTACTCTCTCTCTGAACCAAATCTGATGAAAAGTAAAGGTCAAATATTGCTCTTCTCCTTCCCTTCTTTCCCTCTACTATAATGTTTTTGTGCCTTTTCAGTTGATGTAATTAACCCTTTTCTACTACCTCCTTATGTCTTCTCCCAGAACTGTCCCTTTATGTCTCTTAATTATATCTTATCATTATATTGGTTATTTCATACTGACACCCACAGTCTATGAATATCTTTCAATTGTCATAATAACTATACTGTTCTCAAGATTCACACACACACACACACACACACACACACATACACAGACACATATATATGTGTGTGTGTGTGTGTATATATATATATAAAATAAAATAATCCTATATAAGGATGTAACTAATTATCCTTGTTTATTAACTAGGGTTTTTCCCCCCGTTTACCTTTTTATGTCTCTCTTGAGTTTTGTAGTTGGAGATCAAATTTTCTGTTCAGCTCTGACCTTTTCATCAGGAAGGTCTGGAATTCCCTTATTTCATTGGATGTCCATCTCCTTGCCTGGAAAATAATGCTCAATATTGCTGGGTAGTTGATCCTTGGTTGTAGTCCGAGCTCTTTTGCCCTTCACAATATCATATTCCAGTTTCTACTGTCATTCGGTGTAAAACCTGAAAGATCCTGCGTGATTCTGACTATAGTTCCATGATATTTGAATTGTTTCTTTCTAGCTGCTTGTAGTATTTTCTCCTTGACCTGGTAGTTCTGGAATTTGGCTATAATATTTCTTGGGCGTTTTCAATTTGGGATCTCTTTCAGGGGGTGATTGGTGGATTCTTTTGATGACAATTTTACCCTCTGGTCTGGGACCTCTGGGCAATTTTCCTTAAGGATTTCATGGAAGATACGGTCCAGGCTCTTTTTTTCATTCTAACTTACAGGTAGACCAATAATTCTTAGTTTGTCTCTCCTGGATCTGTTTTCCAGATCAGTTGTTTTTCCAATCAGATATTTCACATTTTCTTCTATTTTTTTCATTCTTTAGATTTTGTTTGATTGATTCTTGATGTCTCATGGAATCATTAGCCTCGACTTGCCCAATTCTAATTTTTAATGTTTTGTTTTCTTCCTTTATCTTTTCTGTCTCCTTTTCCATTTGGTTGATTTTACTTTTCAATGTGACATTTTTTCCATTTATATTCTGATTATCCTTAACCATTTCGCCAATTTTACTTTTTAAAAATTTGTTCTCCTCAATGAGTTTTTTTTCCCATTTTTTTCTTTTAGCTCCCTAATTTGGTTTTTAAAGTACTCCTTGAGTTCTTCCAGGAATGGTTTTTGGTCTGGGGACCAGTTCAGTTTCCCCTTTGAGGCTTCAGATGTAGGTGTAGTGTCCATGTTGTCCTCTTCTGAATTGGTATTTTGATCCCTATCAACACAATACGAATCAATAGTCTTTGGAAGCTTTTTACTGTCCTTTTTTTTTTCCCTCCTGGTTTCTAAAGTGGATCTCTGCCTCTAGGGCTCAGGGGACTCTGTCCCGAGTTTCTTGTGTTGGGATCTAGCTTTATGTGCTATGGCCTCTGGTTTGTTGATTTGTGGGGGAGGGGTGGTCTGGCTGCTTTTAGTCTCTGCTTCCCCAGGACTATTCTGCAGCATGGGTGGTCTCAGCAGTTTGTGTGCTGGTGTCTGCCACTTCCCCTGGCTGTGCAAAGCTACGTGTGGAGGCCTGGCATTTACCTTTGTTAGCTCCAGCCCCCTGGGGCTTAGTTACTCTCCTTGTTCTGCTGAGGTGAGGGCTGCTGAGACACCTCTCTTCGTGCACTAGTCTCCCCCCACAACTACAAGAAGGGCCCTCTCCCCAACTTCTCTAGCTACTGAAGCCCCTCTTCTGGCTCCTCTGTTTCTCCTGAGGTAGTATTCTCTGAGTTTGTTCAAAGCAGGGATGAGAGCCGTTTTACCTGGACATCATGGCCCCTGGATGTTCAAGAAGGCATTTCAAACCTTTAGACTGTGGGTTGGAGGCCTCTGGGTAGTTGCTCTCGCGGCTGCAGGCTCTGCTTTCTGACAGACTCCTGTCCCGGGCTGAAAGGCCTGAGGCTTGATCGCGGTCGTAGCTGGTACTTCCGCCCTGGGCCTGTACCTGCTGTGGCATTTTCACTCACCCAGTAACCTCCCAGACTAGTGAGCTGGCTGGATTCCTCTGCTGTTCTTGATTGGTTTGGTCTGGTGCCCTTTTGCATGCCCCATGCTCCCACCCCTCTCAGTCTACTAGTGCTTCCTAACTCTCTCATCTGCTCAGATTCACTTTTTTAGACATATCTGACAGAATTTGTGAGAGAACTCCGGTAGTTCCATCCTTTCACAGCATCATCTTGGCTCCTCTCTATCTACTCTTTCTCAGACTTCTTTCCTGGATCTTTATCCAGGTTCCACCTGGTCACCGTGGTGTCTCCTCTGTTGCATGCCTGCTTCTCTTCTTCATCTATATTACTTGGGTTGGTGTTCGCATCAGTCTTCATGTAGTCAGTTATCTTCATGGTAATGATTCTCATATTCTCTTATCCAGCACTCACTTCTCTGCTTTCAGGCTCCCTTTTCCAACTGCCTATTGGACATTTCAAATCAGATATCCTGTAGACTTTTTTCATTTAATAGTATTTTATTTTTTTTCCCGGTTACATGTAAAGATAGTTTTTGAGTTCCAAGTTTTTCTCCCTTTCTCCCTTCCCTCCCCTCTCCTCAAGATAGTAGGTAATCTGATATAGGTTTTACATGTACAATCATGTTAAACATATTTCCACATTAGTCATGTTGTAAAAGAAGAATCAGAACAAAAGGGGGAAACCATGAAAAAGAAAAGAGGACAAAAAAGTGAAAATGGTATACTTCGATCTGCATTTAGACTCCACATTTTTTCTCCGGATTCAAATAGCATTTTCTATCACGAGTCTTTTGGAATAGTCTTGGATCATTGTATTGCTGAGAAAAACTAAGTCTATCATAGTCGGTCATCACACAAGTTTGCTGTTATTGCATATAATTATGTTCTGGTTCTGCCCACTTCACTTAGCATCAGTTCACATGAGTCTTTCCAGGTTTTTCGGAAATCTGTTTGCTCATCTTTTCTTATAGAATAGTAGTGTTCCATTACATTCATATACCACAACTTGTTCAGCCATTCCCTAATTGATGGGCATCCCTGTAATTCCCTATTCTTTGCCACCACAAAAAGAGCTGCTAATAAATATTTTTGTACACGTGAGTCCTTTTCCCTTTTTTATCATCTCTTTGCACATATATAATATTACATATACTATAAAATGGACATTTTTACATACCAACATAATTACATACATTATAAAACAGACATTTTTCAAAAGATAAAGGTGAAATAATATTTGATCTTAGAAATAATAGAGAATAACTGGGTCTTTTTGTGGTATTTAATATTTTTAGTTTTCCACATTGGTTTCCACAAGATTTTGAGTTACAAATTTTCTCCCCATTTCTACCCTTCCCCTCGCTCCAAGATGGCATATATTCTGATTGCCCCGCTCTCCAGTCAGCCCTCCCTTCTGTCACCCCACTCCCCCCCATCCGCATTCCCATTTCCTCTTACTTTCTTGTACAGGGCAAGATAAATTTCTGTATCCCATTACCTGTATATCTTATTTCCGAGTTGCATGCTAAAACATCTTTTTTTGAGCATCTTCTTTTAGGACTTTGAGTTTCAAATTCTCTCCCCTCTTCCCTCCCCACCTACCCTCCCTAAGATGGCAAGCAATAGGCCACATGTATGTCAATATGCAAAACACTTCCACAATAATCATGTTTTGAAAGACTAACTGTATTTCCCTCCATCTTATCCTGTCCCCCTTTAATTCAGTTTTCTCCCTTGACCCTGTCCCTTTTCAAAAGTGTTTGCTTTTGATTACCTCCTTCCCCAGTCTTCCCTCCCTTCTATCATCTCCCCTTTCTTATCCCCTTCCCCCTACTTTCCTGTGGGGTAAGTTACCCAGTTGAGTGTGTATGTTATTCCTTCCTGAAGTCAGATCTGATGAGAGCGAGATTTACTCATTCCCCCTCCCCTGTCCCCTCTTCCCTTCCAACAGAACTGCTTTTTCTTGCCACTTTTATGTGACATAATTTACCCCATTCTATCTCTCCCTTTCTCCCTCTCTCAATATATTCCTCTGTCATCCCTTAATTTGATTCAATTTTTTTAGATATCATCCCTTCATATTCAACTCACCCTGTGCCCTGTGTGTGTGTGTGTGTGTGTGTATGTGTGTGTATACATATATATATATAATACACACATATATATATACACACACACATATATATCTATATCTATATCTATCTATCTATATATATATATATATGTATATTCCCTTCAACTACCCTAATACTGAGAAAGGTCTCATGAATTACACACATCTTCTTTCCATGTAGGAATGTAAAAAAACCAGTTCAACTTTAGTAAGTCCCTTATGATTTCTCTTTCTTTTTTACCTTTTCATGCTTTTCTTGATTCTTGTGTTTGAAGGTCTGATTTTCTATTCAGCTCTGGTCTTTTCACTGAGATAGCTTGAAAGTCCTTTATTTTATTGAAAGTCCATATTTTGCCTTGGAGCATGATACTCGGATTTGCTGGGTAGGTGATTCTTGGTTTTAATCCTAGCTCCACTGACCTCCAGAATATCATGTTCCAAGCCCTTTGATCCCTTAATGTAGAAGTTGCTAGATCTTGGGTTATTCTGACTGTGTTTCCACAATACTCAAATTGTTTCTTTCTGGCTGCTTGCAGTATTTTCTCCTTGACCTGGGAACTCTGGAATTTGGCTACAATATTCCTAGGAGGTTTCTTTTTGGGATCTTTTTCAGGAGGTGATTGGTGGATTGTTTCAATTTCTATTTTATCCTCTGGTTCTAGAATAGCAGGGCAGTTTTCCTTGATAATTTCTTGAAAGATGGTGTCTGGGCTCTTTTTGTGATCATGGTTTTTTAGGTAGTCCAGTAATTTTTAAATTGTCTCTCCTGGATCTATTCTCCAGGTCAGTGGTTTTTCCAACGAGATATTTCACATTGTCTTCCATTTTTTCATTCCTTTGGTTCTGTTTGATGATATGTTGATTTCTCATAAAGTCACTAGCTTCCACTTGCTCCAATCTAATTTTTAAGGTAGTATTTTTTTCAGTGGTCTTTTGGACCTCCTTTTTCATTTGGCTTATTCTGCTTTTTAAGGCATTCTTCTCCTTATTGGCTTTGTGGAGCTCTTTTGCCATTTGGGTTAGTCTTTTTTGAGGTGTTATTTTCTTCAGTATTTTTTGGGGTCTCCTTTAGTAAGTCATTGACTTGTTTTTCATGATTTTCTTGCATCACTCTTATTTCTCTTCCCAATTTTTCCTCTACTTCTCTTACTTGCCTTTCCACATCCTTTTTGAGCTCTTCCATGACCTGAGACCAATTCATATTTTTTCTGGAGGCTTTTGATGTATGCTCTATGACTTCCTTGACTTTTTCTGGCTGTATATTTGATCTTCTTTGTCAGCAAAAAAAGATTTTATAGTCTGAGTCCTTTTTCGCTGCCTGTTAATGCTCCCAGCCAACTATTTGACCCTTGAGCTTTTTGTCAGGGTATGACTGCCTTCAGAGTGGAGGGTACCTTGTCCCAAGCTTTAGGGGCTTTGTGCTGCTGTTTTAGAGCTACTTCTAGTCCACCATCACTGCAACCTCTGCCACAGCAGCACACCTCCTCCCCCAAGAACTGCCAACCAGGACTGTCATTCAGATACAAGCACAGCAAAGTAAGAGAACCTGCCTCTGCGCCAGCAAAGCGCTCCTTGTACTCCTACTTTGATCCACTGCTGGATTCCTCCCACCATGTGAGCCAGAGACTCAGGAAGCAGCTGATGCTGGAGCTCTGGAAGCAGCCACAGGAGCTTCCTGCTGCTGCTACAGCCAGTACTGCACCCCCTCCGCACCCCCTCCCCTCTCCCCGCCCCCTGGCTGGGGCTGGACCGCTCTCTAACGGGATCCAGCAGTTTTTCCACTAACCTACTCCTTGGTCTTTGGCGTTCGTAGGTTGAGAAGTCTGGTAACTGGTACAGGTCCGTGATTTCTGGCCCTAAGTCCTGTTCCAGCTGACTCTCGGTCTGGTCTGGCCTACCATGGGCCACGGTGGGCTGTGCTCTGCTCCCAGGCTGCGCCCATTGTGGTGCGATAGACCCTTCCCAGCAACCATCCAGGCTGTCCTGGGCTGGAGACCTGCTTCCCTCTGCTATTTTGTGGGTTCTGTATCTCTAGAATTTGTTCACGGCCATTTTTTACAGGTGTTTGGAGTGATTTGGGGGAGAGCTTAAGCAAGTCCCTAATTTCCAGCTGCCACCTTGGCTCTGCCCCCCTTTATGATCTCTTTGGGATACAGACCTAGTAGTGGTATTGCTGGATCGAAGAGTATGTACAGTTTTATAGCCCTTTGGGAGTAGTTGCAAATTGCTCTCCAGAATGGTTGGATCAGTTCATAACTTCACCAACAATGCATTAGTGTTCCAATTTTCCCACATCTTCTCCAATATTTATCATTTTGCATTTATGTCATAGTAGCCAATCTGATAGATGTGAGTTGGTACCTCAGAGCTGTTTTTGGACTGTAATGCACTAGCCTTCTGGTTGGTCTCCCTGCCTGAAGTCTCTCCCTGCTCTGATACTTCTTTCACTCAGCTATCACATTGATATTCCTAAAATGCAGATCTAATTATGTCCCTCCATTCAGTAACTCCAGTGGTTCCCTATTACTTTCAGGATCAAATATAAAATCCTCTCTTTGATCTTTAATGCCCTTTATAACCTGGCCCCCTCTCACCTTTCCAGTCTTATACCTTATTCTCCCCACTACTTCAAATGGGTGACACTAGTGTCTTTGCTGTTCCTTGCACAGAACACTCCATGTCCTGATTGTTGTCACCAGCTTATTCCGCATGCAGAGTGTTCTCCCTCCTCATCTCCAACTCCTGACTTTTTCCAGCTAAAATCCTCCTAGCAAAAATCCCGCCTTTTACTTTCCTGATCCCCTTTAGTGATGATGCCTTCCCTTTGTTCATTGGCCCCAGCTTATCCTGTATATATTTTGTTTGCATTATTGGATTGTGAGCTCCTTGAGAATAACAACTTTGTTGTTGGATTTGGTTTTAGTTTTGGCCTTTTTATCCCTGTCGCTTAGCACAATGCCTGGCATATGGTGGGCACTTAATAAATGCTTTTTTGACTTCCTGACCACACTGTGGTTTACAGAAGTTTATGTAGTATAATTAGTATTAAGTGGCATTTGATTGAAAATTTTCCTTAAAGCCTTTTTTCCCAAATTCCCTTAACCATCCCTTCCCTCCACCACCCCCAGGTGTTAATACATTTCTCCCCTACCCCCCAATCCAGATGAGTGTAGGGAGTATAAGCAGGAACTGCTTGTACTTAAATGGTGGGTGATTTTTTTGGGGGGGGTGTGCTTATTCCCTTAAGGCAAGAGTTGCTATTTTGGGTGATTTTTGACTCATTCCTTTGGACTTAGCGTAGTCCATATTATGTGTAACAGGCTTAATGTTTTGGTTGGGGTGGAGGCAGGGAGTGGTTTGTTTTTTGTTTTTTAATAAATCAAATCTTGTATTGCACTGCCAGCTAAGACTTATCAGATCTTTTCTCTGGTTGATCTTTGATCCTATATTCAATTCAAAAGCACTTTACATACAGCAGTAAATGCTTCCCCAAGAAGCTGTCTGGTCTTGAGCTGAATCTTACCGATGATTAGGTAACAGTTATCTACATATTATCTTTTTTTTTTAAACAGGTTTTAAAACTACTACTGGAAATCTGCACTTTGGGCTATTGTGAAAGCTAAAGAAATGGTCCACAAGCATATATAAGGATTTGAAGATTTTAATTGTTGCCATATTTTTGGCATATCACATACATATATATCATTTTTCTCTCTGTTTGGATCTGAGAAACATCATGAGCACAGTAAGTTTTTTTATTTTAACAAAATCCATAGAAATCATCTCATTGGTTTTTATTTTATTTTTCAAGAATAAGGGCATATAATCTTAAAGCTGAAGTCTTAAAAAATCCTTTATTCCAATGCCTTCATTTTAGAATACTGAGGCCCAGAGAAAGGAAATTATTTGCCTAAGATCATAAAGTGAATTAGTAGAAGAACCAGAAGGAGAATCTTGACCTCTAGACCTAGTCCGTTGTTTAAGCCACTGAACTATACCATCTCTCATAACTGCTTAGTGGTATATTGAATTGAACTGTAGCATGAAAGTCAGGGTGCTTTCTAGTTCTGCCTCTAATTCACTGACTTTGAATATGTCAGCCACTTGACCTTTCTGATCTGGGCCTCAGCTGAGTGTTATAAAATATTGGGTTTCTGTTCTGGAAATGAGTTTGGAATTAAGGTTTTTGTTTTGTTTTAATGCATAAAACATCTTTACATTTGAGTCAGATAGCCAACTGCTAGGTCACATACATCAAAATATTTTCTTGCACTTTTCATGATAGGAAAGAACTCAAGACCAAATAAATCACTATCAGTTGAGAAATGGCCAAACCATTTGTGATGTATGAATGTAATGAAATATTTTGCTATATGATATGATAAAATATGAAGAACTCTAAGAGAAGCATGGGAAGGTTTATATGAATTGATTCAGAGTAAAGGAAGCAGAACTAGGGAAACCATGACTATAAAATAATTGAAAAGAACAACGACGAAATATAATACTGTGCAATTATAAAAGAAGCTCACCCCTAGAGGAGAGTTAAAAAAACTATACCTCCTTTCCATCTTGGCAGAGGTAAGGGAATGTTTGTGTGGAATATTATGTACATAAATTAGTTATGTTGACTGGTTTTGCTAAACTTTTTTTCTTTTTAATTTGTTAAAAGAGATGACTCATTGGGTAGAGAAAGAGACTGAATTGGAAAAGGTTATATAAAAGCAAGATAAAAGTTTTTTAATGTGGGGTTTGAATGATTCATTCAGCAGACACTTATCAAGTGCCTATTATGTTCAAAGCAGTGTAGATACAAAGATGCCTATAGCATAGACCTGGTAACCTTAGGAAGATTACAATATATGAGGGAGAAGATGTTCAGATTTCATCTCTACTAGTTAACTAGCTCTTGGCTTGTCATACACATGTGCACGCACACACACAGGCACCTAACTTCTCTGGGCTTCTCTCCATTTCCTGATTATAAAATAAGGAAATTGGAGTCACTTTGTAGACCTATGTCTATTATCTAGGATACACAAATAAAAGGTAGAGTGAGATTAGTGCAGAAGATTGGTGAAAACAAAGTCCTGTGACAAAAAGTAAGATATCATGTCATCTGGGTCTGGGTCAGAAGCAGGTAGAGGAGACCCTAGCCTTGCCCTAAAGTCAAAGAAGGGTTTGGAAGTCAGATATTGGTAGAGGGAGGGTTCTGTTTGAGGCAATGTGAGTGAATTAGAGTAAGTAGTATGAGATAAGGTTGGAAGGAGGATATGGAGAATCGCGTGCCTGGTTCAGGCAATCGTACTTCATTCCATAGGTAGTATATTAAAGGTTTTTGAGGAGAGGAGTTCATGCATCAGTAAGTCATATTAGGGGATCTTTAAGGTCCTTACCAATTCAAATCTTATCTCTGCTAGCTAACTAGTTCTAAACATAATGTTCAGACTGCATATTACATAGAATAAATTCTACTTTTGAAAATTAAAAATAACATTTGTATTTGTGATAAGTTAACTTCTGTGGCATATAATGTGTGTTATTTACTTAATTGGATTATATACTTAGTCAAACTCTAAGATATTTAACTAACCATCTTATATAAACTTGTTTCCAAGTATGTGTTTTCAGTGTTGTTCACATAGATATTAATAGTCTTTCATGTACGATTGATTGCTTGTTCATTTTTAGCACATAGAAATGTTCTGGCCATAAATATTAAGCCACATGAGATAAGACCCTCAGATCATGGTATCCTTCACCAAGGACACAAAAAGAAATTGCATCCCCTCAGGTTAGACAGTAGGTGAGGATCAGTTAATTTGTGAGATCTGCCACTAGTAAGAGGCAGTACAGTGTTTTGAATCCAAGCCTAGCTGACTCAAAATCCAAAATTGCTTCTATCCTACTCAGTGTTTTGTTTCCATATGCCAGCTCTTCATCTTGCTAGACTTCATTCTTCTTGAGTGTCAAAACTGTATCTTACCGTACTTGTCTTTCCCATAGCATTTGGCATGGTGCCTTACACATAGTAAATACATATATCTAAATGAATGAACAATTTGTCTAAGTTGTGCTAAGATTGAACTGTAATTATTCACTGGGAATGTTTCATCCAGGCACGAAAACTCATTTGATTTGTCCATCCCTGCTAGCTGTATCTCTCATCCCTTTCATGGCTAATCCTTGAGCAATACCAGCTGTAACCTTGCCTCACTTTTTTTTTCACTCTCTAACTCTGCATTCTGGCTTCTGACTTGAAAGAACTCTCTCCAGAGTTGTCAGTGATCTCCTCATCGCCAAAACTAATAGCTTTTTCTCAGTCCCATCTTTCTCTGCCTCTCTGCAGCTTTGACATTACTGACCGCTCTCTTTTGCATGATATACACTCTCTTTGTATATTTTAAAAATGCTGCACTCTCCTGGTTCTTTTCCTTCTTGTCCTACTGTTCCTTCTCAGGCTTCTTTGGTAGATCTTTATGTTATGCCTTGGTAATTGTGGGTATCAACCAAGACTGTGCTGGACCTTGTTTTCTTTTTCTATACTATTTCACTTAGTGAATCACTACCATAGATTCAATTACCATCTCTATGCAGATAATTATCAGATTTATTTATCCAGCCCTAACATCACTTTCCTGAGCTCCAGTCTCACATCTTCAATTGCCTATTGGTCATTTTGAACAGGATGTCCTGTAGACATCTGAAAACTCAACTGAACTTATTGTCTTTCTTCCTAAGCCCTCTCTTCTCCTGACTCTGTTTTCCAGCTGTACCTTTTTCCAGTTGTACCCAATGCTTGGAAATCTCTCTATTCTCATCTATCTCTCCTAGCTTCCTTGAACTAAGCCTTTTCCAATCCCTCTTAATTCTAGTTCTTTCCCTCTAAGATTATTTCTGCCTTGCACATAGCTTTAGATGTATGCATGTTGTTATCCCCCTAGACTGAACCCTCCTCCTTGAAAGTAAGGATTTTTTTGCCTTTCTTTGTGTACTCAGCACAATATCTGGCACATAGTAGGCACTTAATAAATACTTCTTGACTTTATAAAGGTAGAATCTGTATCAAAATAATAGTTGCTTCCTAGAATAGGTAATGTGAGAACCTACGATGAAAGGAAGACTTAATAAACAATAACTGGTAGAGGAAATAACCTTGTGGGAAATTGATGAGCACATTATTAATTTCGACATCCTAGAAAGAAATTTTAAAAGTCACCATTCAACTTGAGAAAAGAAAATTAGAACAAAATATAATCCTTAATTTTCATAGGGGTAACATTCTTAGAAAATAGTAGAAAAGTAAAAAAAAAAAAACATGATTGTTGATATACTGCACTTGTGAGAATAAGGGGTTAGGTTCTCATGACCACCAGAAACTGTAATCTTTCACTAGAGATTACTGAAAGCACGCTTTTCTGCATACAATTCTTTGTAACAAAACATTGCTTGATAATATGTACTTTTCCTAACAAACTATGCAGTATCCAAAATAAAATTGGTAACATGCAAAACATTTTTTCTCGCTAGTAATTCCCTAGTATTCTTTGACTTTTTGTGCTAACATCTTAATTCAAAAAGGTGATTTTAGACAATGTTCACTTTTCATAACATGAAATCTATGATATCATAAATACTGTACAGCAAATAAAATTCTTTTTTTTTTCTTTTCTTTTTTTTTTTTTTTTATAAATTTCTTTATTTATTTTTAGTTTACCACACACGGTTCTACATAGTTTTGAGTTCCAGTTTTTCTCTCCTCCCTTCCCCCTCCCTCCCCAAGACGGCATGGAATCTCATATAACTGTCATGTATAACTTCGCATTGAATTAATTTATGCACTAGTCAAGTCGTGGAGAAGAATTTTGACCAATGGAATGAATCATGAGAAAGAAGAAACAGAACCAAAAAAAAAAACCCAAAAACAAAAACAAAAGAGAAGCAAAAAAGGCGAGCATGTAGTGTGCCTCAATCTGTATTCAAACTTCGCAGTTCTTTGTCTCGATGAAGATAGCATTCTCCATCGTGAGTCCCCTGGAGTTGTCCTTGCCCCTTAGGTTGCTGAGAAAAGCGCAGTATGTCAGGGTTGGTCCTCACGGAATCCATATATCTGTGGCTGTGCACAACGTTCTCCTGGCTCTGCAAATAAAATTCTTAAAACTAAAACGTTTTTTAATTATGAATCTTACTTTCTGCTGTGTCAGAATGTAAGGGCATTGTACTATATATACTGTATTGTTGCAAACCTCTTTACCTTGGCTGCTCTCTGAAAACCAAAGGAGAGGTTGCTGGGACTTTAGTTGCTGCTGTCAGAAGACGCCAAGACTGATGAGGTCTTGACATCACCTCTGACTCTGTCCTTCACAGCTAGTGGGATGGTGTTGGAGATCGTGAAGCACCAGCTTGAAATAATCTATCAGTGACTTTGGCATTGTGCATAATTTCTGGGCCTGTAGCAGCTATAGATGTTCCTGTATGAAGTTTATCTAACATCTTTACTTTTTCACTAAGCCGCATCACTGACTTTGTGTTCTTCAGCTTAGAGCCTGAAGGACTTGCACTATGCTTTGGGGGCATAACTGCAACACAAAACTTGAGTTTTAAAGGAAAACAGTGAAAATAAACAGTGAATGCCTAGGGAGCTCTTTACAATAGTAGGGTGAACAAGACCAGTGAAGCACCTAGTAGGATACCAGCCTCTCCACAAACTTCTTGTCCCACTTCTCTTTTTTTTCTCTGCTGTGCATAATCACAAATATGTGCAGTTCTCAACATAAAGGTAAAAATGAGCTTACTAATAAAAGTATTCAGATACTTTAAGTTAAACTATGACTGTCAAGTGTTGACTGCATTAGTTCAATGTGAAGGAGATGAGATACGAAGCTACCTCACAGGGCTGTCGTGAGGATTAAATGACATAATACTTGTTGGTTTTTTTTTAAGCATTTAGCACAGTGCTTGGCTCATAGTAGGTGCTATATAAATAGTTATTCACTTATTCCCTCCTCTCCCCCAACCCCTCCCTGCCCCTTACATAGCTCATAGGAAACTTGAAGACTGTTTTAAATCTTCTCATTGCAAGCCGAGACAAAGGGCCCAGGACCAAGAAGGACCAAGTATTTAAATAGAAATTTTCCTCGTATGCCAAGGTCATGGAGGTTTTTCTGGGGAATATAGGATTTTAGAGCTTTGTGATCATCTTCCCTTGTTTTACATTAGTAAAATAATTGCTACATTATTTTCAGAAAGGCATCTTGTACAGAAAAAGGAAGTGATAATTCTACTGTAGTCTCTTCTGGTCAGACCGCACCCAAAATACTGTTTAGTTTTGGGTGCCTCATTTTAGGAAGGATGTTTACAAGATGGAGTCGTGCTATCTAAGAATCAGGTGAAGGAACAGAGAATGTTAAGCTAAAAGAGAAGATTTAGGGGAGACACCACGGCTGTGTGAAGGATCTTCATGCGGAAGATGCATTGGACTCATTTTCTGTAGCCTCAGATTGTAAACCTTGGAGTGGTGGGTAGAAGTTGCAGAGAAGCAGGTTTTGGCTCAATATAAAGAAAAACTCAACAATTAAAGCTTGACCCAAAGTAAAATGAATTTCCTCAGGAAATAATGGGTTCCCTGTTCTTTAAAGCTTTCGGGCATTTCAGTCTCCATTGACTCTTAGCCAGGGATGTTAAAGAGAAGGTTCCTTTTCAGTAAGAAGTTGGATTAAGTGACTTGTAAGGTCTTTTCCAACTCAAATTCTATGATTGCAGTCCCCCTACACTTTAGGATAGATGATTATCATGACTTACTGTGGCTAAAACAAATAATTGCCTGATGACTAACTCTTTGGTAATGAACCTCTCCATATTTAGCAGTGTTCTGCATTAAATGACAAATCACTCATTCCTCCACTTACCATCTTTTTAAGCCCTACTGGGGTTTCAGCTCAGCTGATAAAATACTGAAAAACCCAAGATCACTGCTATACTATATTGTGCCATCAAATTCGGCTTTAGTAATATATCAAATTTAATCACAGTTTGTTCAGTCTTTCCAAACAAAAAGAAATTCTGAGCAGTTGTGTTTAAACAGATTTTATTTCATTTAATGAAAGCAAAAGAAAAATTGTGACCAAGTAGGGAAAAAAGAATAAGTCAAAAAACCGTGTGTGGATCTTCAAATGAATGATGAGCACTTTGCAAGGGATTCTAAAATGTATGAGAAAGGATTTTAATTGGAATCCAAAGGACACTTAGCTGGCAAGTTAACAAGTTTGTGTTCATAAAATCAAAGTATTACAGTTAGAAGGGACCTGAAATTTCATTAATTTAGTTTGTACCCAAATCATGAGTCCTGTCCATATCATTCCTGACAAGTTGTCACCAACTCATAGAAACAAGGGCCACTAAACTGTACACAAGGAGCTCTGCATGCTGCATACTGACTTAGAAAACACTGTATTAACGTCATCTATTTTTATTGTATTTATTTTATTAAATATTTTTCATCTGGTTCCTGTGGTACTCAGGAGTTTTGCAGCTGCGTTTTTGATACCTCTGATCTAGATTCCACTTGAAGAAATGTGGTAACTGGCAAATTACCATCCCCTAAATCAGGGCATTACATTTTTGGACAGCTTAAATTGCTAGGAAATTTTTTCCTTATTGATGTGAAATCAGCCTTCCTCTAATTGCTACCCATTGGTCTTGCAGAACATTTAATCCTTTTCCCACATTACAACCCTTAAGATACTTGAAGATCACTTAACGTCTCCCAACAAATTTTCTCTTTATATTAAGCATCCCCATTTCCTTCAAGCAGCCCTAAGATGGTATGATCTTGAGTCCCCTCACCATCCTAGTCATCTTCCTCAGGTTGTGTTCCAGCTTTCAGTGTCCTTAAAATGTGGTATCTGCAATTGGTATTTATTCCAGACGCAGTCTGGAGGGTAAGGAGATGATCACAAGCCCTGACTGTGGACACCAGATGTATGTTTGTGCGCAGCCGTAAGATCGGATCTACATCTGACTTTTTAAACGTTACAGCATTATATAATTATGAGCTGCTGCTATCATAAACTTTTTTGGCTCCCATTTCACAGGCAGATTTTGTCTTTTAAAAATCAGTCTGGTTTTGTTTTTTGTTTTAATGGGATCTGCTTCCTATCTACATGTCTTCCTCATCCTGGACTTGTGCAATAGATTGTTAAACTCAAATGCCAAATGTGAAATGTGTACCTCTGTGTGTTGGTCAGCAAGATGGGCTCCTTAGCACTTAATTCAACGAGTGATCGAAGAGTTTGGCTTTTGTTTTGAGTAATTCAGTGTATTTCATTGAGCCTTACTAGGTGCTAAGCCCCAGGCCCAAACCCCCTTTAGGTGTGGAACCTGCGTGGGTGTGGATTGGTGACTGGGGTGGGGCCCAAGGTGGGGGCTGGCTAAGGGGAGGTGCTAACTCCAGAGCCATGCCCTATTGGGTGTTAACCTAATCCATGTGGATGTGAACCTCCCAGGGTCCTAAGGGGAGGGGCCAGCTCAAGAACCAATCATTCAGATGACGTTTGATGATGTCCGAAGCCCTATAAGAAGGGAGGACAGAGCCATTTCTGCAGGGCTTTGGAGATGGTGTTGATGAGGAGACTCCGGGCAGCTGTAGCTAAGAGCCCTCCAGCTTGTAAACCCAGATGCTGAGACTTTGTTGAATTCTGGTAACTATGTATTGGGTTTTGAATCAGAGAAGGTCTGTCTGTTGATGTTTGCAATTTGTTTGTATTTTGTTCTGAAGTTCAGGGTGCTGGATTTTTCCTCTGAACTAAATGAATGATATTTGTATGCTGAATTAAAGTAAGCTTGTCAGCCCCTTCACCCTGCTTTCCTTAGTTAAGCAGATCAAAAGAACCTGTGGTGTTGGCAGCTTTCTGGGTGCTGACTGTGGGTGGATCTTACACCCCCACAGAAGCTGCTAGCCAGATTGTTGAAACACTATGTAAACTCTTAGATCTGAGTTGAAATAATTTTGATCTTCCATTAATCATTTAATTTATTTTTATCCTTAATAGACTCAAAGAAAGCGCCGAGGTGGAACAACAAATTCTAGGCAGGCTCAAAAACGAGAACGATTAGTAGGTCCAACAACGGAGATGACTTCAGAAGCTGAGCCAATAGAACTTGTAGAAAGTGGTAAGTGTACAAATAAAATTGATGGAGCCTCTTTTTTCGGAAAGATATTATAGGACCTAAAATATTGAGAATTATTTTGGAAACATCCATCATCAAAATTTTTTATTCGAAATTTAAAGCCAATTTTTGTTATGGCCTTTCCCTTGGATTCCTATTTTTGTCCCAAAATGTTCCAAGATTTCTAAAACTTGAAAAATGAGATAATTTGGTTCAACTGGTAATTCACAGTGTGTAAGATTTGCAGTGTAATAGGCTCTCTTTTTTTCTTTAAATTTATCCTTTTGTCTTGCTGTTACTTCATAAAAGTCCATAACCTTCTTCCATGGTTTTTCATAAAGAGAATATAAAGCTCATGAGTTATAAGAAAATTCTAAAGTCATGGAACTGACAGTATGATGGGTGAAGGAGAGAATTTTATGCTAGGCTGTCCTTGTGAGCATGTTCAGCTTAACCTCCTTGCACCAAAATGATCTTAAAGGCTTCCACAAAAGGTAACATTTGCCAAATCATTTCTGCCTTGTGAAGTAATTTTAAATCATTGCTTGGAGCCATGTAGTAGTTCTTACTGTGCTCCTGATACTTCAGTTATCTCTATTTCATTTCTGTTTTCAGCAAGGATTTTAAAAATAACATTAGCTATTTGTAGCTTTTTGTTGTGTTGCTACCTCCTAAGCATGAGTTTTTGGTGATACTTATAACCTGTCATATTAAAGGCCAATGTTGTCTTTAGATATTTACAGGGAGCTTTTCTTCATTGAGTCTTCCAAATTTGTAAGGTAGTGCGTATATAATCCCAAGATTGGTCTTAATTCCAGGCTCAAGGCAGGGCAGACTATCTAATAAAAGAAAAAAAAAGGCCTGGTATTTGACTAGAGAGATTTAGTATTAGGATATATATTCTGATGATCTCTCTCTTTCTCTAGGGTCAAATTTGCATGGGTATGGGGTAATTATTTAGCTCTGCCGGACCTTATTATCAGTTTTCCTGATGCTTGTTATAAAATGCTTCTTTTTAAAGCTGGAGAAGAGGTGGTGGACCTCACCTGTGAATCTACTGAACCGGTGGTAGTGGATCTAACTCACAATGATTCTGTGGTGGTAAGCATCAATAGTACAGATTGAGTTGGAGGCTACCTGGGCAGTCAAACTGGTCTAGTGACTGTCACATCTTAAGTAGAAATTACTTTCAGAGGAGCAGTAATAATATTACCCTCCAGCAAGCAGATTATTGTTCACATGGTATATCATATATATAGTCCTTTATCACTCTGTATAATCCAAGATAAGAAATGTAATGCTTTAGAACATTCTCCAGAAGTTATTTAAGTACTTAAGAGGATATCTAGTTGTATAAACATAAAGACATGGAAATGTGTGCCTCTGTTTTGGAAATAAATGTTTCTTAACAAAGAATCTGATCGATCTCCAGCCCTAAAAAATAGAACACCCCTTTTATTATGCGGCCTATTGCTGTCATGTGTTATACTGGGAGTAATTTGGCCTTCCTTTCATTTCATGATATTTTAAAATATACTTGCTGATGTAATATGGACATTAGCATTTTTGTGATGGACATCTCTTAGTCTCTCTGCTGTACTGAGTCTGATAACTCCCAGTGCTTGGTCCCCTTTGGCAAAGGTAGCCGGTTACAATGGAAAAACTTAGAATGACAGGCAGTCAGAACTAGAATGGACCTTAGAAATCATCTAGGCCAAATGACTTGCCCTAAGTCATGGACTTAAATGGGGCAGAATCTGGAACACTACATAAGCCTACATGATTGTCGTTTTACTGTATTGCTCTTCTCATTTCTTTGATCTCTTTGTGGTATAGACCTAGAATGGTACTGCTAGATCAAAGGGTATGCACAATTTTATAGCCCTTTGGACACAGTTCCTTTTCTAGAATAGTTGGTGGTTGCTGTTGTTGAGTTGTTTTCAGTCATGTCCAACTCTTCAGGACCCCATTTGAAGTTTTCTTGGCAAAGATACTAGAGTGGTCTGCCGTTTTCTTCCCCGGTTCATTTTACAGATGAGGAACTAACGTGAACAATTAAGTGACTTATCCAGGGTCACACTGCTAGTGTCTAAGGCCAGATTTGAATGCACAAAGGTGAGACTTCTTTATTCCAAGCCCCATTCTCTAGCCATTGTTCTGTCTAGCTGCTGAAATAGTTGTTGTTGTTCAGTTGTTTCAGTTATGTCTGATTCTTTGTGACCCCAGTTGGGGTTTTCTTGGCAAAGATACTGGAGTAGTTTGCCATTTTCTTCTCCAGCTCATTTTACAGATGAGGAAACTGAGTCAAACAGGGTTAAGTGACTTGTCCAGAGTTACACAGCTTTGAAATATCAGAAGTCAGATTTAAACTCACGTTCTCCTGACTTCAGTGCCAGAACTCTTATCTACTGTGCCATCTAGCTGCCCCAAAACACAGAATGGTTGGACCAATTCTCTGTTCCACTAACAGTTCATTAATGTACCTATTTTTCCACATTCCCTCCAGAATTTGTCATTTATGTTGGTACCTCAAGAGTTATTTTAATTTGTCTTTCTCTAATCAATAGTTATTTAGAGCATTTGTTCATATGACTATAGACAGCTTTGATTTCTTCTGAAAACTGGCTGTTCATCTCCTTTGACCATTTATCAGTTGGGGAATGGCTCTTACTTTTAGAAATTTCATTCAGTGCTTCATATATTTGAGAAATGAGGCTTTATCAGAAAAACTTATTGTAAAATTTTTTTTATATAACTTCATTATTTATGATACCTTTTAGCATAATGTAGTAATTTAATTTTCCTGATTATCTTTTTTTTTTTTTTTAGTTTAAACCATTATTTATTTATTTATTTAATGTTTTTAGTTTTCAGCATTAATTTTGACAAGAGTTTGAATTACAAATTTTCTCCCCATTTCTACCCTCCTCCCCGCTCCAAGATGGCATATATTCTGATTGCTCCATTCCCTAGTCAGCCCTCCCTTCTGTCACCCCACTCCTTCCCATCCCCTTTTCCCTTACTTTCTTGTAGGGCAAGATAGATTTCTATGCCCCATTTGCCTGTATATCTTATTTCCCAGGTGCATGTAAAAACAGCTCTTTTTTTTGAGCATTTGTCTTTAGAACTTTGAGTTCCAAATTCTTTCCCTTCTTCCCTCCCCACCCACCTTCCTTGAGAAGGCAAGCAATTCAATATAGGTTATACGTGTATTGTTATGCAGAACACTTCCATAATAGTCATGTTTTAAAAAACTAATTATATTTTTGTCCCCCTTTATTCATTTTTATCCTTTGACCCTGTCCCTTTTCAAAAGTGTTTGCTTTTGACTACCTCCTCCCTCAATCTGCCCCCGCTCCTTATCCCCTTCCTCCCTACTTTCCTGTGGGGTAAGGTACAAAATTGACTGTGTATATTATTCCTTCTTTAAGTCAAATCTGATGAGAGCAAGATTCACTCATTCCCTTTCACCTGCCCCCTCTTCCTTTCTATTATAACAGCTTTTTCTTGCCACTTTTATGTGAGATAATTTACCTTATTCTGTCTCTCCCTTTTTCCTTCTCCCAATATATCAAGTTTTAATTTTGAGATGGATCTTTTTTAAGAGGTGATTGGTGGATTCTGTCAGTTTCTGTTTTACCTTCTAGATCTAAGATATTGACACAGTTTTCCTTGATAAGTTCTTGAAGTATGGTGTCGCGGTTCTTTTTCTGACCGTGACTTTCAGATAGTCTGGTAATTCTTAAAGTATATCTCCTTGATCTGTTTTCCAGTTCAGTTTTTCCACTGAGATATTTCACATTTTCTTCATTTTTTTTCCATTTTTTTGACTTTATTTATTGTTTTTTGAAGTTTGTGGCATTATTAGCTTCAACTTGCCGAATTCCAATTTTTAAAGAATTATTTTCTTCAGTGGGCTTTTGTAGTTCTTCTGTTGGGTCAATTCTGTTTTCAAGGTGTTATTTTCATTATTTTTGGTGCCTCTATTACCAAGCTGTTAATTTCCGTAATTTTCTTTGCAGTGTTTTCATTTCTTTTCTTAGCCTTGGGTCCAATTAGCATTTTTCTTTGAGGCTTTCTTTGTAGCTATTTTCACAGCATCTTTTAAGTTTATATCTCCTCCCTGCTAGCATAGTAGCTTTTTATCATCAAATTCTTTTTTGTTGTTGTTTGCTCATTTTTTCAGCCTATTTCTTGACTTTCAACTTTATGTTAAAATTGGGCTGTGCTCACTTGTGGTTGTAGAAGCAGTGTACCAAGCTTCAGACTTTTTTTCACTGCTGTTTTCACAAAGCTAGTTCTGGGGGTCTGCAAGATTTTGATGCTTCCAAGGTAGTGTTATCTTGGGAGAGGTGTTATTCTGAGAGAGCCACAAGTCCTAGTGCTCTTCTTGCTCTTAGTCCTAGAACTGTGACCAGGGCCTCTGCTCTCTTGTGACTGATCAGAGGTGCTCCTTTCTGCTCTGGGACTGCAACACAGAACTCCATGGACAAGAGAGTTGCCACTCAGCACCAGCTCTACTCAGTGCCACCAAAGTTTCCCCTATAATTTCTTTCTGACCAGTTCTTTTGACTCCCATATCAACTTTGGGCTGAGAGCTCCTAAAGCTGCTGTTGTTGAGGCTGCCTCCAAGGCCCACTACTGATGCTTCTGCAATGCTTCAAGCCTATACCCACTTTTTCCTGTGGACTTCTAAGTTGTTTTAGTCTGGAAAAATATCTTCCTCACATTTTGTTGGTTCTGCCATTCTAAAATTTGATTTGAAGCATTATTTTAAAGTTGTTTGATGGGGAATGTTAGGAGAGTTTAGCTGGTTCCTGGCCTATATTCCACCATCTTGGCTCCTGCCCCTTCCCCCACCCCCTTCATGAATCTTGACATTTTGCGGGGGAATTATATGCAGGGAATTCTTTATGGTAGGGTCCTTATAAAGAATCCGTATTATTCATTCACTGATCAAAGATTTATCAAACATTTCTACCACAATACTTCCTTCTAATACAATGCTGTTATTATTAACACCTCTTATTTTGTGGATGTGTGATTTCATCAATGTGGGTCATCCTTTAACTAATGCAAATTATAGCCTCCCTACCCTGAGTAGTTAAACTGTGAGTAATGAGGCTTTTCCAACTAGCTAGGCTAGTCTTCAAACATGCAGTCTTATCACTGGGCCCATATTTAAAGCTTTTTCGGTTTTCTGTGACCTACTAGAGTCTGTGCTTCACTGGCATAGCCTTCCAGAACTTGGATTCATCCCAGCACCATGATGAACCATCTCAGGAGAACTTCACTTAAAGATAGTACTGCAGACATCATCCCTAACTTATAGATGAGGAAACTGAGGTTAGAGTGAAAGGGCAGGCCTCAAGTCATAATCGCTTAAGTGTCAGAGCCAGGATTCGAACTCATATCTCCTGATTGTAATTCCATTGCTCCATCCAGCTTATCTATTACTTGTCAATCTATAATCTGCTGTGCTCTTTCTTCAAAGCCCTTCTCTTCCATAATCTAGCATCACTTTCTGTAAAGTTAACTTGTTCATGATCTCTTGTTATGTACATATTTTGTAGCTTTTTGAATTTCTTTTAAAGAGCTAGCAATTGATTATAAAATAAAATATACTGGTTGGAGAGACAGAATATCAGAGTAGATACAGAGAACCAGCCTCAGAGTCAAGAATATCTGAGATCATCCAAGAAAGAGGAAAAGGACCTATGTGTATAAAAGCAGTTATAGTAGCTCTTTTTGTAGTAGCAAAGAATTGGAAGCTTAGGAGATGCTTATAATTGGAGAATGACTGGACAAGGTATGGTATATAAATATGGTGGAATACTATTATGCTGTAAGAAATTTTGAAGGGGATTTTTCAGAGAAACCTGGAAAGACTTCTGTGAACTGGTACAAAATGAAGTGAGCAGACCGAGGAGAACAGTTTATACAATAACAACAACAATATTGTAAGGACAATCAACTCTGATCAACACAGTGACGGATCACAGATCCAAAGGACTCATGATGAAACCTGCTATCCACTCCTACACAGAGAACCGATAGACTCACAATGCAAATGGAAGCATGTTTTTTGTTTCTTCCTTTTTGGGGGGAAGGGAGAAACATGGACAATGGTGGAATTTGATTTTCATAAATCTGCATATTTGTAATGAGCTTTGTTTTTCTTGCTTTCTTAGTAGGAGGGAGAGAGGGACAAGGGATTAAGAGAATTTGGGCCTCAAAATAAAATGAAATTGAATTTTTTAAAAAGAGAACTCTCTTGGGTTAGAGCCTGTTTCTGCCCTATGTGTGACCTTGCACCAGTGATCCTCTCATATCCCCCAGAATGTGCTCATTTGCACGGATAAAGGGAGTTTTCATCAGGGATTTCTTATATCAATGAAATCACATGTCCAGTCAAGCAAAATATACTATGCCATTTGATTAGTTTAACAGTAACCATCTTAAATGTTGGACTTACGTAATAAATGATCTTTCAGTTTCTTAAATGAAAAATATTTTAAATTCTCTTTATCTAGACTCTTTTCTTAGTGTTAGATAAGGTTCTTTCGCCTAAACTTAGTTCCAGTGTCTAGCACAGGCTTCAGCATCTTCATTTGATCTTATGCCTGGATACATCTTCACTTCCTACTTTCCTTAGTCTGTGTGTGAAAAATCCCACTCTCTTTTTGACTGAGGAAATACATCTCAGAGTTTAAGCTAATATTGTTCATCTGGGGAATGTTGAGAGGTTTGTGATTTCATAACAAATATTAGTAGATTTGTTAGAGGTCCATATGATACTGTTGTTTTGATTTAGCATTGAACCTCATCGTACTGTTGGGCTTTTGCCTAGTTTTTATTACTAAACAATTACATTCACAACTTTAGATGGGGATTATAGTGAGTGATTTGTGGAAACGTTAGTTGAAAAATAAATGTTTGCCCAACTTGCTAGACAGATCCTTTCCTGAGTCTTTAAAGCAAGCAATAAACTTCCAATTATTGTTTCACAAGCAAGATTTGAGTATCCTGTGGTTGTGGTTGCCACCTGGTGCTTTCTTTTCTTTGTGGCTCCAGGCTGGTGTGGAGTAAGGTAGGGAAGCTTTCTGTCTTTTCCTCTTAGGACTAACTACTAAAGTTAATCAGGTAGCTGATTGTGATATATCCAAAGCCTCTTTAGGAATAAGAACAAGTTTGTTTGGTCAGTAGACCTATCACAAAATAATATACTTAAAGGATTTTTAAATGGATACATCCATACAATGCTGTACTTTGTAATTCTCAATAAAATGTAGTGATTCCATAATTTTCAAGTTTTTTCCTACAACTCTCAGAAATTATAGTCAACACAAGGTAAATTATATTTATTGTACAATTTAATACATTTCAAAATATTATGGCAGTGCAAATTATATAGCCATCCAAAGGCAAAATGAAATCTAATTCCTATGCCTGGATATGATTAGTCTCATGCTACCTTTTAATTAATTAAACACCAAATTTATTAAAAATGGATGAATCACCATCTATTATTCCCTAAACTTGTCAGGATATTTAAGGACCAAATTTAGAGTTAAGGATAATATCATGAAAAGTATAACTGAGGAAGAAAGGAAAACTTATGATAATTCTTCAGATTCTTTCCTTTATTAAAAGTTCACAATGTCATTTTCTAAGTAAGGAAAGAAATATGGCAAAAAAAAAAGAATGCTCTTTAATTCTCCAGAGCTAATAAAGTCCCCTTAGTGTCTGATGAAATCTGATGAAAATACATCAGGGAGTAAAACCATTAGTTTAGCTGCTATAAAACAATTTCCCTAAAGAACTAATTAGAACTCTTGTAGCCTGAAAGAGTGACTGGATTTTACTTGATGTAAAACTGTCTTGGATTCTTTTTATTTTATTTTATTTTTTTTAGTGAGCCTGATTTTGCTGATAGTTGTAGGCAAAAGTGGTGACAGGCTTCAAAGAACATGACTCAAACAGAGAGAGAGCGCCTCCTGTTTGGGATGAAAGAGGGGAATACAATTCTAAATATTTTTTAAAATTAAGATCTTTTTTTAATTTGCAAAGTATAGGTATTAGACTAAATTATTTTAAGGTCTCCTTCACTTCCGATATTCGATAAGTTTTCTTTTTTTCTTGCTTAGATGATAGACAATTTGCTGAATTCAGTTAAACAGTTTTACTGAATTCTCAATGTTCAGTTCAGTCTTGTGCTAAGTAACAGAGGATGATATTGAAACAAATCATGTTCTGCTTCTACCCCCAAGGAGGGTTTTTGTCTGCCTGTTATATTATCCTACGTCCTTGTTTGTGACTTGTTTCTGTTTTCATAGGATATCTGACCCATATATAGTGATTTTCCAGTAGAGAAGTGGCTAACAGAAGGATTTTTACAGAAACACACTGGTTAGAGGAAATGGTAAAGGTGTTAATTATTTATTAGACAACTTGTATAAAATCTGGTGAATTCTAGGTTTTTGGTATTCAGAGGTGTCCAAGGAGAGAATAGATCAAGAAAACATAATTGAACATGCAGTAACTTTGCTTGTGTAATCCCATGCATTTCAGGATTATTTTGAATAAAATCTGATGTGAAGAAAGAATATTGAATTTTGAGTTAAGAGAACCTAGGTTCAAATCCCAGTTCTACTACTTAGTAGCTGTGTCATGGGCAAGTCACTTACCTTCCTGGGCCTCAGTTTTCTCATCTCCAAAATTAAGGATTGGAGTAGATGACCTGCCTCTAAAGTCCTTTCACGTTCTCAATTTTAAGATCCTATTATAAGGAGATTAATCCCTTCAGATGTCAGATTATGGGAGATTAAATACTTTCAGATCCTTTAGTCTCACTGGGCTGCTATGTAAGCTTCCTATGGAACCACCTCAAATGAGGGAGTTTTGCTCTGTGGAAATCAGTGCAGAATTTTAAAAGACAATTAAAAACACTGTCACTGCATATAGCTAGTCAGTGGCTAACTTGTGCTGCTGTTGTTGCTGTTTATTAAAAGAGCTATAAATTGCCAAAAGGTCACACAGGTAATCAGTAGCAGAACTAATTCAAAGCTAAGACACAAGATTGTGAGTCATGGCCTCCTTCTTCTATTGTTGTTCTGGGAACCTCTATGTTGGGCAAGGGCCCAGATCAGCAGCCCCTTCATTCTCTGGATTTCACCCCCATGACCAGTGTTCTCTTTGCTACACTGCACAACCTCCTTACTTACTGTGTTATCATTTCTTCACAGCTACTTTCTCTTGGGAATTAAGAAATCTTCCATTGTTTTTCTGTCATTTCTTTAATTTTCAGTTTAAAGCCCTCTTGATGAGGTTATTGTCTCTAGCCAAACATTTGTCAATTCTCCTTGCCACTAATGAATCATTATATTCTCTTAGCCAGTCTTCTTTACCCACCACACCTTCCCTCCAAAAAATAAAATCTTATTCTTTGACTCTCGTGTTTCATGTCTCAAGTCCTAGCCTTATATTGGAAAAAAAAAAAAAAGTAAAAATATTACCTGCATCCTCATAGCCTTCAGTTAGACACTAGAGTACATAAAAGTCATCTTTAATGGTATGACTCCCAAACTACATATCCAGCTGCCATATCTCTCTAACCTCCAAGTCCTTTGTTACCAACTACTTGTTGTAATCTCCACCTGAGTGTTTGTACCTGTAGGGATCTCAGTTCAATAGGTCAAAAACAGAATTCATCTTTCCCCCTAAATCTATTCCTCCTCCATCCTTCTCCATTTCTCCTGACAACATCATCCTTCTAGTCATCCAGTCTGTTTCTTTACCTGTAAAATGGAGACAATATTTTTATTCTCTTCCACTTTTGGGTGATGAGTAAATCATTTATAAAATTTTTTAAAAGTGACATTATTATAATCAAAGTCTTCAACACAGTCAAATGTCCCATCTTCAGAAATATATATTGTTTTATTAATGGCCAGGACACTGAAGATGATGCATTATCATCCTCTTTTCTCCTGCTCAGTTGTCAGCCTCCTTTTGACTGCTCTCTAAGGACTCACCAGGCCTTTCTATCTTATTTGAAGTTGAACCTTTCTCTAGATATTGTATTCCCTTGTTAGAATGTGAACTCCTCGAAAACAGGGACTTTCTATGTTTGCATTCCCAGCACTTAGCACAATACTTTGTACCTTGTAATCCCTTAATAAATGCCTGCTCATTCATATTTATCAGAATATATTCTGTCACATTTTACACATGATCCAAGAAGCCATCACACCTCTCAAACAGCCAGATTTGGCTTCCCTGTAACCGTTTCTCTGTCATTAAGAAGGCCCCAACCCATGAACCCTTGGGGCTAGTAATGGGTTTCCTTATACTTGTCAGGACCTGACAGCTCCTCTGGTTGCTCTGTAGAGGATGCTACCCCCAGCCCCGACAACCCCTACCCCTGTGTGGGGATAATCTGTATAATTTTTTTTAGCTCTAGTAGTTCCCATTTTTATAGTTTTAGGTCCCTTTCATCTCCTTTTATTATAATCAACAAGCATTTATCATGCCCCTGGGCTAAATACTGGCATAGAAAGAAACTAACAGTCCCAGCATTCAAGGCACTTATGTTCTAAAGGTGGAGACAGCATGTAAATAGGTATGCGTAAGAAATATACAGAGGAGGTGGTGGGTAATGTTAGAGGGGAAGGCATCGGCTACTAGGGGACCAGGAAAGGCCTCCAGCAGAAGACGGGATTTGGGCTGAATTTTGAGGGAAAACAGGGATTTTAAAAGGCAGAGGTTGAGAGTGAGAGCATTTCAGAAAAGGAGGGGACGAGTGCAAAGGCAGGAGATGGGCATGGAGCGTCAGGTGTGAGTAACCGTAAGTAAGCCAGTATGGCTGGACCATAGGGTGTATGGAGATGAGTATTGTGTCTAAAAACTGGAAGGGTAGGAACAGTCCAGGTTGTGAAAAGCTTGAAATGCTGATCAGTTCGATTCTAGAGGGAATAGGCACTGGAATTCATTGGTGGGTGTGTGGGTGGGTGTGTGAGAGAGAGACAGACAGACAGACGTAGTCAGAGCTTTAGGAAAATCATAGCAGCTTGCATTGAAGTGCTTTGTGGTTTACAGAGTGTTTCATATTTTACTTCATTTGATCATCACAACACCTTGGGAGGTAAGTGCTTAATTAGCCCCATTTTATAGATGAGGAAATTGAAGCACTGTTGCACAGCTAGTTAAGTGTCTGAGGCTGGATTCAAACTCAGTACTTCCTGACTCCAAGTCCAGCATTATGCACACTGTTACTTAGCTTCCTGTGCCACCTGTGTGGAGGATGGATTGGCGTGGGGAAATGGCTTGAGACAGACCAGTTAGGTAGTGATTGCCGTAGTCTAGGTCAGAGGTGATGAGAAGCTGAACTGGAATGGTACTTGTGTGAATGAAGAGGAGATGCATTTGAGAGTTAGCGCAGAGAAAGAAATGATAAGATTTGGCAACTGGATATCTGGAGTGCAAGAGGAAGAAGGAAGGGATGATACAGATTGCAGACTTGGGTGACCAGAAAGATGGGAGCGCCCTGGATAATGATGGGAAAGTTCAGAAAAGACAATGTGAGAGAAAAGATAATGAGATTTTTATGCCTAAGGGACATTTTTCTAATTTCCTTTGTGAATTATTTCTTCCATCCTGTCTATCCACCTTGTCCTTTTTCATAAACCATACTGTAAAAGAGCATTCCTCTAGCCCATATACAAATATGAAGATGTGATTAAGTTAGTAGTTAGTGAGTACCTATAGCACAAACTCATCAGATTTCTGGAGAACTTTTCTTACTACTCTGGACTTCCTGTATTTCAAATGAAAACATTAGTCTTTTGAGGCTCCCCTTGGAAATTTCTCCTGACAAACTCCTGATCTTCTGGGGGCTTTTGAGATGACTGTTCTTTCAGCCATCTTCTCTTTAAGTATTTAATTTTAGGTTCAGTTTGTTCAGCTAAATAGCCTAACTTCTTTTAATTTCATTAAGCTACTGCTATACTATGTCAGGAAACACAAAGACTTTTGACTAAGATATTCATCTTTCTTGATTATCTCTTTCTCACTTGTGTTGTCAGAACTTCATTTCTACCAGACTGTTTTCCATTTTTCCCAGTAGTTTTTGTCAAATAATGAGTCCCCCAGTAACTACAGTCTTTGAAACTTTGAGAACTACTCTTTTCAAAAGAATAGAATAGAATTTCTTAGACTTTGTTACTTTAAAGCTTTTTAATTTCCTGGGATTAGAGAATTTCTGCTTAATACTTGCTACACTAGAAGAAACTTGAAGGTTTATACCACATATATTGTTTGCCTTCCTCCTACATTGAAATAATTGATAGTATCCTTGAACTTGAAATGACCTCGAGGTTGCCAAATTTGTCCATCTGCTTTCCCGAATAACTAAGTATGTGATCACATATATCATTATTTATGGAGAGTCAGCAAGACCAGAATCTTTGTTGAACATTTATATCTAGCATTTTTAGTCTGTCTATATGTATAACATTAAAATTAAATATACAAATATTAAATCTTTTCCTTCACATTTAAAGTGTGTTGTGTTAATAGAGATTAACATAAGTGTTCTGAGCTAAATTGAATTGACAATTTGATAAGTGCTTTGCTTTAATTTGCTATTGATTAATATTGGTGATAGCCTGGTACACAGTTTAAATACTACCTAAACAACACTAAATATTCCTAATGTTAAGTTTTAATAAGACCTTTTGTTTTTCAGTAAAAGGGGTGGGAAAGAGAGAAATTTCTTCATAGAGGTAATGAAGCAGTTGAGAATCTTATGGCCATGTGTTCAGGCTGAGATTAAATGGGGTGTGGATCTGGGTGTGTGGGTGTGCAAGAGCTTTACAAACCTTCAGGTGCTATAGGATGCCAGCTATTGTTGTCATCATTGTTCCCTGAATTTGGTCATTTGCAGACAGCACCCTTTTCCTCTGTTGCCTTAATCACAGGTTTTATCTCATAAGATCATAATACAAATCCAGAACTGTAATGGCTGTCAAAGGAAATGAAGCCCAGTTCCTTTGTTTTAAGGAAACTGAGGCCCAAAGATGATAATAACCTGCTAACAATCACACAGAAAGTGAACATCAGAGGGGGAATTTGAGCTCTCAAGTCCTTTGTCTCCAGATTCAGGGCCCTTTTCCTTATATCACTTTTTCCCTGTTAGTCTGTTAGTTGATTATTAGCACGTTATTTCTGGAAATTTTGAAGTTAAGATATGCTGTGCTGCACTTTTATATTTAAAAATGCTTCATAATTATGAATGCTTGAAATCAAATTCTAATCATTTCTTTTTTTTTCCTTCCTGTTTCTTAAACAAGTTTGTTGAAGGTAAGTAGCAACATTTCACATTTAATCGCATCTTACAAAAAAAAAAACCCTTGAATCACAGAGTTTTAGTATTAACAGGGCTCAAAAAGAGGTCCTAAGTGTAAATAGAGGATATAAAAAGAGAGGGTTGTATTAATCTCATTCACAATCTGTTAAGCTTGGCACCTAGGCTCTAAAGCTTTCATATTTGTAAGCAGCTGATGTTGGGTTTAAAAATTTCTCATCTTCTTTCCTTACTGTAAGATCCTTTCTGTAAATCTCAGAAGCCTAAGACCTGACTTTCTTTGACCTAAGCCAGCGTCACAAATTCAGTAGTGAACCACTCACAGTTAGGCTTTCTTAGGAGCCCTACTGAAACTCCTTGCTGGGATCTCTATCTCTTTGATCCCTTTCTAGGCACTAGTGAAAGCCTTGTGACTGGCAGGAGATATGGGAAAGATGGGGTTTAGTGAGCACTTCCCAGTAGGAGAGGAATGAGGTATCTTGTGCAGCAGTGAGAGAACTTGATAGATCAGGGAAAAGTATCCTGGGTTTGTGAAAGAGGGAGCCAAGGAAGATATTTCTAGAGAACTTAGGACAGTAACATCAATGTTTGGTCAAGTGAGACAGTCTTATAGAGATAAATGATTGCAGAAGTCATCAGCTGGGCTTTATTGAGAGAGAACATACACATGTCAGGATGAGAGCCAGTGGTGATGTGTTACCCTGAGAAGGCTGGAATCCTCATTAACCTTCCCTTTTTCAATTTAATTTTTAGAAAATCGAAGGCAAAGAAGAAACCCAAGGGTAAGTCGAGGACAGCCTGACAGCTGCGTTTTGAGTAGCGATGATGAAGAAACAAGAGACAATGATGTGTATGTGACAGAAAATCCTCCCAGAGAATCGGTTGTTCTGGAAGAAGAAACATCAAGCATAAGGTATGTACTCAGGTGTTTTCTCTTCATACTTGATATATAGAAATACATGAAAATACATAAAGTAAGCATATAATCTTTTCAAAACTACCAGTTCCTAGGGAGCGTTAAGTAAAAATTCATCTATCTTGTGTCTAATTTACTTGATTATATACTTATCTTAACTGAATCTTTCTTCTCATAACTAAAGAGAAAGATCTGTTTTGGGCTTATCTCCGGGAATATTATGAAATATGTGCTTTTAGGACCCGTGATTTCAGTAATGTCAGTGCTTCCTCCAATGTAGATAGCAATACTTCTACACCTTAGTAGGTAGTTTTTGTGTCGCCAAAAAACTGGTAGTTAGCCTTCTGATAGTGAATGCCTCTGCACAGCTCAATTGGTTTTTGAACAGCAGACAGAGTTTGTTATGAGACTTATGCTTGAAGTCTTTCTAGTTGAATAAAACTTTTACTATGTTGGCATAACTTTTGAGAACACCTACATATTACGATGAGACAACAAAATAGTACTTGTTGGGATATTTAAAACATGCTTTGGTGAATCTGTGGTCTCATTAAGGTTGGAACTCCCTTTGGTGCTGCAGATTACAAACATTCCATGTCTCCTCATCCTACTGGATTCATCCATGTCCTCCTATAACCCATTGCTAGGGAGTCTGGCCAAAATACTGGGGGCCTTCTCTTGACTCTGTGTGGGTACCAATGGAGCATTTATGCTCTCTCTATTAAACTTCTGTCTTGGCTTTTTGACCACCCCACTTCCTCTTCTTTGTCATATACTGTGATATCTTTTCTTCTGCCTTTTGCACGCAATTTGTACTTGGTCACATGCTGCACCTGATCTGTACTCACTGTATATCCATCTATCTTTTTCAGTGACTTGCAGTTTTTAAAATAGTATAATATTTCATGATTCACAGATAGAATTAACTAGAAGAATACTGATGTTAAAAATACAGGCTTTTGTTTCAAGAAGTTTAAGGTCATTGAAGATGATACACACTTTTCAAATACAACCTGGCCTGTGATGTTTTTCCTGTTCAGTTCTGGGCTACACTTTACTGTTCATCTGCAGTGTCTGTACAAAATATATAAGGATGGACCAGCTCCATATGATTGATTTCTGTTGTAATTCTGGGTATTTTATTTCATGCATTTAAAAACATTGTTCTGAGAAATCCATAGATTTCACAAGACTGCCAGAGAAGTCAGTGACACCAAAAAGGTTAAGAACTCCAGGTCTAGACAATTGGTATTCTTCAACTTGGTGGATATAATGATCTCATTTGAAGGTTCTGCAATATTCCAGGGCTTGATGTAATTGCCACATTGTCATTCACAAACAGCCACTTGATGGGCCTCACCATTTTTAGAGAATCCCTATTTGTGTTTTGTTCTGGACATCCTATGACAGTGGCAGATAGTTTTGGCAAGTTCATGTCTGTCTCTTGATTGAACAACTTTCTTGATATTAATCAGAGGATCATTGAACCAAGTGGTCTGTGTTGTTGGATGTATTAAGAGATCTTGGATGATTTTGATATGCATGGGAAATAATTTGTTAGAAGAAAACCATCTAAATGGCACTTTGCCTTATTAAATCAGATGCTTTTTTTAGGTAGTCTGCAAACAAGCCCATTTGGCTATTTCTATAGAAAGGTAATCATCCATAAGATTATTTCTGAAAGCCTACTTGTTCTCATACCTTCAGCAAGGGATCCTTCGATAGATTATGTCATAAAGATTTTGTAAAAATAGAATACTAAGCATAAGAATCATTAGCTGTTGGTATTTTTCTTAATTAACTTCTATTTTTTAGGAGTAACACTGTCCATGTTGTTTTCAATGCTTTTGGTATCCACTCTTATTTTAGATGGCTTGAAAATTGATCACTTACACCTTCAAAACATTTGATGCCACTAGCATAGACCTGTGTTCTGTACTTTGTCTAATCTAAGTCTTTTTCCATCTTTGCTGTCATAGAATCCTAATTTGATAGATTCACTGTCTTTAGTTAGAGTAGATCTTTTGCATTGTTGGTGTGTCAGTTATCCTCCCAGTTTCATTTTTAAATACTTTTAGGATCAATTAATCAATCCTTTATTGAGCATCTCCTTTTTATCAGGTACTGTGCTAGGCTCTGGAGATGTAGAATACCAATTGTCTCCCTACCCTTAAAGCATCATACATTCTACGAGAAAAGATTGTATGGACATCTAAAAGTATATAGAAAATAAATATTAGATAATTTGAGGAGGCACTAGCAGCCAGCTTTGGGGAGATCAGGTTAGATATATTGTGGAAGATAGCATTTCAGCTGAGTTTTGAAGAAAATCAATGATGTTCAGAGGTGGAGGGGAGGAAGGAGTACATTTCAGGTATGAGGGATAGCCAAAAGGCATCACTTGCCAGCTAGACATTTCAAACTGAATGTGCCAGAGGTATCTCATACTCACCATGGCCAAAACTGAACTCATTTACTTTCACCTCAAACCCACTGTCTTCCAAATTTCCCTGTTCTTCCAGTCTCTCAGGTTTGTTAGATCCCTTCTCTCTGCCAAAACAGCCATCACCTCAATTCATTCTTTTATTACCTCTTGCCTAGATTATTGTAGCAACCTCCTTGTTGGTCTCTCTGCCTCAAGTCTTTCCCGACACACTGCTGACAAAGTGATTTTCCTTAAGGGGTGGATAAAGACTCCCCTATGCAATCAATTCTAGTGGCACTCTATTACCTCTATGATCAAATATTAAATAGTTGAATGACTGCCTCTATTTAGTTTTTAAAGCCTTTAATAACTTGCCACAACTATCTTTTCAACCCTGATTGTACATTCTTTCCCTCCCCCTTCACACATTCATATTTTCTCTCTTTATCTCTCTCTACCCCTCCATCCCTCTTTCTTTCTCCCCCCACTTCCCTCTCTCTCTCCCTCCCCTCTCTCTGTCTTCCTCTCTGATCCAGTGAAACTGTCCTGGTTTCTCATACAGGGCATTTCACTTTCCATCTTTGTGTCTTTGCACTGCCTATCTCTTATGCCTGAAATACACTCACTTTTCACCTCCATGTCACATAATCTCCTCTGTTCCTTCAGGATGAAGCTCAAATATTACATGAAGCTTTTCCTGATCCCCTTCCCAATTCCCCACCCTGCCACTCCCCTAACAGCCTAGTGCCTTTCTCAAATCTCCCTGTATTTAACTACGTTGCATTTATTTGTACATACTTAAATATGTACAGACAGTTCTCATATTATACAAATTCAACTTTAATTAAAGAATTCTGAAGAAAGTCCACATTCACAATTATAGATTTGACGGAGATGAAACATTGGAAGAAGTGAGTAACCAGATTGTAAAATTAGCACAAGAATTGGAGCTAGAAGTAGATGAGAATATTGTGGAGGAGTTGATTGGGTCTCATGGAGAAGGCCTGACAAAGGAGCATCTGATTGAGTTGTTAGCTGCAAAGATTGCAGAAGGAGAAAGGAAAGCTTTGGAACCCAAGGTTAAACCAGAAAGGTTCACAGCAGTACAGCTGACAGAAGCATTTCATCATTTGAGTAAAATTTTTTTCTTGTACTTCAAGATTTTTAAAAGTTCAAGACTAGTTGAGGTTATATAATATTGTTTATTATCATCAGATATATGAGAAAAAAAGAGAGCCACTGTCCAAACATCTCTTGATAGCTTCATTTAAAAAGTTGCACAGCAGCCAACCACCAGTGATAAAGGCTAGGTGTAGTAGGTGGGGAAGAGGCAATATACCGCACACCTGTGTTAACTTTACAGTACTGTGCATACTTCATCATTAACTTTATCTTTCATTTCATAATTCTGTATATCTTACGACTTGCATAAAGGTATTCTTTTGTGTATACTTTTGTTATTTAGGTTAAGTGAAATAGGTGGGTAAGGGCAAATTTATTACGGGTCTTTCCTACGGGTCTGCAGAACTTAAAGTGAGAACTGTCTATGCTTGTCTTCTTTATTTGGAATGTAAATTCTTCACATATAGAGATTTTTCATTTTTTGTACTTGTGTCCCCAGTACAGTACCTGGCATATAGTAGGTGCTTAATAAATGTTTGTTGATTGAGTGTTTCCTAAGTGGTGTATGGATTTTGCATGTATTTTTTATGGGAGTTGTGGGGCTTTGTCCCATTACTTTGTTTGCTAAAAATGTATTATTGTTCTATGGTAGTTTTCAAAAAACCTTCTACTTCCAGGGTTGTACAGGTAGCTATGAAAGATGATTGTGAGTTCTTCCTACTTTGTATCTTAAGAAGTTAAAACTGAAAGGAATTGCTTTCATTAGAGTAGGATTTACTCAGCCTTATTTATCAAAGCCCTGCTGCCACCAATTACATGAGAAAGTGTGAACTTACGGTGCTCTCATTATGAAATTAGGTATTAATCTAATAAAGAGGACATCAAATCAAAAGTGAGTTTATTTAATTGTATATAAAGTAAGTAGAGCTTGTTACTGTTTGTTTTTTAATTGCTCAAGGATAGGCTTTTAATCAGCTATCCTTATCCTTTCTTCCAGTTGTTAGAGTTGAAAGTCCTATACACACTTTCAACTCTAATTTGAGTCACCATTAAAGAAGTGGTCAGTTGTTTCTTTGAGTAGATATTTTCCAGGAGCATGACCTTCTGTCTTTGCCCCACCCTACACTAGAAAGGCTTTGGGAAAACATTTGTGATTAATCAGAGCCTTATCTGAGACACTCATTTCCATTTATTATGCCAAGCATATTGTTGTTAATCTTTGCTGAAGATCCCCTTTGGGCCTTTCCCTTTTGACTAGGAATCAGAAGGAGACCTAAGATCCTGGGGGATGAGGATAACCTGTAAATTAAGTGAAGTAGAACTTGCTCTGTCCCTACATGTATAAAAAGAGTAATTGTTTTGTACAAGTGTCTCTTCCAGATCTAGAAGTGTGAAGTACCTTTTCTTAATTTTAAATTACAAGATAAACTTTCTACTGGGGGGCTTAAGTGAAACATATTTGTTTTCCATAAGGAACAAATCTTCACATTATAGTGTGATCAAATAGTAGGTAGTTTCCATTGTTTCAGATCCTATGTTCAGCCAAGATGGGATGTGGATAATTGTAGTTGAAGAAAAAGCCATGAATAATTTGAAATTGATTAGAGGGTAAATGAATTTTCTTATTCAAATATTTTTACTTCCTTATTACTGCTTCACTAATACTTCCCATGGAAGAAACTTTTCTTTGGGTTGAAGGAGTCTTTTATAGAGAAAGAGGAAAAAAAATGTATTTAAAAATTTTTCTGCATATATTATATATATATAGTTACACATATATTTTCTATACATACAGTATGTAAGGCATTTTAAAGCTTGAAAGCACTATACAAATTCTATAAGTTATTCTATCATCTTGGGGAAAATTGGTTATTTATTTAAGGTATCAACTACCAAGTAATGGGATTTTTTTCCTTTTGTTGTAAAACTGATCCAAATCATTGTGTTTTTAGGCCTTCTGGTACTGTTAGTTGTCCAATTTGCATGGATGGATACTCAGAGGTAAGAAAACTACAGCTTGTCATCTAATAAGTTTTCCCTCCAAAATGCTTCAGTGAAAGAATTAGATTAGAGGGGAGATTTTTCTTTAGAAATGAAATTACTCTCTCTCAGTTTAGTCTGATCCTAACACACCTGGAACTATCATAAGGCAAAATTAAATTACTGTCTGGCCAAGTCGCAAGTACTTTTATTGAAAAAATAGTATTCCACGTCCTTACGCTGTGTGAATTTTCTAGTTATGTGTTAACTATGTGTTCTATACTTGGTACCTGGTACAAAAGATTGAGGACTTTAAGGAAGTCCTTTTACATTGTATTGGCATTTTATAGAAATGGTGACTGTTTCTATACAGCTTTGGAGAAATTCTAGTTTAGGATTGATTATGTCAGCTCAAGTGTTATACTGTTAAGAGAAGGATGACATGTTTGCTGAAGAGCTCTCTTTTGGTCCGCCAAACTAGACAATTCTAGGGCAAGCCTTAAGATTATGGTTCTTGTTGGCCTTTTTATTCCAAAGGGTCCCATTAGGGATATTTTCAAAGACTGAAAACAATGCAAGAAAGGGCCTCCTTGCCCATATTTAGTCCAGCCCCATTGTTTTATAGGTGGGGAAGCTGAGACACAGAAGAAGGGACTTGTCTAAGAATATACTGTTACTAGAATTTGTGTGTCCTTAACCGTCCCAGTGGTTGGTTATCAGTAACAAAACTGTTGCCCTATTGTTTTTAGCTAACTACCACCAGCATATAATATTGAGAATGTTTTTAAGTATGAAGAACATAGCTATCTTGTAGAGACCTAGCTTCATGAATTTATCTGTTTGCTATTTTTCTAGATTTTGCAAAGTGGACGACTTATAGTCTCTACAAAATGTGGTCACGTCTTCTGTAGCCAATGCCTCCGTGATGCCCTTAGAAATGCTAGCTCCTGCCCAACTTGCCGGAAAAAGCTGAACCAGAAACAGTATCATCCAATATATATATGATATGTACTATGTTTCTCAGGACAGCCTTACGTGGATTGCTGTGAAAATGTCCTGAGGTTGTCAACATACCTGACAGTAAGGAGAACTGATTTTAAAAACGATTACCTGGGGTGTTTGTAAACAGATTTTATGGTCCACACTTCACTGTCATAAACCTAGCTTTTTGTTTTATCACATTTGATAAGGTTGGGCTGAATTTCTGAGGGGTCTGTAAAGGTTAGCTGAGCCACATGTCTTCTCTCAACAAAGTTCCTGTGTTTTGACACAGCTTCTCTGTACCATTAGGGTGTGTGACCTCTTGGGTTTCAAAATCACCTTAATCAAGTAATTGAATCTAATAACTCTAAAAGAATGAAAAGTAAGACATTGGCATAGATGAGTGGCCTCTTCCCACCTGTAAGGTGCATAGGTGGGAAGAGTGGTTGAGTCTTGCTCCCTGCAGGCCCATCCATTTCACATTCCTTGGTGTAAAAACCTGTTTTTGATTCACAGCCTAGCAGAATGAAGGACATAATGATAGGCCCTGGGCCTTCCCCAGGGAAAAAGAATACACTGATGTATTGAAGAAATTGCAGAACTGCCAGAAATAAAGCTCCCCAGGTATAACTGCTGGGTTTTCTCCACCAGCACACTTAAATATAGAACAGCGGCTCTGGGTCTCTCTGGAACCTGGAAGCAAACTCACTGGAGGCTTTTTATTTTTGTTATTATGAAAAGATTTCTTATTGGCAAGGCCCAGACTTTCCAAGCTTCACTTGATCATTCATTAGCTATGTGTTTCTACTTCATAGAGATTTCATATCATAGTCTTTTTTAATTGGTGTCCATTGTTTTCTTCCCTCCCATTACCTAATTGAGTAATCAGCAGTTGGTGAGTAGAGGGCTATTTCATAAAGCTGAATTCTATCTTAGAGAACTCAGTCTTTACCTCACACCCTGTAAGACGTAATTTTTCATCTAGCTATCGCAGACATTTATCATTATTAGAGATCTTTGTGTCAGACCTTTATAAAAACTTAGGCCACTTAGCATTTTAAATTAGTGGCATATAAAAGAGTTGAGCGATCCAGTCTCTGACCAGTGGTATAATTTTCTTTTTTGCACACAGAAATTAAACCATATCCTAAGTGAGATTGCTGACTAGGTTCCCTCCTTCTTAATGATTCAACTGTGTAATAAAGCTTCTTGCTTTTGAAATTCTAATTGAATTGGGGCAGAAGTTTGTTCAGACTTTCACATTCCTCCGAAAGGCTGGATATCGACAGTGGCAAGGATGCCCCTTTTTGCCACGTCTATCTGCTGTTCATATTCTCAGGAATGTTGATAATGCTGTAGTGTTATAAACTTGCCCCAAAGATACAAATAGGGGGCACAAAAAATAGTTTTTGTATTGTAATAAAAACCATTTTGTGTTGTTGCCTCTTTGTCCCTTTACTGTCTATCCATCAAGGGATTGGGTGCAGGGGGAACAGCTCTTTTTCCCCATGTGTTTTGCAGGTGGTGAAAGTAGTTTGTGACATAGCTGCTTGGGGGGTGGAATCAGTTCTCTGCAACTTCAGTCCAAGTCATCTCTGCCTGTTTGTTGTTAATGATATCAATACTGTTCTATTGAGTTTTTTTCACACACCCTCCCCCCTACCCCACCCCCAATTTTGTGGTGGGAATTAATTTTTTGAATCTGTGCCTAGATTTTATTTTAAGAAGCTTTTGGTGCATTTATTTTTTCATCATCCATGAAACCCTTTGCTTCTGATGGTCTATGCCTGTTGAGTTGATGCAGTCTTGCCTCCACACAAACATGATTCTTGCCCACTGAAAAACTGGGTTTTATCCTTTGTTTCTATCTTTTTACCTGGGGAAAGCTGGTAAATTTTACTCTGTACTTTGGAATTGCTTGTTCTTCACATCAGTTAAGGGTTCTTAAAATCTTATATTCCTTTTCCATACCCTGTTAGAATAATTTACTTAAAACAAAATTAAGTTTTGTTAAGGCTGTTTAGAAAGAAAATTGTGAAGGGGGCAATTCTAGCTTTGCTACTGATAACCAACCTTAAGTTTAATGCAACAAATTACTGTATAAAACTTAATTTAAAATGAGCATTTCCCCTTTGCCACAGGAAAAAAAAAGCAGTAGTTGTACTAGCAACCCTGACTTTTAAAAATTACATTAAATATCTTTTTAATTAGAGTTTGTCATATTTTTATCCATCAAGTCAAGAATAAGAGTGTATTAAAGATTAATTTGAGCTAATATGTGTATAGCTTTCCTGCTCTAGCATTAGTTTTGAATGGTATTTTTAATTAAGTTTGTATTTCCAAGTAAATATTTATTTTTGTCCTGTATCAACTGTACTGATGTGTAAGATCCTTAAAAAAAAAAAAGCCTACAGAATACATAGCAGGTTCTTCAGCTGATTTGTTTTGTGACTCTTCTTGAAAAACTATACCTGCCCAATTCTAAGCTGTCAATCACAAATGTTACTGTATTATTTCATTGTAAATCTAAATTGAAAAGGTAATGTTTAGTTGTAGTTAATTACTTAGTGTAGCAATATAGTTTTTCAGAACTGCAAAATATAAACAGGCTGATTATGTAAAAATCATACTTTTACTTTATTTGTGTATATAGTTCATTTTTTTTTGTTATTTAAATTGTATCCATGTCCATGTGTCAGGTCTGTTTTGAACTTCAGCTAAATTGTTGTTAATTAAGATGAAAATAAACCCATTAATTTGATGTACAAAGTGTACTCTTTATTTTGGCTTCTACGTTATTTTTTTTTACCTAACTGGTATAGTCTTAGTTTCATGTTTGGGGTCTTGCATTGAGCAGTTCCCCAGTCTTGTCCGGCCTTTTACTTTACTTCCTTCTTTATACCCCTAGAAAGACTCTTGTTTTAAGTCTCAGCTTCCATGAAGGCCTTATTAATTCCCTGTCTACCCGTCCCCAAGCTGAAAGTGACTTCTTTCCCATATTTTCCTAGACCATTTTGAACTTTTCCTTTGCCCATCATGTTTTTACCTTGGATTATATGTATTTCTATACACCTCCATCATAGCACAAGGGAACAGAGACGTAAAAACAGATCACTTGATTTATAGATTATTTGTCTTGATTGTGATTAAATTCCTCCTATTTCACTGCTCCCTTCTTTTTAAAGAGGGAGGCAAAAAGAAAGGAGGAAAAAGTCTGAAGTGATGATAAAGGGGAAAAAACAGTTATTTAAGATCAAGGATCAGCCAACTTCAGCTCACAATTTAGAGACCTTGTGCTGCTTAGCGTTAAGGAAGACAAGTCCCACTAATGGTAGCAAGGGAATCACAGTTGTGGTAAGCTGGCCCCACTCTTTGAGACTTGATATCTTTTAAAAAATCTTTTGGCTCCCATAAAAGATCTTCTTGAACTTAAGTGCAAGGAGTAAACTTCCAGGAGATGATATAGCCACCAGTAAATATCAAAGGGGGATTTTTCTGAGTATGCAAGTTACACCTGCAACAAGGCAGAACTTGTTGGCCAATGACCCTTGAATTTAGGTTCTGGGTTACAGTTCCCTAACTCCTGACCCTTGGACATTACCCCTTTTAAGGTTTGGTCACTTTCTTTGGAGAGAAAAAGACACGAACCCAATAATTGAGACCTAAACCAGAGGACCATTTGGGCTTAAACTGTTGCTCTGGCAAAGAAGTCCATCCCCACCTCGGTTAGGCCCTGTTAGATTTCATAAATTAGGTAACTGCTTAGAGCTGTATTTTCTTACACAGTTTGGAAACATCATGCATGACCCAGTAGACCACAGGGACTCCCTGGATAATGTAGCATCAAGCCACAGTGAACTGAAGGAATGAAGATTTTCTGCTGTGTTTTGAACCCAACATAGGGAGGGCGCTAGAATAACTGTAGACTCTGTACCAGGAAACCTCTACTACTTTTCTAAAGCTTCTGGGGCCTGGATGGGATGTAACCAACCCCTAAAATTGGCCCCCAACTATTACTCATGGTTAGCAATGTCTTTGTCTCCTTTTACTTAATTTCAACTTAGGTAGAACCTATGAGAAGAGAAAAAAATATTCTATAGACAAATTCAAGTCTGCAGAAAATGGGGTTTGACTTTTTCAGGGACAAAGTGACTCAAATGACCTTCATTTCACTGCTGAGAACCCAAAAGGACAAATTTCAAATAAGAGAATCGCCAAATATTAAAAGCTAGTGCCCTGTACCCCCATCTTCTCTCTGTGGAAGACAAGGGCAAGAAGCAAAAATCATAACATGATAGAAACCCCAGAAAAGTTAGCCAACTATTATATTAAACCTTTGTATGTGAACAGATAACATCTGTTTATGATTATAAATGAGATTTATCCTTTATTAATAAAATAACAGTTGGAAATAAACTTTTTATAAGAATCTACCCAAACACTATATTTTGTATTCAGATTGAATTTGAAAGTTATTCTTTTATTGTTGTTTGCTTTACTCTTATGTTCTTTTCTCTTATTCTGATCAATAAGGAAAAAAAGAGATCTAAGAAATAAAGAAAAAAACTCACTCTTCTTTGCTTCTGAGAATTCTCATGCAGATGAATTCATGATTCAAGATAAGAACTTTTTCCACACTCCGGAAATCAAGGGCCAAGGTGCTTATAAACCCATAGTAGGAGTCTTGATGACCAGTGCAGATGCAGCAACAACCACAGCAGCACAGCAGTACCAGCTAGCATTGCTCAAGTCAGTATGGCAGCATTCAGACTAGGACAGCCCAGGTGCCTGAGGCTCCAAGGTGCCTGGCATTCTGTAGCCATAGAGGGCCCTTAGCAACCAGCACTCCAAACCTGAAAGCTCCAGAAGGGATCTAAGGAACTGGGGGGACCCAGGACTAAACCCAGCAGGGCCAACCACTCTACCCAAAAGTATAATATAGGAGTGAGGCCTGGCCTTGGCAGAAAGTCCTAACTTAGTATCTAAAGCTGGAGACATGAATAAAACAAAACCAATCAATATAAAAAATTATTGTAAATAGACGTCCCCCAGAAGGAAAAAGTATTTTTTTAACAAGTGCAAATAGTGACTTCAAGGAAAAAATATTTTCCAGAAGGACCTAGAAGATAGGAGCAAAGGATAAAAATTGGAATAAAAGCTCTGGAGGAAAGAATTGGAAGAATCCATAGTATAGAAGAGAAAATAGCCAACCTTACCCAAGAAATGGAATTTCTGAAAACTTAGAGCAAACAAATCAATTACAGTGAGGCAATGAGAAATATGAGAACAAAAAGAAAATAGAATAGATCAGACCATCTTACCTAGCAAATAGGTAGAGAGATCATTTAAGAATCATTGGACTTCTTGAAAATTATAAAAAATATTAAGTACTGTATTTTGGGAAATCATAAATGAAAACTGTCCAGATATCTTAGACCCAGAGGGCAAATTGAAGATAGAATCCATTAATAACTTCCTAAGAGGAACATCAAAAGGGAAAGTCTCAGGAATGTCATGGCAAAAATTTGGAGCTCTTACATCTAAGACAAAAGGCAATACTGCAAGCAACCATTAAAAAGCAGTTCATGTATGAAGAAACTACAGTCAGAATCATGGAAGACCTGGCTTCTATAAAAATGATCTAATACAATATTCCAAAAGGCAAAACACATCATTCATCTGTCTGTCTGTAGTCATCTATCCATCAGCTTACAACCAAAAATAATTTTATAAAGTTGAGTATAATCCTACAACAGGGAAAATGAACTTTTTAAAGGGAGTTATGAAGAGTTGGACATAGCTCAAATGACTGAACAACAAAAGAATTTTGAAGAAATCTCATGAAAAGACCAGAACCATGTAGGAACTTTGAAATAAAAACACGAGTCAAGAGAAACTTTGAAAGGTAAATTTATTTGAGCAATTGGAAGAAGGTTTTGTATAATGATGCAGTGCCAACATTCTAATAGGAGAAGAAATCAGAACCTCAAAGGGTGTTGAAGGAGTTAAGAAAAACAGAAGTCTTGGGAGGGGGTTGGTTCTGTTCTGAGAGTCTGAAGAAGTCAAAGAGAAGGAGCAAAAAGGAATATGCTAATGTAGGAGAAATGTAAGAATGTGCAACTGGCTGTTTATTGTAATTGTTCAGGTGCATGAGAAGAAGAGTATGCAAACATGGAGGAAGGGTAGGGGGAACAAATATTAGATTGACCTCACCTGTACCTGAAATAGACAAAAGAGAGTTGAATGCACACTGCTCAACACACACACACACACACACGTGCGTGAGCAGAACAATATCAATTTATGCAAGGACAGCAACACTGAAGAACTGGTCAATGCACTGATGAATCATATCTCCAGATGATCTAAAATAAAAGCATGTTACCTCTTGACAGAGAAGTGATGGACTCAAAGTGAAGAAAGAGACACATTTTTGGACATGATCATGGTGTGGTTTTGTTTTTCTGGATTGTATCTCTTTTGGGGGGGGGCAAGTTGGGAGGAGGTGAAGGATTTGACAGTAGTGTTTTTTTATAAAAGGCCACTGATATGTTTTTTAAAATTACAGACGAGGAAGGCAGAGCCAAGATCATGGAATAGCAAGAAGAAATACATCAAGCTCTTCCTTCCCCTGATCCCTCCAGACAGATCCAGACCAAACACTGATAGGGAAATCCAAGAAAAAAAATCACAGCAAGTTATTTTTTCCATCCAGATCAGCATAGTTTGACAAACAGATCTATGGATGCTGGGCATGGGGTCTGAGCAGGAGTGTGCCTCAAGGAGCATCCGACTGCACTGGGGCAAGAAGGGGTCCTGGATCCAGCATAGAGGGACCCAAACTTGTGTAGGATGCAGGAACAGGTGCGAACTGGCAGCTCTGTTGCTCGTTATCCAGTTCTGGATTGTAGATCCAGGAGAGACGGAGCAGGGATCCTGCATCTAAAGGTGTTTCAGGACAAAGAGTATTTTTGGGCTCTGGTCTGTGGACTGAGCAAAGAGCAGTTCAGAAGCAAGCAGCAGCCATGTGGCTTGGACTTTAGGTTGCCAGGAGCAGAATGGTATCTTGATTCCAGTTTCTAGCCCAGGCTGAAGCCGGCAGAGGAGTTATCAGGGCAGGAACCCCAGACCCCAGGGAAGCTTACAGTTCTGTCACAGAATCAGCAGAGCTTTCTAGATGGCTGACAGTAGCTGAGTTAAGTAGCAGTCTACTGTAACTACAAACTAAGCCCCCAGGCCTATTGCTTAAACTCAAACTAGGTCAGGAGCTTGTAGATCTCAGACTAGGAGGTCAGAAATCAAGACTTTCCTCTCTGTGTTTCTGCTTTGGGAGCATGAAAGCTTGCAGGTGTCTAACCTGAGCTCTCTGAGATACTACAATAACACACACTACCCAATATTCAAAGAAAGCAGCAATGAGATCAGTGTATTCATTACCTCTAGAAGTACCCAGAGCCTAGTACTAGCATAAAGTCCAAAGTAAGGAAGAAAGCTGAGAGAATGATGAGACAAAAAAAGAATCCCACCATAAAAAGCTAATATGGTGACAGATTTTCAAGACAGAAGCCCAGAAGAAAAGAATGACTCCACAATATGTAGAAAAAAAAGCAAACCTTCAAAGAAAAACATGGTTTGGATGCAAATTCAACAAAAATTCCTGAGATGAAGTAAGATTTTTAAAAAGTTATAAATAATTTTATAAATTGTTTTCAGAAATAAAACAAAATAGACATTCTGACAAATTTCTTCTGTGAGAAAAATATGTTCCTAATATACAAGTTAGCTAATACTGAGGGAAAAATATAGATTATTGAATATTAATGTAAAAACACTGAAAATACTTTTAAATTACTTCCTGTGACTAGATTGACTAGGAAATATAAGAACTGTTCAAGCATTAGGAAAACAATTAGCATAGTAAATCATACTTTTAAAAAACCTCAGAAAATGCCACATGGAAAATTATGCTTTTAATTAATATGCCTTCTGTTCAATGTACAAGTAAATTCATTAGTATGGGCTCATGAGCTTTTTGATGTCTGAACCTGTACAGATTGTACTTGGAACCTAGAGTAACCCACTAGATGAACACAAATGTAGAAATTCTGCAAACTGAAGAAAGGATTACAGAAATTGAAAACAAAAAATTTTTTTTAATTGGGGAGGGCAGCAGAGTACAGTGTAAAAAGAATTATCTCTGGGGTCAGAGGACTTGAGTTCAAATTCAATTCAATAAACATTAAGTGCCTATTATGTGGCAGGTACTGTGCTAAATTCAGCCCCTAATGCTTACTGTGTGGCCTTGGGGAAACTACTTAACCTCTCTGGCCTCAGTTTCTTCATCTGTAAAATGAAAGGATTGGAATAGCGCAGAGTAAATAGCTATAAAAGAGCCTAATTCTCACAAAAGAAATCCAGAAAAGAGAAAACAAAAGAGTCCCAAACGCATCAATGATTAAGAAATGAGAAACTGGGGCAGCTAGGTGGTACAGCGAGTAGAGCACCAGCCCTGGAGTCAGGAGGACCTGAGTCCAAATCCGGACTCAGACACTTGATACGCTTACTAGCTGTGTGACCTTGGGCAAGTCACTTAACCGCAGTTGCCCTGCCTTCCCCCCTCCAAAAAAAAAAAATTACAGTATCTTCATCTAGCCTAGGTTGGGAAAGGAGGATACCCAGAAGCCTACAGCCCTGAGAAGAGAGCCCAGTCAGAGGAGGGAAGTCAAGGCAGACAAAGCCCTGGGAACCTTTCCAGCTTCCACAGCCCAAGTGCTCTACTAGAAATCCCTGAGGCAGGGAAGCACATTCCAGAGGCAGGCCTCTGAACACTAGAGTGATCCAGGTAGGAGGCCCTAAGGCAGTTCAGCACCTCCAGAACTGTGGGCCTGGATGTAAGAAGGGGAGCCAGCAGAGCAGCAAACCCGCTATTGAGAGGGTAGTGATAACTTTGACATGTGCTGCCTTGAAACACAGTATTCTGCATGCTGAGGTTGTAGGGGAGCTTGGATCCTGCCAGCACTTAGTGTAGGACAGACACCAGCAGAAGAAAAGGATCCATGGGGAACCCAGGAAATATAGATTAAGACCAAATGGGCCCACCATCCCATTCAAAGAAGCAGGAGCAGTCTGAGTCTTGTCCTATCTGTTTCAGGAACAAAAGTAGAAATATAAATAGAAGACACCAATGATAAAGAAATTGTGTGGATCCAGGAGTATCCAAGACAGCTCTAGAGTAAGGGAGTAACTCTACAACTACAACATGATGTCATGACCTAATTATACAATTTCTGTTGTTTTTATCAGAAATTGGCATATATGTTTAGTTTTTCTAATACTAAACCAACTCTTCATTCCTAGTAAAGATTCAGATTATGCTTCATAATCTTGTTATAATATTGTTACATCTTCTTTGCTAACTTTCTACTCTTTTTTTATATCAACATTCATTAGAAATATTGGTGTATAGTTTTTCTCAACTATATTTTTTCTTAGTTAGCTATCAAGAGATTATTTTCCTCATAGAAGGAGGTTGGTAGGATTCCTTTCCTTGGCCCTTTTGCAATTTACACAATGAAATTAATTGTTCTTTGAATGTTTAATAGGCTTCATTTGTAAATCCATCTGATTTTGTGTTATTTTATTTTAGGATTCCTTTATGGATTATTCAGTTTCTTTTACTGAGATTGGGTTTATTTAGTTTTTAATTTCTTGCTCCATTAACATATTTCATAATTTATTAAAACGTTCATCTATTTTGGTATCAATTTTTTGTTATATAATTGGACAAATAGTAACTTCATTTATTTCACCTCTATTTTTGTGAATTCTTTTTCATTTTTTATTTTGGCCATTTACAGTAGTTTCTCTATCTTTAAAAAAAATCATATCAACACAAAGTACATCTTTTTTATTACTTCCCTCCTCCTTACCCAAAGCTCCTCATTTTACTTATCAAGTCAATGGATTTTTTGTTTTCAATTTTGTTTTTTGATTTTCAGAATTTCTATTTTTGTGTTTAGTTGGTTCTTTTTTTTTATTACTCTTAGTTTTTCTTGTTGCATGCCCATTTCATCGATCTGTTCTCTCTGTTTTGTTGGTTAAAATGTTTAGAGATACAAAATTTCTGCCTATTACATTCCTATATTTTTTGTATATTGTCTCATTTTCTTTGGTAAAATTACCTATTTGTCTATAATTTGTTCTTTGACCTACCATTTCTTTAGTGTTGTATGATTTAGTTTACATTTCCATTAGAATCCTTTCTTCAAAAGCCCTTTATTGATTGTCATTTTTTTTTTTTGGTATGTTAAGGTCTGTGAAGGATGTGTTTAACATTTCTGCTTTTGGTTTTTATGTCCTAGGACAAGTACAATTTTTTAAAGGTGCCATGCATAGCAACGAATTATGTACAAACCATTGTACTTAGTTGCCAGGGGTCTATCCTAAGCTAATTAACCTTAATAAAGCCCTTTTCAGGTTTTTAACTTCTTTTTTATCTCTTTGTTAGATTTGTCTAGGTCTGAAAGGGGCATATTCAGGTCACCAACTATTTGGTTGTTTGGCTATTTACTTCTCCCCTATTGTTTGGCTGTTTTCTTCTCCCTACAAATGAATTAATTTGTCCTTTAAGTATTCCGATGTTATGCCATTCAATGCATATGTATTAACCTTTAATATTATTTTGTTATCTGTGGTGCCAATGTAGTTTTGTTGTTAATTTCTTTTAACCATGCATATTTTTACTGTTGCTTTACTCGAGATCATGATTACTACCTATGATTTTTCCTTTTTACAACTACCAAAAATGAATTTTCTATTTTTCCCACTTCCTCTCCCTCCTTTGAGGTGGAGGGGGGAGTAAGATAAAACCCTTGTAATAAATATGCATAGTCAAAACAAATTTCTAGTGACGTGCAAAAAAATTATGTGTCATTTGAGTCCATCATCTCTTTATCAGGAGCTGAATGGCATGTTCATCATGGGCTTTCTAGAATCATGGTTGCTCATTGCATTGATCAGAGTTCTTAAATTTTTCAATTTTTTTTTCAGTGTTGTAATTGTATAAATTATTCTTCTGGTTCTGCTCACTTTATTCTGCATTAATTTATACTAACTAGCCTCAGGTTTTTCTGAAATCATCCGTTTCATCATTCTTATGGCACAATAATCCAGTATATGTACATTACATATTTGTTGGGCTGTTACTCAATTGATAGGCTTCTCTTCAGTTTCCAGTTCTTTATAATTTCTTTATAATTTATATATATATAATATATAATTCTTTATAATTCTTTTCCTCTTTATTTAATCTCTTTGGATCATAAATAATGTTTGTTAAAAAAAAGACACCTAGCACAGTGTCTGGAATATAGTAGGTGCTAAGTGCTTATTCCCTTTCTTGCCCTGTTACAAAATTGCTCTATTTATGTCTTCTTTTGCACAATTTTTTTTCTTCTCTGCATCTTAAAATGTTATATTGTTGCTCTTATTTCTTGTCCATTATCACTCACTAACCCATTTCCCCTTACCACAAAAGTCCTTATCTTGTAATATGCATAATTAAGTACAACACATCAATAGCTTCATCATATTTCACTCTGTTCCTCTAGTAAATCATCTCCCTGCCAGTAGGCCAGTAGGAAATAACAATTCATTATTAATATTTTGATGTCACGATTGGCTATTACTTTGGGTCAGAGTTCTGAAGTCTTTCAAAGATGTTTCCCCTCACATTATTAATGTGGCCATCATATGGTTTTGCTCATTTCAATCTGTATCAGTTCATACAAGTCTTCACAAGTTTCTCTAAATCCATCAGATTCATTATTTTTAAGGTGCAATAAAGTTGAAGTACGTTCATATACTACAGTTTGTTTAGTAATTCCCCTGGTGATATAGGAATCTATTTTGTTTCCAGTTCTTCACTATACCACAAAGTGCTGCTATTTAACACCATGGCAGAAATTAGACACATTTAATACTTTTATTTTTTATCCTATATCTCTCTTTATTTCAAGAATAGTATTCTCCAAGAATAACTTGAGTCAACTCTCTAGCCATTTCCTCAGTGATGGAGTGAAGAATATAATTAAGCATGACCTACCACCATAAGACATTTACTGAATGTTTGCAGGGGGAGTTTGGGAATGAGAGTGCAGTATATGGACCTGGTTGCATATAGCATCTCATAAGTTAGCCAGTAAAGTCAAAACTAGTAAGGTTTTATCTCTATAGCTTAATGACTGCCTATTAGCCCCAGAGAGGATGGAACAACTACCAACACAGGCAATCCTTCAGTTTTACAAGCAGTGGCTGGCCAACAAACCAGAGCAAGTTTTGGCCAAGAAGTCTATGGATTCAGCCTTAATCTTTTTTTTTTTTTTGAGGGATGTATTGTTTACCCAGGTTGCAGATTGGTGTTGTATTCACAAAGCGAGATTAGACTTAGTCCCTTTAAATGGGGCACAAGAAAATTTGGCTGAGATGAGCAATGTCTTGTTCTGTCAGTGCCACCGTATGAAAACTTTCCTCATGTCTTGTGCTGCTGCAACTATTATCTGAGCAGTGGCGTCATCCAACAGCCGGATACCATTTTAACATGACTAGAAAAGTGGTAAGAATGCCAGAGACTACCAAGGGTTTGGTTAACCCAACAGTTCCTAGAGTAAAGGGGGCATTTCAGCTGGACCTTGTAATTTCAGACCGCAAGAACATGAAAGCTGATTTCCTCTGAAATTGACCATTTTGCCACTTCTTAAAATATTCTATTGCATTCACATACCATAGTGTGTTTAGTTATTCCCTAATAGGAGGATATCATCCCCTAAGTTTTCAATTTTTGGCTACTACAAAAAGAGCTGTCATACATTTTTTGTACATAACCCTTTCCCTCTTTCTTTGATCTCTTTGGGGTCTAGGCTTGCTAATTGTAGTGCTAGGTCTGGGTTTAAAAAAAATTTTTTTTACGGCCCAGTTCCAAATTGCTTTCCTTTTGTCAACTTAGCCAGTCTGATGGATATGAGTTACAGTTCTCTAACACTGATTTTAGAGTTTGGGGTTTATCAAACACTACCCAGCTACTAGGTTTGTTTGCTTGTACGCATTGCATACCTAATCTGTTCTAACTATTGATCTCTTTTATTTTTTAACCAGGATGAAATAGGGCAACAGTTGTGACTTTGTAGTATAGTTTCCTTCCCAATTCTTTTTCTTAAGTGTTCTTGATATTTTTTACCTTTTGTTCCTTCATATGAAGTTACAGTTTTTTCTAGCTTTGTAAAATATACCTTTGGTGGTAAGATTGGTATAACATTGAATAAGTAGATTAATTTAGGAAGTGACATAATTTTACTATTTTACTAGGCTCAATCTTACAATGAGCAATCGATGTTTCTCCAATTATTTAGGTTTCTATTTCTGCAAAGAATGTTTTATATAGTTCTTGGGTATATTTTGGTATTCCCAAATATTTTATAGTTTTGTAGATATTTTGAATGGATCTTCTCTAGCTCTTTCTACGAGGTTTTATTGCTAACATACAAGAGTACTAATGATTTATGTGAATTTATTTTATATCCTGCAACTTTGCTGAATTACTGTTTCAATTAATGTTTTAGTTGACTAAGGTTTTTAAAGTAAATCCTTATATCACTTGCAAAAAGTGACTTTTTTTCCTCTTTGCCTAAGTTTACTTCCTTGATTTCTCTTTCTTCTCTTATTTATACAGGTAGCATCTGTTAAATAATACTGATTATGGGCATTCTGGCATTACCCCTAATCTTACCAGAAAGACTTCTATCTTATCTCCATTATATGGAATGTTTGCTCTTGTATTTAGATAGATATGGTTTATTATATTAAGCAAAGGTTCATTTATTCCTGTGCTCTCCAGAGTTTTTAATAGAAACAGAAGATGGATTTTGTCAAAAGCCTTTTTGGCATCTATTAATATAATGGCAAAATTTTTCTTATTTATATTAACATGATTTGTTCTATTTAATCTTTTCCTCATATTGAATCAACACTGCATTCTTGGTATAAACCCAATTGGGTCATAGTGTATCATCTTTCTAGTACATTGTTGAGGCCTACTAGCTAATATTTTCTTCAAAATTTTTGCATCAGTGTTCATTAGGGATATTAGTTTGTGTTTTTTTTTTCTTTCTCTGCTTTGTCCCTGGTTTAGGTATTGAGACCATATTTGCCTCAGAGAAAGAGTGGTAAAGTGTCATTATTACAAACAATATTGTCCTGTTGGAATTAATTATTTTTTAAGTGTTTGATAGAATTTACTTTATATATCCATCTAGTCCTGGAGTTTTTTCTTTAGAAGGTCATTTATGGCTTGTTCAATGTCTTTTTCTGATATTGGGCTATTTAAATAACCTATTCTTCTTCTGTTAGTCTGGCTATTTCTGTAAGTGCTCATCCATTTATCTTACCAGTTTTGTTAGCATATAATTGGTGAACAAAGTTTATGATAATTTCCTTTATTTCCTCTGCAATTGTTATAAGTGCTCCTTTTTTATTTTTAATGTGAGCAATTTAGTTTTTTCTTTTTAAAAATCAAACTATCTGTTTATTTTATTGGTGTAAAGTGTGTGTATTGCCTGTGTAATTTATGTGTGTCCATATGAGTATGTTTAGGTATCTTTAGTCTCCTCTGCCAACTCTTCTCCAAGGAAGACTTGAGACTGTGCCATGAGGCTGGCCACTCTGCTTTCCTGAGGAAGAGAGCATAAGGCTAGAATTGTATCTATCCACCCTCCTAAATACGGTTAGTCTAGATGAAATAAGTTTTAGGTTCCAGTCACACTCCTGATCACTAACCTTTAATGAGGAAGAATTATTCCAAGCTAAATATGTAAAGGCTTGACTCCCTTCCTACCAAATCCCAGTTACACAGAGACACAGTGAATAGCAAATAAAACCATTTATCTAAGCTGATAGAAAACAAATCAGAGAATTTATGTAGATGAGAATGTCAGATAATATACAGAATGAATGAGTGAGATATCAGAGAAAGAAAGAGTGTGAGAGAGAGAGAGGGATGGATTGAGGGAAAGAGAGAGAGTGCCACTTCTTACCTAAGGAGAAATTCCCCAAAGTCTCTAATGTGGTAAGCTGGGAATGAGGACATGATTGAGGTGCCAACTCCTTTATATGTCAGCTTCTTCCCAGTCTGTCTTTCCTTCTGTGACACATCCCGTGGGGCCCTCCTCCCCCTTCCTGCCCCCCCATAAAGATCTGGAACTGAGTATGTCCTCTCTTGAAGCTGGAGGTCAGAAGAACAAGAGTCTCTCTTTGCCCAGGTTTCATGCCCTTGGGCAGGCATAGAGCATTGTCCACCAATGAAGACAGTCATGCAAATAGGCTAGATCCTTGGGTTACATAAATTTATTTTAAAAGTGAGTCCCTTCAGAGTTTCTACTTTGTTGCTTAGTTGGTGAGTTTTTATTTATTATTATTCAAATTGTAGTTGGACACCCAACTCATTGATTTATTCTCTCTCTTTTTCATTGATGAAATTGTTTAGAGACATAAAATTTCCCCTAAGAATTACTTCAGCTGCATCCTATAGATTTTAGTATGGTATCTAAATTACTGACATTTTATTTGATATAACTTTCTACTGTTTGTATACTTTGTTCTTTGATATACCAGTTTTTGAAAATTATGTTTTTCTCTAATTTTAATTCTTTATTCAAGGACCCTTTACACTGAAGATAATTTTTATTGCATTGTAATCAGTCATTATGCTCCAGTACATGATTGATTTTTGTAATGGTGCTGTATACATCTTAACAGTATGTTTATTCTTTTTTTATTCCCATTCAGTAACTGACAGAGATTTATTATCTCTAATTTTTCTAAAGTTCTATTCATTCATGTTCTTAACTTTAACCAATGATTTCATTAAAACCTAGCCAAGCACTGTGCTAAGTACTGGGGATGCAAAAAGAGGCAAAAGACAGTTCCTGTCCTTAAGGAACTTATAGTCAAATGGAGGAGACAACATGCAAATAAATATATCCAAAGCAAAATATGTGCAATATGCAGGATAAACAGGAAATACTTAACAGAGGGAAGGCACTAGAATGAAGAGGGGTTAGGGAAGGCTTCCAGGAAAAGATGGGATTTTAGTTGGGACTTAAAGGAAACCAGACAGCTCAGTAGTTGGAGCAGAGGAGGGAGAAGATTCCTGTATGAGAGACAGAGATTATGCTCAGAGCCAAGAAATGGAGTGGAACAGCCAGGAGGCCTGTGTCACTAGATCAAAGAGGATGTGTGGGGGAGTAAAGTGTAGGAAGATGTGAAAGGCAGGAGAAAACTAGGTTATGAAGGGCTTTGAATGTCAAACGGAGCATTTTGTATTTGATCTTGAAGGTGATGGGGAGCCTCTAGATTTTCTTGAATGGTGGAGGTGGGGATGGTGACATGGTTAAAACTGCACGTTAGGAAAATCACTTTAGTGTCTGAATGGAGGATGAACTGGAGCAGGAAGAGACTTGAGGCAGGCTATTGGGATAATCCTGGCTTGAGGTGATAGGGCTTGTACTAGAGAGGTAGAGGTGTCAGAGGAGAAAGGGACATATTTGAGAGATGTTATAAAGGTGAAATTGGCAGACCTTGGCAACAGCTTGGATATGTGAGGAGGCAGATAGGAGATAGTGAGGAATCCAGGATGACTCCTAGGTTGCCAGCCTGAGGGACTGGGAGAATGTCTTGCCCTATGATAATAGGGAAGGTGGGGGTGGGGAGGGCTTAAGGGAAAAATGAGTTCCTTTTTTGGGCATAGTGAGAACTTTTCCTTTTGATGTATTGGTTAATTTGTTTAAGTCTAAAAGGGGTAGATTAAGGTCCTTTGCTATTACTGTTTTGCTATCTAATTTTTCCTCTAATTCAATGAACTTTTCCTTTAAGTATTTAGATGCTAAGCTATTTGATTCGTATATATTAAGTACTGCTGTTGACTTCTTATCTTTGGTCCCTTTAACCATAATCTAATTTCCCTATTTATCCCTTTTTATCATGTCTATATTTACTGTAGTCTTATCTGAAATCATGATTTCTATCCCTGATTTTTTGAGGCAAGTCGAAGCAGAATAGATTTTGTTCAAGCCCCACATTTTAACTTTATGTGAATTTTTCTGTTTCAGGTTTTTCTGGTTAACAACTTGGTTTTCTGTTTTCTGATCTATTTTGCAATCTTCTGTTTTCTACGTGAGTTCATCTCATTTATAGCTATACTTGTCAAATATGTATTTCCCTTCATTCTGTGCTTTCATACTTTGTTCTTCCTTCCACCCTCTCTTTACAAGAAAAAAAGTGTTTTAAAATTGAGGGTTTGCCTGATACTTGTGATTTATATGTGAAATGTCTAGTTTCCTCTGTCTTGCAGCTCTTCTCTTTCCCCTTGTACAGGGAAAACTTTCCTTTTAAGCCCTTCTGCCCCTTCACATTCTTCTCTCCAATATTTGAGTTTGGTCATTAGGATTATTTCCTTACATGTCTTTGCCTTATCTCTTAGACCCCTCTCTCCTCTTTTCCCTGTCCCCCATTTCCCTTTAGGGTTTAATGTATTTCCATACCGAAATGTGTGTATATGTAATTGTTTTCAATCTTTATTTCAGATTAAAGTGAGGTCCATGGAATGCCCCTTTACCCTACCCATTCTTCCATGATTATATGTTCTTTTATACTTTTATTATATGATAGTGATTTCCCTCTCCTTCCTGGTCCACTGTCCCTTGCATTTTTACCTTTTTTCATGATCCTTAAAGTTATTGGGATTTTGAGAAGATAAATTGTTTCTTATCAGCACATATTCAATCCCAATTCAACAAATGTGCATGTACACACACACACACACACACACGCACACACACACCCATTCCATGTTTCCCTTGGCTTATGTGTTTCTATTTTAAAATTTCTATTCAGTTCTGGTTTTTAAATCAGGAATGCTTGGAAAGCCTCTATTAAAGGTTCAGTTTTTTTCCCCCTCTCTGTAAGATTATACTTAGTTTTGCTGGCTAGTCAATCCTTGGTTATAAGTCTTTATCTTTTGCCTTTTGGAATGTTGTATTCTGAGTTCTTTTCTCCCTCATACAGTCAACTTCCCACTCTTGCTTGATCCTTACAGTGAGTGGCTCCTAGGTACTTGAACTCTTTCTTTTTGGCTGTTTGTTGTATTTTATTTTCTTTGCCCTGGAAGTTCTAGAAATTTTCATGTGGGGTTTTTTTCAGGAGTTAATTGTTGGGTTCTTTTTTTTTACTTTGTCCTATGGTATTAAAAGTGCTGGGCAGTTTTCATATGTAATTTCCTGAAATATGGTAAATCCACATTTTTTTTGGTCATCAGTTTTGGATAATCCAATAAATATAAGATTTTTTCTCCTTAATTAGTTTTCCAAACAGTGCTTTTTGACATAATTCTTACACTTTGCTCTGTTTTCAAGCTTTAGATTTTATTACTTTTTGTGCTATTGAGTCATTGTTTTCTATCTGGCCCATTCTGATTTTCAGAGCATTTACTTTTTGTGAGGTTTACCACCATCTTCTCTAAGATACTGATTCTTCTTCTGTGCTGTTCTTTCCTCTCTGGCTATTCTATTTTGTATGTCTTGTTTTATTTCTTCCAGGTACTTTTATAATCCTGTGGTCAAGAATTTTTTTTCTCTTAGGTCTGTGGGGTCACTGTCTTCCACAGGGTTTACGTATAGGTGTTTCTCAAAGGTATACTAAGAGCATTCAGTTTTTTTTGTGGGGGGGAGGGGGAAGACATTTGGGGTTAAGTGACATGCCCAGGGTCATAAAACTAATAAGTATCTGAGGCAGGATTTGAAATCAGGTCCTCTTGACTCTAGGGCCAGTGCTCTATACACTGAGCCACCTAGCTGCCTCCAGAGTTTTCTTTGATTTGTCCAATGCCTCAGCCTCAGCATCTTTTGGGGCTAGGGGAGGATATGCTTGAATAGCATAGGCAAGGCTTGCTTCATCCTGAGGATGGTGACCAAGATTAAGCTCCTCCTTCAAGGGACAGGTGAGAGGAGGGCTACTCTGGCGCTTGACTCAGCCTGAGGGCGAGCTGAGCTTCTGCAATGAACCTCTGAGATGCTCCAAGCTGGCCTTTTTTTTTTTTAGGGCCTTCCTCCCACCGCTGAGCTTGGGCTGTTAGTGTTTGCAACTTCCTGTGGCTCCTGCCACTAAGAGAATGCCCCAGGCTGGTTTTGCCAAAGACCTCTCTACTGCTATTAGAGGTCACAAAGAATTGGACACGATTAAACTGACACAACAATTAGTAAAAGGTTTGGCCTGCTAGTACAATTGTGGGCCCCGGATCCCTCATGCTTGCCACATGTAGCCAAGTTATTTGGGGATCCAAATAGGCTGGTCTTTGCCTAAGGTACTTTGTCTTGCCACTGGGCTCAGGCCAGTGAGCTACCCTGACCTTAGTGGTCTGCTGGTAAATGTTTAATAACTGGATCTCCACCTCCTTGAAAACAATGCACATATGACATACTTTTTAAGTTTAAACTGCATTATTAACATTTTTTGCATTACATTCTTAAGTCTATACAATCATCAAAGCAATAAAGCTCAATTTATAGCATTTGCTGATTTGTGAGGTATAAAAGCACACACTGAAAATTTAACAGTTGGCTCTTGCAAGGGGTGTGAACTAGCTCCAGCACATCCCTGACAGTCCCACACTTTTCACCTATCCCAGCTTGTCTTTTTCAGAATCTCCATTGGATTCTGGAGATGATCTTTGTATCCCTGAAACAAATGGAGGAGTCTTTGGTAATTATTCTTACCTCTTTTTAGACTAGTTCATTGCTAAGCCTCAGGAGGATGTTGGTATGGGATGTAGGCACCTCTTTGTCTTCTACGTCCACTATCTTCTCACAATACTCTTCAGTATGTTCTTTAAAAATGCTTCAATAACTTTTTTCTTTTTAAAGAATTTATTTATTCTAAACATTCTTTTAAAAAAAAATGTTGAGTTCCAAATTCTCTCCCTCCCTTTTGTCCTTCCCCCATACATTGAGAAGGCAAGCAATCAGTGATATATGTGAAATCATGCAAAACATTTCTGTTAGCCATGTTGCAAAAAAAATAAAAAGCAAGGAAAGCAAGGAAAATAATTTACACTCAGGGTTCATAGTTCTCTCTCAAGAGATGGACAGCATTTTCCATCATGAGCCCTTTGGAATTGTCTTGATCACTGTATTGATCAGAGTAGCTAACTCTGTCAGAGTTTATCATTGTTACAATACTGCTGTTACTCTGTCCAATGATCTCCTTGCTGTTGTTACTGTACACAATGTTTTCCTGGTTTTACTCATTTCACTATGTATCAATTCATATAGGTCTTCCCAGGTTTTTCTCAAACCATCCCCCTTCTTATAGCACAAACGTACTTCATCACAATCATATACCACATCTTGTGCAGTCATTCCCCAATTGACAGGCATCCCCTCGATTTCCAATTCTTTGCCACCACAAAAAGAGCTAGTATGAAGATTCTTGTACGTATAAGTCCTTTTACTTTTTTCCTCTAGTCTCTTTGGGATGCAGAACTAGTAGCTGTATTGCTGAGTCAATGGGCATGCAGAGTTTCATGGCTCTTTATTCCAAATTGTTCTCCAGAATGGTTGGACCAGTTCACAGCTCCACCAGTAGTGATTAATGTCCCTATTTTTCCACATTCACTCCAGCATTTGTCATTTTCCTTTTTTGTCCTGTTAGCCAATCTGATAAGTGTGGGGTGGTACCTCAGAGTTGTTTTAATTTGCATTTTTCTAATGAAGTGATTTAGAGCATTTTTTGCATATGACTTATTTCTTCTTCTGCAAACTGCGCATTCTTATCCTTTGACCATTTATCAATTGGGGAATGGCCTTCATTTTGATAAATTTGACTCAGTTCCCTATATATTTGAGAAATGGAGCCTTTTTCAGAGACACTTGCTGCAAAAACTTTCCCCCAATTTCCTGCTTTTCTTTCAATTTTGGTTTATTTGGCTTTGTGCAAAAACTTTAATTTTATGTAATTTATCCATTTTACTTCCTGTAATTCTCTGTCTCTTATTTGGTCACAAGCTTTTCCCTTATCCATAGATCTTGAAGGTAAAATTTTCCATGCTCCAATTTGCTTTTATCACCTTTTATCTCTAAATCATGTACCAATTTTGACCTTATCTTGGTTTTTGGTGTGAGATGTTCCTCTTTGCCTAGTTCTCCCAATCTGCTTTCCAGTTTTCTCAGAATTTTTTGTAAAGTAATTTAGAGTTCTTGCCTTTGGTTTATCACACACTAGATTACTATGGTCATTTACTACTGTACATTATGTACCTAATGTATTCCACTGATGCTCCACTCTGAGACTCTTAGCCAGTAGCAGATTGTTTTGATGATTAATGCTTTGTAATATAGTTTGAATTCTGGTTCAGCTAGACAGCCTTCCTTCACATTCTTCCCTTTCTGCCCCCCACCATTGACTCCCTTGATATTCTTGAACTTTTTTTCTTTGATGAATTTTGTCATTTATTTTTCTAGATCTATAAAATACTTCTTTGGTAGTTTGATTGGTATAGCATTGAATAAGTAAATTTATTTAGGTAGAATTGACAATTTTTATTATATTGCGTTGGCCTACCCACGAGCAATATTTCTCCAGTTGTTTAGATCTGTCTTTGTTTGTGTGAAGTGTTTGGCAATAGTGTTCATATAGTTCCTGAATTTGTTTTGGCAACTAGATTCTCAAATATCTTATACTGTCTGCAGTTATTTTAAATGGAATTTTTCATTTCTTCCTGTGGGTTTTTTTTTGGTAATATATAGAAATGCTGGTTTATGTGGGTTTATTTTATATCCTGCAACTCTCCTAAAATTGTTAATTGTTTCAACTGGTTTTTTAAGTTGATTCTCTAGAGTTCCATAATTATACCATCATATTGCCTGCAAAGAGTGATCACTTTGTTTTCTTGTTACTTATTCTTATTTCTTCACTATCTTATTATCTCATTGCTATAGTTTTCTGTAACATTTCTTGTTTAATATTACATAAGAGTCATGATAATGCACATCTTTCCTTCACCCTTGATCTTATTAGGAAGTTTACTACTTTATCCCCATTATGGATAATGCATGCTCTTGGTTCTTAGAAAGATACTACTTATCATTTTGAGAAAATCTCCATTTATGCCTGTTTTCTAGCATGTATAATAGGAAAGGGTGTTGTCTTTTGTCAAAAGCTTTTTCTGCATCTATTGAGATAGTCGTATTTTCTGTTGTTTTTGTTATTGATATGGTCAGTTATGCTGATAGTTTTCCTAATATTGAGCCAGCCCTGCATTCCTGGTATAAATCCCACCTGGTCATGTTGCATGATATTTGTGATATATTGCTGTAATCTTCCTAATATTTTACTTAAAGTATCCACTATGGAAATTGGCCTATAGTGTTTTTTTTTTTTTTTGCTCTCCTTGATTTAGATATCAAAACCATATTTGTGTCACACAAAGAATTTAGTAGGGCTCCTTCTTTACTTATTTTTTCAAATAGTCAATATAGCATTGGAATTAATTGTTCTTTAAACGTTTGGTAGAATTAACCTGTAAATCCTTTCCATTTTTGAGAATGGAAACTTGGTTTTCTTCCTTTTTTAATGAAATGAATCAATTGTTTATCTATTTTACTGTGGATTTTTTACTTATTAGTTGAATGAGCTTTTTTTTTTTTTTACTTTCAATTATACTGTTTTGATTTTCAGGATTTCTGTTTTGGTGTTTGGAAAATTTCTAATTTGTTTTTTTTCTAGGTTTGTTAGTTGCATGCCCACTTCATTGATCTCCTGTATTTCTTTTTTTTATTGCTGTAAACATTTAGAGATATAAAATTTCCCCCAAGTACAGCTTTGGCGGCATCCCACAAGTTTTGGTATGTTGTGTCATTGTTGTCATTTTCTTTACTAAAATTATTGTTTTTCTATGATTTGCTCTTTAACCTACTCTTTCTTTTAGGATTAGATTATTTGGTTTCCAATTAATATTTTAATCTAGGCTTCCATACCCCTTTATTGTTATATTGCATTATTGTCTGAAAAGGTGAATTCCATATTTTCTGCATTTGTTTGTGAGGTATTTGTGCCCTAATACATGGTCAGTTTTTGTGAAGGTGCCATATTGGAGGTAAGAAAAATGTATACTCCTTTCTATTACCATTCAATTTCCTCCAGAGGCCTAACTTTTCCAAAAGTCTATTCATCTCCTTAACTTCTTATTTATTTGATGACTAATCTAGTTCTGAGAGGGGAAAGTTGAGCTCCCCCATTGGTATAGTTTTACTATTTCCTCCCATCAATCATTTTAACTTTTCGTTAAAGAATCTGAATGCTATGCCATTTGGTACATACATATTTACTATTAATATTACTTTATCACCTATAGTATTTTTTTTAGCAAAATAGTTTTTCTGTTAATCTCTTAATTATTTATAATTTTGCTTTTGCTTTGTCTAAGATCACAATTGCTACCCCTGCCCTTTTAAAAAATCTCAGTTGAAGCATAACAGAGTCTGCTCCAGCCCTGTATTTTAACTCTGTACATATGTCCTATTTCAAGTGTGTTTCTTGTAAACAGCATAGTGTTGGATTTCTGGTTTCTAATCCATTCTGTTATCCACTTTCATTTTATAGGTGAATGCATCCCATTCACATTCACAGTTATGATTACTGTTTATTTCTCTCCATCCTATTTTCTTCTGTTTATTCTTCTCTCTCTTTACTCTGTCCCATCTCAAAAGTCTGTTTTGCGTCTCTCCACTGCCTCCCTTAATCTCCCCTCCCTTTTATCTCCCCACTCCCTTTCTCCCTTCACCTCTTACTTCACTGTTGGGTAAGACAGATTTCTATACCCACGTGTGTCTACATGTATATGTTTATGCATAGACATATGCATACACACATTCAGTTCTTGCTGAAGTGCTTCTTAAACTGTAGGTATGGAGTCTTGACCCACAGTTAAAGAAGTGCTGAAGGGGTCAGGAGTGGAAAAAGTTTAAGAAGCCTTGGTAATGCAAGTGGACTGTTCCACAGACCTCCTCCTCTCCTCATGGGGCTCCACGTGGTCCAGGCCTCTCCATGGGTCTGCTGCCCCGGCAGCCTGGGCATCTTTAATGCCTTCCCCCTTTCTTTCCCCCAGTACCTGGAGAAGCTTCAGGCCTGCAGGAGCAAGATGTGAATTTATTTGAATTGAGAACTTTTGTTGTATCTGTATATACCACACACACATGTATGTATACACACCTATATATACATAAATATATAAACACATACATATATACAGATATGTAGATACTCTTCCTTCTTTCAACCAATTCTGGTGAGAGTGAGGTTCAAGTGTTACTCCCTCACCCCATTTTTCTCTTTGACTACAAAAGTTCTTTTTTGCATACTTTTTTGTGTGAGGCAGTTTTATCCATTCTTCTCCCAATGCATGCTCCTTTATCAACTCTTCTTTTTTGAGATCCCTACATAACTGACTCAACCTGTGCCCTCTGTTTATGTAGATGCCTTCTAAATGCCCTAATGAGAAAGTTCTTAGGAGTTATATGTACCATCTTCCCATATAAGAATGTAAACAAGTCTAACCATATTAAGTTCCTTATGTTCTTTTTCATGTTTACCTTTTCATGCTTCTCTTGAGTCTTATGTTTGAATGTCAGATTTTCTATGCAGCTCTAGTCTTTTCATCAGGAATGCTTGGAAGCCATTAAATACCTATTCCCCCTCCCCCTTTAAGGATTATACTTGGCTTTGCTGGACTGGTCATTCTTCGTTGTCATCCTGGCTCCATTTTTTTCCGGAATATCATATTCCAAGTCCTCCCATCCTTTAACATAGAAGCTGCTAGGTCTTATGTGATCCTGACTGTGGCTCCATGATATATGAATTGTTTCTCTCTGATTGCAGTATTTTTCTGTAATTCAGGAGCTGGAATTTGACTATAATGTCCCTGGCATTTTTCATTTTGGGATTTCATTTGGTGATGGGTAGATTTTTTTAATTTCTATTTTACCCTCTGGAGCTAAGATACCAGGGCAGTTTTCCTTGACAATTCCTTGAAATATGTTGTCTAGGCTCTTTTTTTTTTTAATCATGACTTCCAACTAGTCCAATAATTCTTAAATTATCTCTCCTCTATTTTCCAGGTCATCTGTTTTAACAATGAGGTGGTTCACATTTTCTTCTATTTTTTTTCATTCTTTTGACTTTGTTTTATTGTTTCTTTTTTTGTTTTTGTTTTTTGGAGGAGGGAAGGCAGGGCAGTTGGGGTTAAGTGACTTGCCCAAGGTCACACAGCTAGTAAGTGTGTCAAGTGTCTGAGGCCAAATTTGAACTCAGGTCCTCCTGACTCCAGGGCCAGTGCTCTACTCACTGTGCCACCTAGCTGCCCGTTTCTTAACGTCTCATGGAAACACTACCTTCCACTCACCAATTAATTTTTAAGGAATTATTTTCTTCAAAGACATATTATAGCTATTTTTCCTTTTGGTCAATTCTGCATTTTAAGGAGTTCTTTCCTTCAGTGAATTTTATGCCTCTTATTATTTGACCAATTCTGTTTTTGAAAGTATTATTTTCTTCAATATTTTTGTGCCTCCTTTACCAAGTTGTTAATTCTTTTCGTAACTTTCTTGCATCACTGTAATTTCTTTTTCAAAATTTCCTTCTACCATTCTTATCTCTTTAAGTCTTCTAGGAGATCCTGTTAGGCTTTCCTGTAATTTGTGTTTTTTCTTTGAGGCTTTGCTTGTAGCTGCTTTCACACTGTTGTTTTTTTCTGAGTATAGCTTTTTATGGTCAGGCTCTTTTTTGTTGTCATTGTTTATTCACTTTTTTAGCTTATTTCTTGACTTTGAATCTAGGGGTGGGGAGGCACTACCCCAAGCTTAAGCCTTTTTAGTGTTGCTATTTTCAAAAGTAGGTCTGGGGGTCTATAAGTTTTTGGTGCTTCCAAAGTGGTATGGTTCAGGGAGAGGTGTAATCATTACTCTCCTGGTCTGTGCTCTGGTCTTTACCCAGGAATAGCCCATGCTCCCCTGAAACCACAAGTATTCACACTCCTCTCTGCTCTGAAACTTTGACCAGGGCCTCTGCTCCCTGGCAGCCTATACCCCCTTCTTCAACCTCTCTTTCTCCTTTCTGTCCTTACCTGTTTCCCTTTTCAGTTTAATATATTTCTACACCAAACTCTGTGTATGTGTGCGTGTGTGTGTGTATGTGTGTTTTTAACCCTCCTTTGTCTGGTTCAGATAAGAGAGAAGTCTTCCCAACCTTTTTATCCATTTTTGTATATTCTTCTCCTGCATCCTAGTTATAAGAAAGAAAAGGTTCTTCCTCATTTCTTCTCTAATGCAACCTTTTTTCTCTTCTTTTTCTTTCCTTTCTTAAAATCAATAAAACACAACAAAATCCTACCCAGGTACTGTGTTCATTTTTCTTAGTTTTCACTGTGACCCTTGAAGACAGTGGGATTCTTAAAGGGCAGCTGTTTCTTGTCTCTTCTCTTCCTGTCAGAACATAAACACATCATCATTATCTGTCTCAAGGGAGGGACCAAGGGAAGTCTGTACCTAATAGGTTAAACCATCGCCATTTCCTTGGCCACCACCTCCTTCACAACCTTGGGAAAAGCAGCTACCCTGCTTTCATCCTGATTGTTGTTGATATTGCTTGAGGAGGAGCAGCCTGACATCCATTTCTACCACTACCAACACTGCTAACACAATGGCTGACCCATCGCCTGGAATAGGCACGTAGGCCCAAAAGCCCTAGCAATGGCCCTGCTTCCATCCAAGTCCTCTCGGGAGCAAACCTTATGGAGACACAACCTGAAAACTACCTCTGCAGGCACTATGCAGCTCTGCCTCTGCAGCAGACCCAGAGAAAAAAGTTCTCACCAAAGTCTTTGGCAGGTAATGATAACGACAACAATAACAATAATTTACGTAGCATCTACTATGTCCAGGCAGAGGCAGCCAGGTGGCACAGTGGGTAGAGTGCTGGGCCCGGAGTCAAGAAGACCCAAGTTCAAATCTGGCCTCAGAGTCGTATTAGCTGCATGACCCTGGGCAAGTCACTTAACCCTGGTTGCCTTAGTCCACTGAAGAAGGAAACGGCAAAGCGTTCCAGTATCTTAGCCAAGAAAACCCCATGGACAGTACAGGTACAAGCTTGCTGTGGTCCACCAGTAATGAGAGACTGATACCACTCAACAGCACCAAGGTCCAGGCACTGTGCAAAGCCACTCTGTGAGGGAGATGCTATTATTATCATCCCCTTTTGACAGATGAAGAAACTGAGACAGACAAGCTAAGTGATTCACCCAAGGTCACACTGCTAGGCAACATGTGAGACCAGGGCTTGTAGTCAGATATTCCTGATTCCACATCCCATGTTGTACCCATTGAGCCACCCTGCTGCCGCTAGGTGGCTCAACCTAAGAAAGAGAAATGGTTTTATCAATTAAAATAACATGAATGAAGATAAATTACCCTCTGCTTTGGTGCTGTAGTGTATCACTGATCAGTTCCATCTGATTTGTAACTGAAAATTGTATTGTCTAGTCTCATTAAAATATGAACTCTTTGAGAGCAAAGACTGCCCTGCTTTTCTATTTGCATTCCCAATGCTTAGTATAATTTCACACAGTAAATGCTTATTCAGTGCTTTTTAATTTATTCATTTAGCCCCTTCCAATTTCTCAAATATATTTATCTTTCTGGGTTTCTCGTTTCCTATGTTTATATTTTAAAGCTTCTCTGAAGCCTTGGTCTTTCATTAGGGATGCTTAGTTGTCCTCTATTAAAGCTCCATTTTGTTCCCAGTCGTAGTGGTACTAATTTTTGTAGCTAAGTTATTCTTGGTTGTAAGCCTTTATCTTATGCCTTTTGAGATATATGATATAGGTGAGATATAGGCATATCTCAGAGATACTGTAGGTTTTATTCCAGACCAATGCAATAAAGCAAATATCACAATAAAGTGAGCTGCATGAATATTTTTGGTCTCCTAGTGCATATAAAAGTTATGTTTACACTATCCTATAATCTATATACATATGCAATAGTATTATGTTTACAAAAACAGTATACTTACCTTAATTAAAAATCATTTTATTGCTTAAAAAAATGATCTACCACTACCAACACTGCTAACAGCTTTCAATGATCTATATGATTCAGCTTTCAATGAACTATAATCTTTTTGCTGGTGGAGGGTCTTGCCTCGATGTTGATGGCTGCTGACTGATCAGAGTGGTGGTTGCTGAAGGTTGGGGTGGCTGTGGCAGGTTCCTAAAATAAGACCACAATGAGGTTTGCCACATCAATTGACTCTTCCTTTCACTTGAACACTTAAGAGGCCATTATAGGGTTATTAGTTGGCCTAATTTCAATATTGCTGTGTCTCAGGGAATAGGGAGGCTGGAGAAGAGGGAGAGAAACGAGGAATGGCTAATCAGTGGAACAGTCAGAACACACACAACATTTATCAATTAAGTTCACTGTCTTAGATGGGCATGGTTCATGCATGGTGCCTTGAAACAATCACAATAGTAATATAAAAATTACTGACCACAGATCACCATAATAGATATGATAACAATGAAATAGCTTGAAATATTACGAGAATTACCAAAATGTGACGGAGATTCGATGTGAACATATACTATTGGAAAAACGACACCAAAAGTTCTGCTCCATGCTGGGTTGCCACACTTTCAATTTGTAAAAAATAAAATATCTATGAAGTGTGCAATAAAGTAAAATGCAACAAAATGAGGCATGCCTGTATCAGTCAAATTTTTCTCTCCATTGATGTACTTTCATAGTAGTCTTGCATGATCCTGGGTGTCGTTCTTGGTATCTGAACTTTTTCTTTGGGCTGCTTGCGATATTTTTTCTTTGACATGGAAATTCTGGATTTCAGTTATGACATTCGTAGGTGTTTTCAATTTTGGGTTTGTTTCAGAAGGTGAATGGGGAATTCTTTCTTAATCTCATTTTTCCTTTAGTTCTAATCTAGCAGTTTTCTTTCTTTTTTTTTTTTTTTTTGGAAAACCGGTATGAAGATTTTTTTGTTTGATCATGTTTTTCACAGAGTTTGATTATTCTTAAATTCTCTCCTATAACCATCTTTCATGTCAGTTGTCTTTGACAGGACACCTCAAGAAAAGATACTCTTCTATTTTTCAGTTTTTTACTTTAACATATAACAATAATAATGATGATGATGGCTAAATTTTATATAATGTTGACAATGTGTCAGGGACTATGCTAGTTGCTGATCACATCCCACTCTTTCTGACCCCATTTGGGATTTTCTTGGCAAAGATACTGGTGTGGTTTGCCATTTCCTTCTTCAGCTCATTCAAACAGGCTTAATTAAGTGACTTGCCCAGGGTGACACAACTAGTAAGTGTCTGAGGCTGGATATGAACTCAGGAAGATGAGTCTTCCTGACTCCAGGCCCAGCACTCTCTCCACTATGCCACATAGTTACCCAGCGTGCTAAGTGCTTTACAATTATTATCTCCTTTTATCCCTACAACCACCCTGGGGAGTAAGTGCTATTATATCATCCCCATTTTAGAGTTAGGGAGACAGAGGCAAGTGAGGTGACTTGACCAGGTCACACAGCTAGCAAGTGTCTGAGGCCATATTTTAACTCAGGTCTTCCCAACTCCAAGCTTGATGCTCGATCCATGTGCCATGTAGCTGCCCCATATGTCTTGTTTCATGGAATCAATGGGTTCTATTTGCTTCCTTCTATTTTCCTAGGATCTTACTTATTTACTTGGGTAAAGTTTTTAAGGTATTCACTCCTTTCAATTTTTTTCAAATGTTCTAATTTCCATCTACATTTCACTGTATCTTTTGCTTCATTTCTTCCAGGCATTTTTGTAATCTTTGTGGCCAAGACAGTTTGGAGGATAGGAACCTGTTTATAGTTCTGTTCTGGTTTTCCCTCTTAAGTTTCTCTTAACCTACAGTCTGACTTTATTGTGTTTGGTGTCTTTTTCCATTTGCACATTTCTCTAGCCTCAATTTCTAGACTGGGGTTTTGAGCTAGGGCCTCAGCCACTACTATTCTCTTAGACACAATGGGCATGCCTTGTTTGATTCTCGTCCCTCTGTAGTTGGAATGCCACTGCTACTGTAGTTCTGGACGGAATGGCTGGGACCAGGGCTTACCATCTACTGTAGCTTATGATTTCAGCATCATCTTTTGGCTGTTAAATTTCAACTGCTGACCCCAGCCCTTCTCTGCCCAGTTATTTTGCTTTCTCCAACCTGAGATTTGGTTTTGCCCACTACTGTAGTCCTAAAAAGCACCAATTGGATGATGGACATTATGCTGTCCTCAGGCATCTTGCAATCCCCTCCTCATCCCCTCCCAGATCCTGACATGTTCACCTGGTTGTTGAGTTGGTCTTCTTTGCTCTGAGTATACAAGACATTTATGACCACTCTTGTCTTCTTGGGCAGTGACCCATTATGGGACCTGGGTTTGTTTTCCACTGCTTCTCTGACAGATCAGAATGGAGAATCATCTGGCTTCAGGACCCAATTATAAGGGAACATTCTGGCCTCCACATTCCCTGGCATATCCCTGTTCAGATCACCCACAAATTTTAGGCCCTGTGAAATCAGACTTGGTTCAGCCTCCTCTGTTATGACCTTTCTCTGAGTATCTTTAGGCTTCTGGCTATCATGTCTGAAGGGAATTTCTAAAATAAGGGTTGCATGGAGGAGTTATAAGGGATCTTGAGGATCATTTAGTCTAATCATTACATTTTATAGAAAAGGAAAATGAGGCCCAGAGAAGATGATTTGCTCAAAATAACGTCAGAAATTGTAGAACTGAAATTTTAACTTAGGTCCTCTGACTCTAAATTATGTTCTTTCCACTATACTGCACCAGCTCTTCCAATCTGACAATCTGGAAAGTATCTAAGAGAGGGTAGCCAAGAAAAAGAAGGAAATCAATGCCACAGCTTACATGGATAACTTAAAGGAGCTGGACATATTTAGACTGGAGAAGAAAAATCTAGCTTTTGTCGTCAAGTATTTGAAGGGCGGTAATGTGCTACATAAAATTAGATTGGTTTTGCTAGTCCCCATTGGCCAGAACTAGGAAAAATGAGTGGGAGCTATGAGGAGATAGATTTCAGTTTGTTAGAAAGAAGTTTTTAGCAGTAAGATCTATCGGTGCTTCATGGATCCACAACTTTCCTGATGTGGGTCCACTGGTGTAGACTGCAGTGCCTTTACACTTTAGGAGAAGGTCTGCGTGAGCTGTTGACTGAAAAATTCATCACTCTGCTTAGAACTTTCTGGAGATGAGTAGCGGGGTTCCATCTCTGCCAGAGCTAGTAGTGCCTCATTAGTGTAGCCCCTGGGAACTTAGCTTCCTCTTCAATCCTAAGTCAGGTGAAGAAAACTCACGGTGGATGCTAACTATGAGAAGTATCCCAAAGTGGGAGGATTGCAATGGGGTACATCTGGGAAAGTGCTTAACTAAACGCTACTTTCCAGGAATGTTGTAGTTGGAACTCATGCTATTAGCAACTAGATGGCCTCTGCTCCAGGGTTCTTTCGGTTCTATTCTTTCGATTAGGCTTGACCCTGTGTGAGGGGCAGCAAAATGAGATGATGTCATTCCTGTCCTCAGGACACTCACAATCTAGCTGTAGATAAAAGATTCACAGGCAGAACAGTTACAGAACCAGATGAGACTGAATATAATGAAGTATGAAATTGTGCAGTATGGAACTGCACATAGAAGAATTCAGGAAAGAGATTGCTGAGGGGAATAGTGGTTCAGGAAGTATTCTTAGAGCAGCGGGCTTAAGCAAGGCCATGAAGGATAGGTAGTCTTTGGTAAGGCAAAGAAGAGGTGGAGAGGGCATTGCAGATAGAGGTACTAAGGCGGCTAGGTGGTAAATGGGTAGAGTGCTGGACTTGGAGTCAGGAAAACTGAGTTTAAATATTGCCTCTGACATTTACTAGCTTCATGATCATGGACAAGTTGACTTCTTTCTGCCTCAGTTTAATCATTTGTAAAATATGGATAAAAATAACACTTACCTCTCATGATTGTTGTGAAGACTGAATGAGATAACCTATATAAAACACTTTGCAAACTTCTAAGTGCTATATAAATATTCACTAAATCCTTAATTTCGACAGATTGACACATTGACTTTTGTATGTGATGGTTCTGTGGCTTCTCCCTGTTGACTTTATTTATGTTATAGTAGTCATTGTGTATGTTGTTCATTTAGCTGCACTTCCTTTCCTTTGTATGCTAAGCTCTTTCCACTACGTGGTGGTAACTTCTTCCTGGGGTCCTTACAGGAAGCAACCTTTCCCTAGGGAGCCAGAGTTGTCCTTATGAAAATCAATTCTTGCCCTGTGATGTCCTCAGACACTCCTGATGTGTGTAGGGCTATTTCTGCCTACACTAAATGCCCTCAAACTGACTTTCTGTATTTACATCTGATATTTCTCTGGCGTTCTATAATGAGCTTTCTTGGGCCCAGGTATATATATATATATATATATATATATATATATATATATGTCTCATGGGATTTCACTTTGAGGAAGGGCAATCGGGTCCATCTTTGAGGCCATGCAACCTTATGGGAAATGTTGTCCCTTCCATCAGACCAACCAACTCTCCAGTTACATGTTAAATTTCATGGTTAGATTTAGCCAATGTTCCAAACTCCTATTATATTTTTAGATCTCTATTCATGGTAGCTTCTTATCATCTGTGAACTTGATAGGCATGCGATCTATACATATATTCACTGATGTCATTGATAAAAAAAATGTTGACCAGCTCAGGGCCAAAAATAGATCCCTGGGACATCATATTAGAGAAACCTCCAGGCTGACACTAGCCCTTGCATCTCTCCCTAAGCTTTGGGGCCAGATGTCCTACCAGTTCTGAAGCCACTTGATTTACTACCCACCGAGCTGCCCTCTCCACTTTGTGCACAAGGATAGCTTGAGAGACTTTGTCAAAATTCCTACTCTCATTTTATGCATGGGGACACTGAAAGAAAGGCTATGATTTGCCTGATTATACAGCTGGTAGGTGTCAAGGGGCTGGGACTGCAGCCCAATCTAACAAATCCAAGAGCTCTACCACCCACCGCATCACCTCTAATGGGAAAGTCTCTCTCCTTTGTAAGGTCTGTTTCTTTATCTGTGAAGTTTAAAGGTTGGACTAGATTATCTCTACTTGGCTCTCTAACTCTAAATTAATGATTCCTTCCTTCAGTGTGCTTCCATTTCTAAAATAAGAACTTAATTCTGTTATTTTAAAGGCCTTCCTGTGTATGATTCACTGTGATGCAACATTAAAGAGCTATGCATTGTGAGATAATTAATTTATCTCATTTTGTTCACAAACTTGTCTCAGCCAAATTAGTGAGGTTACCACATAATAGTAATGGCTACATTTATAACAACTGACATTTATAGAAGGCATCATGATTACAATACAATGCCTTGATACATATTAATTCATGGGATTCCTGCAACAACTCTGTGAGGGAGGTGGTAGAGCAGAAGGAACCTTGGCTTTGGAGTAAGAAGTTGTGCATTGTAGTCCCAGATCCAACACCTAGCTTTATGAACATGGGCCAGTCATTTTACTTCTCTGTGCCTCAAGTTTTCTCATCTATAAAATAGGAATAATACTTGGCTACTCTACTTCACAGCAGTGCTGTAAAGGTAATGGGTTGTAGAAATAAGGACAGTTACGAATTGTGGCTTTACAGGCTTGCCCGCCATCAGAAATAGTAAAATGATTTAGAAGACTTTTAAAAGCTATCATTAGATAAGGTTGTTTTCCTTGGGCCTAATGGAATCTAAAGGTGAAGTGTTGAGAGAGGTGGTCTAATGAGAGGCAGCATAGTACAATACTGTGTAAAGAGCATTAGATTTGGAGTCAGAGGACATGGATTTGAACCCTGCCCCTGCCATTTACCATCTATGTGACCTTCCATACATTATTTAACCTCTCCGAGCCTGCGCTGGAACCTGTAAAATGACCTGGTTTGACTACTTATCCTCCAAGATTCCTTCCATCAGCTCCATTTTGCAGTGGGGATTGCCATTTTAAGTAAACTGCCCAATATCACAAAGGTAAGTTAGTGGCAGAAGAGTGACTAGAATTACCTTCTTCTGGCTCCTAATGCTGGGCTTTTCCCACTGCATCTCACTGTTACTGAGTAGAAAAGGACCGAGACTGTGTCTATATGGTCAAAGAGAAAGTAGGCCTGGAGCCATGAAACCGTTTGGCACAGTGACAGCTGACAAGTTATACAGGGCTTCAAAGTTGGCCATGCTTGACATCCATCATATCATCTGATCCTCACAACAGCCCAGTGAATTACTGCATTGAGAAAGGCAGTTTCCTCACTAGGAATTCCCTATACAAATCAAACCACCACTTTAGACCAAGCAATTGCTACCCCCATTTCACAAGTGATGAAATTGGGGCTCTTGGAGGTCCAACTCCTTGCCCATGGCCTCAGGACTCCCAAACGTCAAAGGTGGGATTCCAGCTCGACTCCTTGGACTCTGGGGAGCCCACCTCTATGGAGTGGGGAGGCGGATGATTTGGGTTCAATCTCCTCTTGCAACATGGATCAGTTGGAGACCTTGAGCACATCTCTTCCACTCTCTGGGCCTCAGCTTCTTCCCATGTAAGAGGATGATGTACCCTTTGGTCCCTCCCAATGTGCTCAAGAGCATTTCAGAAATACTCACCGCGCACCCCTGATCTCTCCAACTGGTCAGTTCTGTACCACATTAGAGTTGCCCTGGGGAACCCAGAGATCAAGTGACTTGGGACTATTATGCTTAGAAACGACTTGAATCCTGGACCTCTAGGCTCCCAAACTGGTATTAAGATGCCTTAAGATGCCTCAGGACTAGGTTGCTTTTACTTCGGGGTTCTTAACCTGGGGTCCCTGACTTGGTGGTTTTAAATAGGCCGATCCCTGCATTTCAATATAATTGATTTCTTTTGTAATCCCAGGAATCTTCTTTTCTGCATTTAAAAAGAGGAGACTGAGAAAGTCTGGGAGGGTCGACCAGCTAGTATTCCCCGGTGGTACACAAAGGTTAAGAAGCCTTGGGGTCCAAACCAGAACTCGTTGGCCTTTCCAGGCTCTTCGAGGTCGGCAGGACGCTTTACATGCTCCGACTCGCTTTAAAAAGGGAGTGCCCACGGTACTGGGGACACACAGCAGGCGCAAGGATGGACCGCCGTGTTGAGCAGGCACCGGAGCCAGAGCAGCAGCCTCGGGAGCATGGCTCCTCCCCCCTGCCAAGGGTGGGGAGATCGGCCTCGGAGGTGCCACCCCAGGGCACCAGGAGGCGCCCCCGCGGGACGCTCGGCTGCCGGGGCCATCTCGTTCTGGGGCTGGCCCAAGCGGGGAAAGAGGGGTAGACGCTTGCGTCCAATAGGGTTCACGCGCAAAGCGTCCCCTCCCCCCACCTCCCCAGGCCCTGCTTAGTTCTCGTAAGCCCGAGCTCCGGGATCCCCCGGGAGTGAGTCGAGCGGAAGGGTCGGAGAGAGTGATAGTAGTGTGTGGCCTGTCAAGGAGTCAGAACGCCTCGCTTCCAGCTCTGTAGTTGACTGTCTAGGGTGGCGATGCAGCCTTGAACCACCCCGGCCCTACCCCACCGAACTACGGATCCCACAACGCCCCAGGCGCGCAAAGAAGGGTGGGTTGGTGGAAGGGAGAGCGCAGCGTAGGGAGGGAGAAGAAGCGAGGCAGTGACCTCACCCTCCGCCTCCAATTCGCCCCCCCCATCCCCTCCCTTCTCCCAACACCCCCCCTTTCACCCAGTCTTTGAGGCCACGCGCAAGGCCCGGCGGGAATGGTAGTCCCTCTTTCAGGTAGCCGTCAGGGGAAGCAGGGGCCGCGTGGACTCCAAGCCCCGTCGTGCTTTGCGCGGCCGAGAGGATGTTCGAGGAGGGGGGGCTGTTGGGTGGAAGAAGGGAAAAAAGGGAGCGGAGCAAAGAAGGGGAGGAGTAAAGAGCGAGGGGAGGGGGGAGGAGGGAGGAGGGAGGAGAGAGCCCACATCCCCTCCCCCCTCCCCTCTCCCTTCGCTCTCTCGCACCCCCCCTCCCCCCCGACGTAAACTGGGATCCCTTTCCCCTTGTGTCCGCCATATTGGACTCTTAACTCTGGTCAGCGGTGGCGGCGGCGGCGGCGGGCGGCGAAGGGGACTAAGTTAACTCCCGGTTAGACCCTGCCGAGCGGCTTCTGCCCGCCCTCCGCCCTTCTCCGCCCGGGAGGCGGCCCCGCGAAGCCGCCCTCCCTCCGCTGGGCCCCGGCCGGCGGCTCTGAAGTGACCTCCCCCCATTTCCCCTCCGCCCGCCGCCTTGTACCTCAGCCTCCTCCTCCTTCTCCTGCTGCTGCTGCTGCTCCCTCCTTCCTTCCCTCTGGCCGCCTTCGTCCCTTCACTTCTCCCACCTCACGGCCCGGCCTCGCGAAGGATGAGTCCGGCCGACGCCAAGCGCGGAGCCAAGCGCCGGAAGAACAAGCGGGGCGGCGGGAGCGGCGGCGGCGGTAACGGCGGCGGCGGCGGCTGCGGAGGCGGCAAGGCCGGCCCGGCCATGGCCCAGGCGGCGGCGGCCTTGAGGGGCCCCCAGCCCGCCGGCACAGCACCCCCGCAGAGCGCCGTGGCGGGCCTGCTCGTGGCCCCGGCCTCGGCCCCGGCCCCGGCCCCGGCCACGGCGCCCAACGGGCCCCTGGGCGCTGGGGGCGGTCCCGTAGGAGGCGAGGTAAGCGGCTGCGAGTCGGAGGAGGAAGAGGAAGGGGGTGTGTGGGGCCGTGAGAGGGGCACCCCCCCCGCCCCCCGCGGTGCGGGCTCCCCCGGGATGGGGAGGGGCTGGACCGAGAGGCAAATCGCGGCTGCCCGGCCCCAGCGCGAGACGGGAAAGGGGTGTGTTAGCCGTCGCCCGGGACGCCCCCCGGCCCGAGAGCGGGGAGCGGGGCCCCCACCTCCCGCAGTGGAGGAAAAGGAGGGGATCACCCTAAGCGCCCCTCTGGCCCCTAGCCCCAGAGGGGTGTGTTCACTATGCGGTCCCCCAGACTGGAGAGGAGCAGGCATTGCAGATACTTGAGGGGAGGCGAGGAAGGGGAGGGGGCGACCCTGCCCCTGTCCCTCACGCCTGGTTGAAAAGCATCTTGCCTCTGGAGGCCTAATTCCCCTTTCCCCGCCCCACTCCTTTCTCCTACCACCCTCCACCCCCCTTTCCTGGAAGCCCAGGGGTTAGGCCTCCCCGCCCCTCTGAGGGATATAACTGGAACCTGGCTGAAGGCATCATCCTCTGAGGGCAGAACTCTTCGTCTGTTACAGAGCAGCCTTTGCCTTTTAAAGGTTGGCTCCCTGCGAAGCCTAGGGACAGGTACACTTGGGAGAGAACACTAACTAATGGGCAGAAGGGGGTATTGATGAGGGGTGTGTGAGGGGAATTGGCCAGGGTTAAAGCTCTTTGCTAGATTTTCCTGGTCCAGGGCCACTTAAATCATGTCAAAAATAGGTGGTCACTAAAAAAAAAAAAACCCTGATGGTTGTCAAGAAAGACAACCAAACAATGTTGAGAAATTTTCTGAGGTTGTGGATTGCATCTGAAGTTGTATTTTCTGAAGAGAGGAAGAGAGTGACAGGTGGACCTGCAGTTGGAAGTTGGATATTAATATATCATTTGATACATTTGTCTGAAAAAGAATGTCAAAACAGCAGACATTAGTAGTTAAAGAACTTTCTGATGTGATGACCTTCTAGTTCCTTTGCTTGTTTTTGACTTTGTTTTATAAAATAATAAAGCTTTTCTAGCTCTCCCAGTTTTAAGACCTTTTCCTATACCTACACATGCTGATCATAAATAATTCTTGACTCAGTTCTGGTACTTGATATAGAAAGCTTTTTACTTGCGACATTCTCCACTGTAGTTACACTTGAGTATATATCATTCTTGAAAAAAGTTTTGGAGTGCTCATGGCATGGCTCAGCTGTGAATAGTGCTTTATTTTGAAATGCAGTGTTCCTTAAGATATTTCACATTTTCCTTCTTCCTTTTTTTCGTGCACCTGTCATACGTAGTTTGGAAGAGGGCATCTCCAGTTCCCTACCCTCTCCCAGCCCCCCTCTGAGTGGGTCATTGTTGAACAGACTGCCTATCAAAGTACTTCATCCAGAGGTAACAGCTTGGGCTATTCATCCTCTGACTGAAGGACTGCTTTTTAAATTGTTTTTGGTTTGATTGATCTCAGTTATTCAGGCGTATGTTTGGTTTTTTAAGTCAATTATTTGGAGAGAAAGTAATTTCTTCCGTGGAAAAGAAATCACATTTTTTATTTTTATTTTTTTATGAAAGGTTCGTATACAATGAGTCTGCCAATCATTGTTGCCACTTTTATTCTGTTTATCAGTTTACCATCTGTGGAACTGGCATAGTCATTGTAGGTCATTTGCTCATTCTCTGAAAAGCAGGATAATTTCTTTAACATTAGAATCGTTCTTATAACATTGATATTTTGCTCTGTAAGGACAAATGAAGAAACTAACCTAAAAAGAAATTTTTAGCTGGAGAGGTTGTAAGATCCATGAGACAGAAATTGTTTTATGTGAGCTAGCACATACCGTGTTGGAATCAGTCTGGAATGAATGTAGATGGGAAATTAATGCAAGTGTACTGTATGGCATATTCATTAAAGCCAAGCATGATGTCGATACTATAATAAAATCTTAAATTTAAGTGTGCTTATTCTCCTTAATATTTTAAAAGTTTTAAAAATACATGTAACTGAATTTATTTTGGAGTCTGATGATAAATTGGTTTGGCATTTTAGCTACCAATGATCCTTGTTGCCCAGTGGCCTAAACAGAGAAATGTCCTTTGGTTCTTTGGATACATGACACAAGGCAAGACTTGTGCACTTGTTTCATTGAGATTTTTCAGGGTAGTTTATAGAGTCTCTAAGGTGCATTGAGGAAGACTTATTTATTCGGTGTCGTCTACTAAATAATTGGCCATATTTTCCTTAACTGTGTAAAAAAATCTGCCCGAGTATCTGATCATTAAAAAGTAGCATACTAACATAAAAAGTAGTATGCAAATGTTAGACCTTGTGTAGCATTGCAAGTATATAATAAATTGTCAATCACATTCGGATATTTAATGTTACAGAGCAATAATCTGTTCTCAGTTACTTATCAATCCTAGATAAATATCTAAAAAACCCAAAATCCTGATGTTCTCAGTAGCCT